>NC_056745.1:1440734912-1440952412 GCF_019279795.1 Protopterus annectens
TAGGTAGGTGAGTAAGAACTGTAATGGAATTCAATGTGTTTGTATTTGCTAAAAGTTAGGCAGGTGAGTAAGAACTGTGATGGAATTCAAGGTGTTTATATTTGCTAAAAGTTAGGTAGGTGAGTAAGAACTGTGATGGAATTCAAGGTGTTTTGATTTGCTAAAAGTTAGGTAGGTGAGTAAGAATTGTGATGGAATTCAATGTGTTTATATTTGCTAAAAGTTAGGTAGGTGAGTAAGAACTGTGATGGAATTCAAGGTGTTTATATTTGCTAAAAGTTATGTAGGTGAGTAAGAACTGTGATGGAATTCAATGTGTTTGTATTTGCTAAAAGTTAGGCAGGTGAGTAAGAACTGTGATGGAATTCAAGGTGTTTATATTTGCTAAATGTTAGGCAGGTGAGTAAGAACTGTGATGGAATTCAATTTGTTTATATTTGCTAAAAGTTAGGTAGGTGAGTAAGAATTGTGATGGAATTCAAGGTGTTTATATTTGCTAAAAGTTAGGTAGGTGAGTAAGAACTGTGATGGAATTCAAGGTGTTTATATTTGCTAAAAGTTAGGTAGGTGAGTAAGAACTCTGATGGAATTCAAGGTGTTTATATTTGCTAAAAGTTAGGTAGGCGAGTAAGAACTGTGATGGAATTCAAGGTGTTTATATTTGCTAAAGGTTAGGTAGGTGAGTAAGAACTGTGATGGAACTCAAGGTGTTTATATTTGCTAAAAGTTAGGTAGGTGAGTAAGAACTGTGATGGAATTCAAGGTGTTTATATTTGCTAAACGTTAGGTAGGTGAGTAAGAACTGTGAGGGAATTCAAGGTGTTTATATATTTGCTAAAAGTTAGGTAGGTGAGTAAGAACTCTGATGGAATTCAAGGTGTTTATATTTGCTAAACATTAGGTAGGTGAGTAAGAACTGTGACAGAATTCAAGGTGTTTATATTTGCTAAAAGTTAGGTAGGTGAGTAAGAACTGTGATGGAATTCAAGGTGTTTATATTTGCTAAAGTTTAGGTAGGTGCGTAAGAACTGTGATGGAATTCAATGTGTTTATATCTGCTAAATGTTAGGTAGGTCAGTAAGAACTGTGATGGAATTCAAGGTATTTATATTTGCTAAAAGTTAGGTAGGTGAGGAAGAACTGTGATGGAATTTAAGGTGTTTATTTTTGCTAAAAGTTTGGTAGGTGAGTAAGAACTCTGATAGAATTCAAAGTGTTTATATTTGCTAAACGTTAGGTAGGTGAGTAAGAACTGTGATGGTATTCAAGGTGTTTATATTTGCTAAAAATCAGGTAGGTGAGTAAGAACTGTGATGGAATTTAAGGTGTTTATATTTGCTAAAAGTTAGGTAGGTGAGTAAGAACTGTGGTGGAATTCAAGGTGTTTATATTTGCTAAATGTTAGGTAGGTGAGTAAGAACTGTGATGGAATTCAAGGTATTTATATTTGCTAAAAGTTAGGTAGGTGAGTAAGAACTGTGATGGAATTCAAGGTGTTTATATCTGCTAAAAGTTAGGTAAGTGAGTAAGAACTGTGATGGAATTCAAGGTGTTTATATTTGCTAAAGGTTAGGTAGGTGAGTAAGAACTGTGATGGAATTCAAGGTGTTTATATTTGCTAAAAGTTAGGTAGGCGAGTAAGAACTGTGATGGAATTCAAGGTGTTTATATTTGCTAAAAGTTAGGTAGGTGAGTAAGAACTGTGATGGAATTCATGGTGTTTATATCTGCTAAAAGTTAAGTAGGTGAGTAAGAACTGTGATGGAATTCAAGGTGTTTATATTTGCTAAAAGTTTGGTAGGTGAGTAAGAACTGTGATGGAATTCAAGGTGTTTATATTTGCTAAAAGTTAGGTAGGTGAGTAAGAACTGTGATGGAATTCAAGGTGTTTATATTTGCTAAAAGTTAGGTAGGTGAGTAAGAACTGTGATGGAATTCAAGGTGTTTATATATTTGCTAAAAGTTAGGTAGGTGACTAAGAACGCTGATGGAATTCAAGGTGGTTATATTTGCTAAACGTTAGGTAGGTGAGTGAGTACTGTGATGGAATTCAAGGTCTTTATATTTGCTAAACGTTAGGTAGGTGTGTAAGAACTGTGATGGAATTCAAGGTGTTTATATTTGCTAAAAGTTAGGTAGGTGAGTAAGAACTGTGATGGAATTCGAGGTGTTTATAGTTACTAAAAGTTAGCTAGGTGAGTAAGAACTGTGATGGAATTCAATGTGTTTATATTTGCTAAAAGTTAGGTAATTGAGTAAGAATTGTGATGGAATTCAAGGTGTTTATATTTACTAAAAGTTAGCTAGGTGAGTAAAAACTGTGATGGAATTCAAGGTGTTTATATTTACTAAAAGTTAGATAGGTGAGTAAGAACTGTGATGGAATTCAAGGTGTTTATATTTACTAAAAGTTAGCTAGGTGAGTAAGAACTGATATGGAATTCAAGGTGTTTATATTTACTAAAAGTTAGATAGGTGAGTAAGAACTGTGATGGAATTCAAGGTGTTTATATTTACTAAAAGTTAGCTAGGTGAGTAAGAACTGATATGGAATTCAAGGTGTTTATATTTACTAAAAGTTAGAAAGGTGAGTAAGAACTGTGATGGAATTCAAGGTGTTTATATTTACTAAAAGTTAGCTAGGTGAGTAAGAACTGATATGGAATTCAAGGTGTTTATATTTACTAAAAGTTAGATAGGTGAGTAAGAACTGTGATGGAATTCAAGGTGTTTATATTTACTAAAAGTTAGCTAGGTGAGTAAGAACTGATATGGAATTCAAGGTGTTTATATTTACTAAAAGTTAAGTAGGTGAGTAAGAACTGTGATGGAATTCAAGGTGTTTATATTTACTAAAAGTTAGGTAGGTGAGTAAGAACTGTGATGGAATTCAAGGTGTTTATATTTACTAAAAGTTAGGTAGGTGAGTAGCAAGAGCATAACCAAGATTTAGAAAGATGCTCTTTAAGAATGGTCTTGAAATTTTGGTAGTTAGGGACTTGTTGGATAGTGGGTGACAAGTTATTCCAAGATTGAGCTATGTAGTAAGAGAAGAGACTATGGCCACTGTGTCTTATTGGTTTATAAGTAGATAGATGTTTGGCAGAAGATAGAAGCTCCCGATGAGGAAGATAGTGTTGTAAAATGCAGGAAATTGTTGGAGAGACTAGGGGATCATAGAGAAGTTCATGTGTTAGGAGTAGCTTGTTCATGAGTAGTGACTGTGGATGTTCAAGCCAGTTAAGTTGTTTAAGTGATAGGCAGTGATGAGATTTATTAGGTTGGGCAGTGACGTAGTTAGCTAGGTTGTTGTAACATTGTTCAAGCATAGCTTTCAGGGTGGTACTAAGGTTGGTTAAGGTAGATGGGACATAAAGAAGAGAGGGTAGGAGGTAACATACCAAGTTTTTGATGGGTTAATTTGATGGTATTATTTATATGCAAGTCAAATTTGAGATGGTCATCAGTAGTTACACATAATACTTGTGTATGAGGAACAACATCTATTACTGTGCTGTTGTAAGTGTCACTTACAGTGTAGGAAATGCACCCATCTGAGACTCTTTTAAGGGATCTGGGTACTCTTGTTGATAATTCCTTATCATTTGACCATAATGTCTCCACATCAATTCAGAAAGCCTTTTTCCTGACCCATCTAATCTCCAAAGGCATCTCCACAGATATAAAGAGGTCCTAACTCCCTTTTACTCATGTCTAATCAGACTCATTATTGAATATAATGCACCCTTTGCTTGTATTTATTTAAACATATCACAAAGCTTGAGAGACCTCATAGATTCATAATTGAAAAGATCAGTGGCCTTAGACTTCTTAGTTATTGAGAGAAACTGACAGCCTTGCTCTGTACTCAGTCTCTTACAGAATCCTCTGAGAAGATCTATGCCTAACCTTTTGTGCCATGAAAGATTCAACCTTATTTGATCTTCTGTTCCTTCACAGAACTAATGGTTCACTGAATACTCAGTAAAAGGAACGAAACCTTCATCAGCAGATAAATAAGGCACATTGGTGTGAATAGATTTATATCCCAATGCATCCCTCACCTCTAGAACAAACAGGGTCTATATTAGATGAACGAAAGTTCATCTAAGCGAATGCTGACATGAGCGAATATCCTGGTACTCGAAACTGCAATTGTGGGGGGCTGCACCCCCCACACCCCTCCTAAATATATATTCCAACTCCGAGATCCCACTACAGTGAGGAAAGGGCAAATATTCCCATCTTCACTGTACCACGATCTCGCAATTGCGGTTTCGAGTTCCGCAATATTCGCTCATGTGAGCGTTCGTTAAGATGAACTTTCGTTCATCTAATATAGACCCGAACAAACATCCACTACATGTCAAGCAGAGCAGCATCCTTGCCAACTTCGATGTAAACCTCAATAACTGGATGGGCAGCCTCAAATTCTCTCCTGGTCTACCTTGTCTTACCATTCTTGAGGCTAGAAGAACATTTTGAGTAGGGCTTTTTGGCTAGCCTTGAAATGGTCTCTAGACCAATTACCTAGTACTTACCTATGAGAATGATGACATATGTTGATATCGCAGGTTTGATTCTCTCTGTCTCTCTTTATCTCTATCTCCTCCTGCAGACTTTCCTGTTTTGTTCAAGTAATTTAACCAGATAGAGATTCTGCCCAGTACTTAAATTAGGCAATTGTGGGACCTGTTTGCTTAACAGGTGTTAAAAACAATAAATTAATAAATATATGGACGCTTACATTATTTGAAGGATTGCTGTGTTGTTTTACTACCTTTAGTTTTGCTCAACAGAGCAACTGCATTTCTAAAAGTACACATCATACAAATATATTGAATCCAGCTGTAAAATGTAGCTGTTTGAAAACAAACCAACAAGAAATTTCAGGTTGATAAGTTCACATATAAGGCATAAAATATAAGTAAAGCTAGTAGGGAAAAGCTGTTACAAAATCTAACAATGTAGCAAAAGGTCTTTAGAGATCTGATTAGTTCAGGAGATATATCGATATTGCTTGACACTGGTAAAGCAACCCTGAAGACAGCTCTCACAGCAAATGTACTATTCTGAAGCTAGAAATATTCAGTTGATTTCTCTCTGAAACATAAGTGTCTACTTTAATTCTTCAATATGAGTGCATCCGTAGTGCTGTCTTCAAGCGTACACTGCAAGAACATTTAATGGAAATACTGATACTAAACTGCAAACAGAAACTACAGTGTACAAAGTCTATTGCACAATTTATTTAAAATTCAGATTTCCGCATGAAACGTGTTATTCTAAATAAACCCAGTCATATACTAATGGTGTTAATGATAACCAGGATATAATAATCAGAGGTAGGCTATTAACCTTTATTATACCAGTGGAATAGTTCCCTGTTCCAATACTGAACTTTTCAAATGAATGGAATGACACTTTTTCCAGTGACATTACAGAAGGATTCCTTTCTGCCTTAACATGTGAATTTTAACACTTCATCATGTTATGTGTGGCATAAACTTTCACAGTGTTACATCTTTTACAACGTGGCCTTCAAGCACAGTCATAAATTCTGCTATAAATCTTACTCTCTCCAAGGTATCATGGCTGTCTGATAAGATGGCTGACATTGCTATAACATATTCCAGAAAAAGATTTATGGCAGCTGTGTATGCATATATATGTATTTACATAACTGAGGGATTAACACCCTATCAACATGTAACAGTATATATATATATATATATATATATATATATATATATATATATATATATATATGTGTGTGTGTGTATATATATAT
This sequence comes from Protopterus annectens, assembly GCF_019279795.1. Classification (NCBI taxonomy): domain Eukaryota; kingdom Metazoa; phylum Chordata; order Ceratodontiformes; family Protopteridae; genus Protopterus; species Protopterus annectens. The sequence goes on from NC_056745.1 coordinate 1,440,740,704, forward strand.
ATATATATATATATATATATGTGTATATATATATATATATATATATATATATATATATATATATATATATATATATATCTTCTTTTATAGACTGTATATGCTTTACTAAAGTCTATCTATTCTTAACAAAAAGCTACAGATCATTTATTTAGAGACAATTGCTAATATTCTTATGGACAAATTGTCTTTTCCTTACACCCTCCCCCCAAAAAGATCAATTTGGACTAAGTCCTCATGGCATTTTTAAAAATTAAAAATAATACTTTCATAGGTCTTGACAATATCCTTTAATGATTTATCTTGCAAAATCCCTTCCGACAGCACTTCATTCTGAGCCCCTCCACTAATTATGTCCCCAAGGGTTGTAAAATGGCAGTTATGGTGGCTTACATAAAGATGGTCTCTCTACTGACCCTGGGAATCTCAGGCCTATTAGCCTCTCTAGTATTAACTGCAAGGCTATGGAATACATTTAGCTGAACTGACAACCAAACAAACAATGATTTATGTGACTTTCTATATTCTTGCATACAGACTAGTTTGGCTTTATAACTGGCAAACCATAGCTGTTCAATGTAGTTGAGCTATTTGAAAGGGTTACTGAGACCACGGATTGAAGGTATATAGTCCATACTTCTTATCATGACCTTCCCAAGGCCTTTGATATTGTATACAACACCGAGACCATTGGTAAACTCTATGAACTCAACTTAACTTTTACCAGTAGAGTTCACTGGATATATAATTGTGTGCCTGACAGAACTTGTACTGTGAAGTTCATGAGTATTTACTTTCGATAGAAAAATGTCACCAGTAATGTCCCACAGGCTGTGTCTTGGGTCTAATCCTCAATATCTAATTTTATAGCTATGGGTGATGGAAGCAATTTTTATGTATATACTTTCTGACTGTGGTTGTTATCTGTGTCCAGATATGGAGATAAAAATGACCCATTTTGTTGCCTGTAGTTTGAAGGATGACTATTATGTGATAAGTAAAGATCAACTATGAGGAGGCTGTATAGAAGTTTTGGTTTAAAAAGACGCAAACATTTTTATTTTCTTTTTTTAAACATTACTAAGTTTAAAATCTTATAGCAAAGCTTAATGTTGTTTGAATACCTTTTCTGTGACAATTTCAAAGTACGATTTAAAAGTAAGGGAAACATGAAGGCAGGCATCCAGATATCTATGCTGAACAGTTTTGGCAACTCAGCATTTGGATGGTAGTAACATCCTTCAGATTTTGTGGGCACTGAAGATCACACACTCTATTTTACATGACTTCATGGGGAGCTTATTATTATGAAGCCAGTACCAAAGAGATTTAAGTCCCTTCAAATTATCCTGTAGCGCGTCTTTCAGTTTTCCAGGTTTTTAAAAGGAGTAGGCTGTCATTTACCCAAAAACTGGATAGAGCTGAAGATACTTGATAAACAAGAACATTAGGCCCAGTACAGACTTATGTTTTACACTCAAGTTTGTATGATCCAAATTGTACAAGGCTAGTCTGGTAATTACTTGAAAGTTGCAGTCCAGTTTCACAGACACTTTACTATCATAATTTTAGGTAATCATGGCATTAGTGGTCAGGCAGATATACTTCCAAAATTTAATGTGGTGGCGCATCTCACTGCATTATGTCATACTGTGCAAGCCTGAAAAGCATTTTTTTCATGTTGTTTGCCATGTTCTCCACTGTGATGCAACTGTGGAGTTAGTACATATAATTTAGGGAGTACATGGGGATTTCACTCCATGCAGAAAAGTGTGTGATTTTCCTGTTTTTTTTTTGGGGGGGGGGGGGGGGCTCGCCATTTTCAATATTTAATTTTTGATAAACAGCTGAAAATGGTTGGTTTGATGGTTCATTGGTAAACCCTTGAGTAGGACTTCTCCAAACCAAGATTTTCAAATTTGTAAAGAGTGTCATATAGTCACCTGATACAAAAGCATTTCTCCTATCCACAGAAACAGCACCAGTATGATGAACTTTCTCCATGTTGGACAGGACAGAATCCTTGCTATAAGTGATATTTAGGAGTCTAGTCCACACTGTACATACCCTCAAATATCTCCGCTGTCAGATACATTTTAGCTGTGTTTAGTTGTGAGGTCCTGCTAGGAAGGCAAATTTGGGCTGAGACATACTGTGGCAAATTTGGAAAGTCACAGGGCTCCTGAAATTTGGGTGAAGTAAAATATGTAACTAAAGGTTTTGTTATTAAGGGAACTGGACTCCTATGGAAGATCAGGCAGATAGGTAATAATTTGGGGCAGGGCAATGCCTGCAGCTTAACAAATGTTAGTTTATCCATTTTATGGCTTATTTTCATGAAGTCAAGAATGGGTTGTTGACAGCATATGATTTTTGCTAATGTGATATCGTAGGTAGGACAGCTGGCTCAGGCTGATCTGACTAACTCTAAATTGATACAATGTGTCCTTAATTTTGGTAATTAGAATGAACTCTGACTTACTGCTATATAACATGTTGGACTTTGGGATGCACCTGAAAGATAAGCATTTTTCCGATAGTTTTAGGAGGGCTAGCAAAGATCCCTTTTGGTTTATGATACTCAAAATTTTAGATGAGACCATCACCCAGCTTTTTCAAGTGTGTTAGTTCACACAGCATTCAGTAACCTCAGAATTAATTTTCCATACTTGCCAGAAAAGGTCTTTCCCTTTCTTTCTCTCACTAAACTGTCTTTAGTGCAGTTGTTAAACATAGATACTTGTATCCTCCCAGACTTTCAAGATGGCTGTAGGTTGTCTTGCATATTGCTAAGATGCTTAAAGAAGATATCAAGTGGTGAAATTCAGCATGGTTCTCTGTAGAGAGAACTCCAGTCATTCTTATGGATTTCAGAACCAGAACACCATTAACCAGGACTTGAGCAATTCTTCATCTTTTATCCAGGTGAAGTCCATCAGGTAGTATTCACTAAAAGGATTGGGTGGGATAGTACACTTGAAGCATCTATGGGGGATATTTGTAATTACCATGTCAGCTATCTAGTGGTCTCCAGATAAAAGGTTGGGTCTGCTGTGATTATTGACTATTTATTATATATTATATAGCTGCAGAACTTTGTCATGCTGTGATTTAATAAAGGTTATAATCATTCAAAATATACAACTGGTCAGAAGACATTGGTAAAATATGTAATATACAACCAATAATTTTTGTTATGTCCTCGCCCTCAAAGTAACATTGAGTTAGGAGACCCATTCATTGGCAAAATTCATTTTTAACATCAGAACATTTTTTTAAAGTACTTCACCGCTCCAGTTGTAAAGTTTAATCTATTATTGGTAAAGACATGGTAATTGCATTTGATGCGCTATGAGTAGTAGTAGTTAGTGATTTAGTAATAGTACTATCTATTCCTCAATTCGATTCTCAGTTAGAGCATCTTCTGTGTGGCGACATGCGTGAATGGGCGTTTCTTCGTTGAAGGTTGTGCGTCAGGCCTGGCAAGTCGGCATGTAAAAATCTACTGCCAATCATTAGCGGACCGGAGTTCCGCTGTGGCGACCCCTAACTGGGAAAAGCCGAAAGACACAACAACAACTATCTATTCCTCAAGTTGGAACCGTTTATTATTAATGCTATTTATGTCTGAAGCGATGGCATGAGCTCTTTTGAAGTTAGCGATTAATAGGGAAGGAAAGTAAGAGTCAGTGTTAGCAACCAGATCTTTGGAATTAACTTTGATATTGCCAGATCTTACAAGTTTCACAACAGGAAAATAGATAAGGTCTGTGAATTTCTTAGAGTCTTATAGGGAGGGAAATAGTCATAGAACATGATTACCCATACTGCAACTGGGATGTTTTTGAACAGACCCCTGACTGGACCTAATGTAACTACTATTTGTTTATGGTAATACAAATTAAGGCTGTGGTCTCATTGTCTATTTCTATTTATATTTAGGAGTTAAATTGTTATTTGAGCATACATAGATGGCCCATTGATAAACTGAATCCTGGGAGAAGCCTGTCAAGGAAAATAAAGTCTGAGGGCATATAAGGCCTACTCATTAGGACAGTTCTGACATCATTAGATACTTAATGCCCCAATGAACACTTAAAGTGCACAAAAACTATGAATTAAGAGTAGCAATAACTGTTTAACAGTATTATATTATATGATTAATAGCATACGTTAGGAATTATACACTGCTTGCCCTGTTTTTATTGCAAACTGTCATCCAGCAATACTGTAGATAGAAATCTAGGCAAATTAGTCTTTATGATAAAAAACAGCCAAGGAAAATTTCTATAAAGGATAAACTAGATCAAATTAAAGGAAATACTGATATGCTTAGAGCTGTCTAATGTCTGCACATAATGTTCCTAGCATTAATAATTAACAGCGATAGCACAGCAGCAACTAAGCTTTGTAGCACGCCTCTCAACCAGCAGGCATTGATAATCTGGACATAAGCTCTAGAAAAAGTAAGTGAATCTGGTTAAAATGTGGACAGCTAATTACTTGTCATATGCATGCTTACAACCCAAACTTCTCCAACTTTCAGCAGGATAATGGGATACAAGAACTCAGCTATTCAACTTTAAAAATCAGAGAGGCAAAATATAAGCAGAGTAATTAATCAATAACCAACGAGTGGGTGTGGGTATATTGAGGATTTACCCACGGCTGGCATGGTCTGATCATGAAGGCAAAGCCCGAGTTATTAAACAAAGCCAACCATGGGTAAATCCTCAATAAACCCACACCCTCGAGTTAGTCAGTTATTGCTATTATACAATGACATTATTTAAGAAAGAAATCACTTTTCCTAAATAATGTCTGTGTATAATAGCGCTGTGGTGTTCCTCCTCATTGTTTTCACATTCTTCTATGTTTGTTGATGTACTGTGCATCGGTATGGGGCTTACATTCGCACACTTGCACAGTACATCAGCAATGTGGAAAACAAGCAGGGGAAGAAGAAAGATCGCCGTTGCTTTAATTATAACATCTGGACAGTTGTGACGCACGAGACATACAGGGCAGAAATACAAGGAAAATCAGGTATGTTTCTTTACTTTTCCAGAACATACCTGATTTTCCTTGTATTTGCTCTGCCCTCTTTATGTACCTCTCGATCTCTTAGCTCAAAAAATGTGGACAAAGCCATAAATAAAGAATAAAGGGGGACAAAGGCTCCAAAAGGGGACCGATATTTAAATGCTGCTCTTATAAACTTAAAGAGCTACAAGAATAATAATATGTGTGTTATTGTGCATTGTTGGAAGGAAAGAAAGTCTGCAAGTGAATTAGTGACTCCATTTCCCAATAATTTGTCAGAAAACCACAAATTTTATGAGGAACAGGTAAAAATATGATGCAAAAATCTGAACTGTTGAGACTAATGCCTCTGTACCACATATCAACAGAAAAAAATCTGTCCGCTCAGTACTACTTCACTGACAGACTTTTTTTCTGTTGGTATAAGCTCAATTTACAGTGGCCACACTAGTTGGGCTTACCAGAGTGCATGTTTTTGAATACTAACACATTATCACTGTATAATAATCTTTTATTCACATTAAGATTTTCAATGACTGACTATTGACATACGAAAGTACACTAATATAAAAATACAACATCTCCTTGTAATGCAGCACCTCATTTCCAAGGATCTATATTTCTGAAAGATATCAAATTGCAAATAATACAAATGACACACACACATGCAAACATGCACACAAGCACGCACACAAACACACGCGCGCGCGCACACACACACACGCGTACACACACAAACACACACACACACACAAACACACGCACACACACACTCACACACACACACAGGCATGCGCGCGTGCACGCACACATGAACAGACACACACACACACACGCACATACATACACACAAACACAGACACACACACACACAAACACACACACACACACACACACACACACACACACACACACACACACACACACACACACACACACACACACACACAGAGGCATGCGCGCGTGCACACACACATGAACAGACACACACACACACACGCACACACATACACACAAACACAGACACACACATACATGCACACACACACACACACACACACACACACACACACACATGAACAGACACACACACACACGCACAGGCACACACACACAGGCACACACACACACACGCACACATACAGACACACACACACATGCACACAGACACACACACATGCGCACACGTGCACACAGACACACACACATGCGCACACGCACACACACACACTTAAATGTGATATACAGCATAGGATGACTAAAAATATTGAATTCATACTTTCTGTGCAAAAGATAAAGGGGAATACAGAAAGAAAACTGAATGACACAAGAATTCAGTACAATTTAAATGGACATCAGCACCTGAATATTTTTCAACACTGCATGGTTTCAAACAAGTGACTCCTGAGAATCTAAAATTTATAGAACAGAATTAGTGACCCAGTCTTGAAAAATTGATTTGCCCACTAACATTTAAAAATGTGCAGCACACTTCAAAAAGTTATAATTAGCAATATCATTTTCAAATTATTCATAAAATTACTTTAAAAATACATTTTCTAAACAACTATTTCAAATCCAGCAATAAAAGGAAAACAGCTAATTAACCAATGAATAAATAAATCAAGTAACTCTTAAGTATGACTCATTGTTAAGAAAACTTTCTTTTTATAAAGATGCTCTTTAATATGCCAACCAGCCCTGATTTTGGTGTTCTAATACTCTAGAATTGTTGCTTTCAAGCCATTAAGAAAGCCTGCATGATTATCACAAATATATGCTACCACAACATTTTCTAAGCTGTGATTTCTAATATCCCTGATGTGTTGTTTGCTGATTTTCTCCAATGTATAACATACTACAGCAGAACATCAGAGCAGAGACATAGATGTCTCACCTTGGACCCAGTACAGTTCCTTAATCTGGTGCTCTTCAAGTTGAAAACAAAAAAGGTCACTGTCCATCACTGTTAGTACTCCTAAGCACCACAGCAAGATAGGTTCTGTTTCTGCTCTCCTCAACTTTAACATCAAGAAAAACAGGAGGTCCCTTCTCTGATGTATGATGATTCTCACTTTCATATTTCTCCAAAGGAGCATAACGCCGGGTCTGCCAGAGAGTTAAGGTGCAAAAAAAAAAAAAAAACATTTTTGACTTTAAAACGCTGTAGCAAGCCACAAGTGCATCAAGGTCTGAAGCAAGTGCTTCAGTCCTGACAGCAAATTCACTTTGTACCAGTATTTCAGAAATGTCAGCATGGAAATTAATGTCTGTACTGATTACTGCCAGTCGCTCCCCCTTAACGCTTTGCATCCAGGGTGGCTTCTTCTTTTGCCCACCCTAGCTATGCTGTTGCATCAGTAGTGCAGGACATACAACCCATCACATTTAGTCTCATTCCATTAATTTTGTAAAGGCTTCTGCAATCATATCTATTTACTGAAGGGTTAAGTGTGTATGTGGAAATTTGGCATATATAAGGGGTTACAGGTGGCTTCAGAAAAACTTAATAACATGTTTCAGTACTCTTGCCATTTTGAATGTTTACTTTTTATCTTAGGTAAAGAAAAATAAATCCACAAAACAATCCAGGAGTCAGAGACAAATCCCACTGCAACAGTATTCAAGCCAAGAAATGTAAAATAAACAGTGTACCTGAAACTGTGGGAATAGAAACTTTTATTCAGACTTTAAATAAACAAGTGATTACAGTGTCAAGGATAGTTATCAAGTGAGCTTGAAGTGGACTGCTTTTTATACCCTCTTGAAAAAAATTTGTTATAGCTACTATGATGGACTTCTAAGACTTTATCACTTTAAACAATATGACTATACTGTCATCCTGAGCAAATAAGAGATCTTAATTTCAGTGGTAGTGCAAAATCAGTGAATATATTTTGCAGATTTGCAACTACTTTGCTGTTTGCAACAGTTTCACTTAATATTGTAAAGCTTATTATAAGGGCTTTAAATTCCAGACCTTCCCAGTTATTGCTGTGATCTTGAAAAATATGGTAGTCTGCTGTTCTTTTTTGGCATGCTTTGCATTTTTATAATCTGATGCAGTTTGCCATACAACTTCCTTGACTTGCAATTATGAATCATAACTACATTCATCTCATATACATTTGCATGTCGTTATGGCCTTATTTTCCTACCTGCTTTCATTTTCATGTCATTGTGATCTCATTTGTGTAAAATGTTTGCACTCCAAATCTGCTCTCTGCACCAAAGAGCAATATCTGACTACAATCTGTTACTAACCTGCACATGGCCATGCTCAATGCAACATTATATTGCATACCGAACAGTTTATCTATAAATGTGTTGTAATGCAGTTGTCTTAAAAAATGACTGACTGCCTTTTCAAATTCTGCAGCTCCTGACAATTAAAGTTGCTGAACTTAATAGTGTATTTGGCTAGGAGATGGGTTAAAGTAACGGAGAGCATAACAGAGATGGTTAAAGCCCTGAACTGTTAATGGATAGTATGTAGAAGTCTTAGTTTTGAGCTGTAAGTCTCTGCTAGCACCCACTGTAACTTGAGTGTGTCATTTTTTTAGACTGATGATACCAATTTGCCCTAAGGGATAACAGATGAATAAGAATAAGCAACATAAAAATTAAGAATTAATCAAGCTAACAACTGCCTCACTTATTAGCTTTCTTTGCCTTCAGAGGCAACATCTGGACATTATGCAGTCTATGTCAATACAGAATTTGGTCAGTGCAGTAGCAGGTGTGCATAAATTTCTTACAGTTAGTGTATGTGTGTGTGTGTGTGTGTGTGTGTGTGTGTCTATATATATATATATATATATATATATATATATATATATATACATACACTTATATTTATTTATTTATTTATTTAGTTGTTTATTTATGGTTCCCCTTCAGAAGACTAAAATATCACAATCCTGAAATTCATAAGACTGAAGTCCAAAATCCTGAAAATTCAAAATCCTGAAAACTCAAAATCCTGAAACTCAAAATACTTAAAACACACACCATACAACTGCTATGCTTTGTTTTGTATGTGTTTCTGTGTGTCCTTGTACTGGCATATTATCATTAATTTGTATTCGGTGTGTTTTCAGGATTTTGAGTTTCAGAATTTTGAGTTTTCAGGATTTTAAAGTTTCAGGATTTTGGTCTTCAGTCTTATTAATTTCAGGATTGTGATATTTCAGTCTTCTGAAGGGGAACCATATTTCTATGTAGTTATGAAGGAGGTGTAGCTTACATTGCTGTTTTTATATATAAAACTCATCTTCATTTAAGGAATGTGTCTTTGCCTAGGCCTAATATACCACATGTGAAGTACATGTTGTGCTCTTCTCTGCTTATATTACACTGTCAGGAGGCTGTGTTTCTGCGGTGTTGTGCCTCTGATATTATGGCTGCATTTGGGTAGTTGTATACACATCTGTAATAGTATAATTTATTTCCACAGATCAGACAGATTGTTCAATAACTTGTTCTCTAACTACCTTTTCAACAGCCTTCACAGACTAGCAGAAGTTTGTTTTTCTTTTCAAAGTCCAATAATGCATTTAATTATTATCAAGCAGTGTTTTTCCATTGCTGGGTATACCATAGGCAAAAAGCAGATTTATTTTCTGTCCTGTGACTAAATGTATATTTGTACAGTAAAAAAATCAGCTGTTTAAAACTTTTGCAGATAGTATGACCTGGGAAGAATGAACTTGGTAATCTTTCTAAGGCTTTGTGAAAACTGTTAAGTGCCTAAGATGGGGCTCATATTAGCATGCAACTATGAACTACAGTCTCAGCTATGGTTCCTCTTATTTTAACAAAGAGAAGTGTTATAATTTGGACAATACAATAACTTTCAATAGAAACACGTGATACTTTTTCGTGAAGAAATAAAGTATGAACTCTTCATTTCTGCTGTGATCCACTTTCATTTATACTAGACAATTTGGAATAATTAGGGATTTGGATTTATAAAAAAATATGAACAGTGATTCTGCTTCAAAAGAATACTTGGCCTTCATCAAGCTTACAGTGCATTTAAGACATAGTGGTGTTTGAACTGAAAGTTTAGCAGATTTAGTCTGTGCCACTTCCACTATAAAGAAAGACAACGCACTGTTTTTGCATTGTGACCTACCTTATTAAATATAGTTATGTTTCAATTGTGGAAGAAAATAACTTTGCAAAACAGTAAATCTGAAAATATAATAAACATCATCCACTGGGGGATATAAAGTTCCATCCACTGTTTCCCCAAATACACATCACAACCTGTTAACACTAGCCTGTGTAGGAAAATAGCTTCTAGACATGCTGTATTTGAAAGCAAGGAGAAAATAAATGGGGGAGTAGGCTTGGCCTCCCCTCAGCCCAAGCCATTATGGGTGGATGACACACTTCCCTTACCCTCAATTTCTCCCTAGACTGGACCAGCTTTAATAGCCCGGCCACTCCTCCATGATGACAAGTCCCACTCACGAACCCCTTTCCAATGTGAAGGAATTTGTACTAGATCTGCCATAAACAAAGACCACATACTGCTTTGGTATTATGACATACTTTAATAAATACGATTATGTTTCAATCGTGAAAGAAAATAACTTTGCAAAACAGTAAACCCCAAAATATAATAGTAAACCTTGTCCACTAAGTGACATAAAGTTCCACCCACTCCAGTGCCAAACCCACATCACAACCTGTTAATACTAACCCAACAGGAATACAGCTTCCATACCCACTTGTACTCAAAATTCATCAATGCAGCCCCAAAAGTCCAGGAAATCTGGGGGGGGGGGGTTGACATCCCCTCAGCCCACCAGGCAGAAAGTCTATTTCCCTCTTTCCTAAAAAACAACACTCAAATAAATAACAGTAAACATTTTATACATTTTTCTATGCATTATACAATAATCACAATTGCTGAATACCCGTCAAAATTCACATTCAATAAATCCAGACCTAGATCCACCAAATGCACTTCATCAGAATGAAACAAAATTGGATCTTTATCTTGAAGATCTATATGTTCAATAACGTGAAAGTCCAATACAGGGGGTGCCTGAGCAGCTCTGCAATTCCTAAATTTTTGCATCGCATTGCATCTGTCACTTGAGCTGGAAACCCATGAGGCCAAAAAAGTCTTGGAATAACAACTGACCAACTAATAATGGATCTTGATAATTGGAGAAAAAACAATATCATTAGCTCTCAGATGAAACAAGATAAGATGAGGATTTCTGAGCTGCTGAAAAATATCCTGCTGGTTAGGTGTAAGTTGAGGGCAATGCTAACCAGGATAACCTTTCCAAATGACTTCTGTTGAAGCTGGATCCAACCTAAATTCCACCCATTGGGCTGAACATCTGCTGTCTAGGCTGTGAAAACCATGTAAGAATGGTCAAACAACACACACACTACACATGCAACAAAAATAAATAAACATTTAATGTGTATTGTAAACAAAAAATGCATTAGAAGACCAGTGTTCCACCTTTTTAGAACTATGATGGACTGCTCCTCTATAGCGAGGTCTGAGGCTCTTTCAGCTTGGACTGTCTGGGGGGGATATGCCCACTGCTGGCATATTCTGAATCCTGAGTTTTATGGAATCCCACATTGAACCTACTGGAATGTTCTTCTTCTTATGTTGCTTCTTGAATACCAAGCTTGAATGGGGAGAAGGGAAAACAAATTATATAGAGTCTTACCCCACCATTCTGGACATAACAAGGGTAAATATATGGGTGCAAGTTACACCCCCCCCCCAGAACTACTGCGTGGTCTTAGAGTGACAAAGCCAAATAGAGATGGAAATAAGAAGGATATAAATATTTTCCCACCCTAAAGTGAGCAAAACTTCACTTACTCTAAAGTCCCCATTACATCCAGACTGCCAGCACAGCATATGTGAAGTAAAGGATATAGCTAGGCATTAATTTATAGACACCACCAATAATGGCACACAAAAGGCTTAAATCAATAGGATGGTGGTGATCTAAAACTAGCCCTAGCAGCCTATCCCAGGCAACTACCAATTAGAACACAAACCAGAAAATCTGACAACCCTAACACTTTAGCCCAAAAACTAAGGGTTGAAAGATGTATATGAATTGTTCTCATTGCTTCCTTCCAAGCACACCTAGAGACCATAAACTGATAAATGACACTGGCTCTCTTGGTACTTGTCACACATGATCAGGAAATCATTTGAATTGCTAATCCTTGCCAGTCATTCAGATGTGATTTGGCAGCACCGTTGGCTCTTTGAACACGTCTGGAGCTCGCCCTCTGAAATTCTTAATCTGCTAGTGAGAAAGGCACTCTGCTAAATTGTTGCTCTTTCCTGGTACATGCAAGGCTCTAAATGATAAATGAATTTCAAACTTTGCAATGTGAGCTATCTAAGCAAAGAATGAACCCTAAAAGACTTAAGTCTTTTGAGCAGGACATGCACAACTGACAAATTCTCACAATGAAGAACCACTTTCTTTTGGCAAAACAGTTTACCCCACACCAACATGGCCATTCTGATGGGCATCAGCTCCAGAAATATATCCTTCCACATGAGTTCCATGCAAGAAACTATCCAAGGAGGAAGAAAACATCAGTTTTAACAAAAAAAGTAATCTCAAAAGACCCTGCCACATTTATGTACAACTGTACCTCAGGAGATGACTGTCAGTCATTTTGCCAAAAGACACTACCATTACAATGTTCCAAAAAATATTTTCATGTGCCCAGATCCTCATGCACTCCTTAGTTAATCTCATCCACTGATGCCCCCCGAGTAAGTTATCCAATCCTCTAATAAATGGTCTACTGGGAAAAAATAGCTCAACAGGCAAAATTAAGCAGTCATAAATTGCTGAATATAATTTTTCACCTTTTGAATCTTCTCAAGGGGCAATCTAAAAGTGGAAAACTAAAAATGAATTTCTAAATCCAAAATGTTGAGTGATTTACCAACCCTTGAACCTGCCCTTCTGAAAAATTGAATCCCAGTCTCTGAACTCAGTTGAGTAAAGATCTTCAAAGCCTGTATAACACTAGTAGCCCCTTCACCAATAAATAAAAATTCATCCAGATAATGTATGGCTGACTTGTCTGGGGCACAGTGCTGCCACATCCAGTGTATTGCACAGCTAAATTTCTCAAATGTGGAACAAGCCACGGAACAATCCATGGACATAACCGTAGCAACAAAAAACTTCCCATCAACTACCATCCCCAATCCTTGGGTCAGGTGGGAAGGATCCAAAAACCTGACTCAGTATCAGCCTTTGCTAACAAACCATCCTGAAACCATCTGATAACAGCAATTGTATACCTAACCCATGTATCCTCCCCCTTAATAATGTCATTTCCTGATGACCCAGCTGGGAATGATAAATGAGGATAACACTATAGCAACAGGGTTTACCATTTGGAACTAAACCTAATGGGGAAACTTGCAGATCAACTAATAGAGAGGAAGTAAAGGGACCCACACCTCTCCCTGCTGAGAATTCATGGACAGTGAGCTCTTACAAAATCACAGTCAAAAATAAGGAACCACTCAAGCATTTATTGAGAGTCCTGAAGAAAACCCTGCCAGAAATTCCTCCTTAACTGCTTCTTAGAATAACCCTCCGACAAGAAATACAAAACATTGAGTTTGACTAGAAAAGTAGTATTCTTACCTTCTACAGTTGTGGCAAAAATATATTCCTCTTCTTGTGCTCTGAAAGGGTGAGATCTCAGTCCAAACATTATTCAAAAACCTAACAATGGTCTGCCCCTCTGATGGAGAAATCTTAAACAAAGCCTCAAATTGCTCCTTTGCCCCACATCTGAGAACCAGATGTCCCACAGGGTGAGCAAACATGCTGATAATGACAAACTGGTCAGGGCCAAAACCCATAACTGAAGTCTCAATGTGCCTTGATCTTACCATGACTGTCATGGTAATGATGAAGGGTCTCAACGTTTATTCACCATGATACCCAGCCAAGTGTCCACATGTTTCTCTTCCCACTTGAGGGAGGGGTCCATCGCATTTAATCTCCTAAGTTTCTGATCATACCACAGTCATACTAAACCCCCTGAGCCATTGTGTATCATTGACTGACTTAAACTAAGGCAAATAGAATGGTCATGAAAATAATAAAAATTGAAACCCAACTGTCCCAATATTGCACTTTAGCTTTCCCTACCTGCTCATCCCAAGGATTGCTAGGGCCAACCTCAAATCCTTGCTACCTGTCACCTGCACATCTATTAGATGCTGAGCACCCTCATTAGCAACCAAGTCAAAATGTCCATGTCTTCATCCTTTAAAACTTTACCATTTAATGACTGGGGTATAGTCCAGGGAACTGAGCATGCCCAAACCCTCCTGGACATTAGCTGCTGGTCTCACATGGAATAACCTGAGAAACATCACTAGGATTTACAAGTCAGAAGTCCCTGAGATTGTTTACTTCCTGAAAGCTCTTCTCCATGAAAAACTTGAACAATCTAATCTTCTCCTGCAAATGTATCTAAAAATGTCCCCAAATACTTTTCAGCATACTGAGTCAGACCTGCCTCAATACTACAACACAAAGGAACTGAATTACATGACATTTCAGCTGTTTCCAACACAAGTGGAGCTGCACATACAGGGTCTTCTGCTGCTGTCCTGCATCCCCATGTCTGAGCTTGTGTTCTGGGGTACTTGTCCAGTGAGGCTGGATCACCTTGTCCAAGACTCACTAGTTCATCAGGTCCTCTCCTATCACCACTGTCTCCCAATGTATTCTGCCCTCAATAAGCCAAAACCTAATCTGTAAGTGCATTAGCCTGAACTGCTAGTGTTTCCCATCTCAACTGAAAATCAGTCAGCCTCATCTTATCACATGGAGGTACAGGAACCAGACAACCAACAAAGCCTAAACACTTTGAGTCTACTGGAATCTGAACCTTAAAAGAAAAGGAGATTAGCATAACAGTCAAACATTTACCTAAATCCCTAACCTCACTAATTAACATAATAACTCCTTACCATGATAAGCAACTAGCTAATCAGCCCCTAAATGAAACAAATTACTAAATGGGAAAAGGTTAGACTAGTAATCAAGCCAGCGAAATACAGATACCATATATACATAACATTATCCTCTCCTATGGGAAAGAGAGATTCCTTCCCAGATTTTTCCTTTTTTTTTTGTCCAGCTTTAATAGCCCAGCCGCACCTCCACAATGATGTAGCCCATGTCCAGCTTTAATAGCCAGCTGCACCTTCACAATGATGTGGCCCATGTCCAGCTTTAATAGCCCAGCCGCACCTCTACAATGATGTAGCCCATGTCCAGCTTTAATAGCCAGCCGCACCTCCGCAATGATGTGGCCCATGCACAAACCCTTCTGCAATGCGAAGGGCATTTAAAATTCGTAATCCAGCCACATACTTCATACTTGGAGAAAATCACAGAGGACTTTCCATTTTTCTTACAAACACACACACACACACACACACACACACACACACACACACACACACACACGCACATTCTCTCTCTCTCTCCTTTGGACTACTATGAAGAATTAAGAAAATAGTTTTGTTTGATCTGCATTCTGACATCACTGGCTAATCAGTTATATAAAAAGTAAAATTTAAAACAAATGCAGAAACTCTCAGCATTCCAACAAGGAGAATGAGGTCTGACTCCGTAGTCTGCATTAGTGGGCTACTAAACAAACCCACCAGCAAGAATATGTATATGTATATAGACATTTCTGTATATCTATCTATCTATCTATGCATGCACACACACATACACACACACACACACACACACACACACACACACACACACACACACACACACACACACACACACACATATGAACTGCACTGTATGAGCCAAGAGCGAAAGATTTAATCCCTCTCACTTTTGTAACTTAAATTAAGTACTTTAATGGTTTGTGTCTGTTATCCACATGGACATTCAGTTAAGTTTTGCTTTTTCCTGATTCTGTATGCAAAATGCACTTAATTTTGCTTGACAGGTCAAATATGCCAAACATTCTTAAATCAGAATCAGATATGGATTTCCAAAGACTTCTTACTGTATGAAGTACAGGTGAAAAAAGTCTGAGTATGTAGCCTTAAGTCTGTGAAGGGGGATGTGAAATGAGCTATCCATGGTTCTGAACGTGTCATATACTATATTAATGCTATGCAGTTTTCCGTTTAAGTTGCTTACTGAAGAGAATGTTCTTATTTTCATGGACAAGCCTAAGTGCTGCAATCAATAAAGCCAGGACATCTTAAAACAGGGGCAAATAAATAGATTTATTAAAAAAAAAGCTTAGCTTGCTGAAAAGGGTGTTATTATTTATGTGATTGATAGTGGTCATTTGGTAAGTCAAGACATGTCAAGCAGGTCTTACAAATCATGATAAACAATGATTTACAAAATGTTAACCTAAGGCTTTATATATAATTCAAATGTATATGCTAATCTGGAGCTGATATATAGGTGACGTTTTTTTTATTTCCCAGAATACCACAACATAAACATTCATGCAGGTGTATGCTATTGATATACACCACTCTTTTGCTAAAATAAATATAAAACATACTAGTAGTGTTAGTACAGTAATCATACAAATAAATTATTACACACACACACATTTGTACATTGTTCCCATGGTAATTACACCTCATATCTTTTCCAGGATAAAAGGACAAGAGTTATTACAAAATACATCTAGTATGGACAGTTTAGTACAACCAGTCACCTAGCTTGTTTGTGTTCACAGGGAAAACTATGAAAGTTTTGCATGTCTAAAGTACACACTATACAAAAAAAGCAATTTTGTTTTAGCACTACAGATATTTGTGGGAGTTGGCTTTATATTTCGTGATAATTTGAATATTTTCAGGATAAACCTAAAAAAGTAATGCACTGAAAACATTACAAAAACTAATGTCTATTTTTAATATACGCATATACTACATTATGAAGAGTTGCATTGGTTTAATATCCTCTTCATATCTTTTCTGATTCTTCATCATAGTCAAACATACAGTCTATATTTTATTATTGGTAAGAGTTATAGTCATGTCATTATTTTGTCACTTTAACATTAGGTACATGTATGGACCTACAAAACTAGAATATATCTGTGTGAGCAAGTGCATGAGCAATAATAATGTCTTTCTTGAGCACACAGAGTGAGGTTTAGGCATGTAACCTTCATTGCACAATGTCAGCTTGCAAAAATTGCAAAAAAAAAAAAATAATTTGCAATTCAGAAACCAATGCACAAAGTGACTGCAGTGAGTCACTTTGAATGAAGCACATAGTGCGTTTACAGTACAGAGTATAATGTGCTGATGCAGTTTGCATAGTTATGCTGCATACAAATTGTACAAACTACATTATGCTTGTGTTACATACAATAGCGGGACAGAGTCTAGAGTATGTCTGCAAAACACATCTTGTGAGTGTTAGTTACAATCAGAAAATAATGCACAGGGGGCGGAGCCAAGATGGCCAACTGATAGCAGCAGTTTTTCAGAGCTCCATGAAACTAGTATAAAAACAGGAAATAACTTATTTTATTTTAGCAAAAATACTTAGAATTGATAGATGAAAGTATAAACTATATTATTAGTAACATTGGTGAACTTAGGAACGTTTTTTCCTGTCAAATTATAAAGGAGAATATATAATTTGTGGAGATGAGCTCTTCGAAGACTTCTCATTCTGACATGGCTTTAGAAAAAGAAATGCAGCTTGTGATATCTGCTCTACAAGAACTCTCACTAAAAATGTATGATTTTAAGGAGAATTTACAAAACCTCAAGGAAAATTGTCAGAAACAAACAGATTCTCTGCAGGAACTTATACAGCAGCATCAATCCAGAATAACAGACTTAGAAGCATCCCCGAATGATCTTAATGGAAGACTGAAGGAAGAAGAAAGCCAGGAAGATTTTCTCAACAAACAAAACATTTGGCTTCTCAATGAATTGCATGACCTGGAAAACAGGGAGAGAAGGTCAAATATAAAGATTTTTGGTATCCCTGAGAGAGCTGAAGGAGAAGATATCATTTCTTTCCTGAATACCTGGATTACAGAGATTTTAGATTGAAAGGAGGGCCTGCCCTTTGGTATTAAAAGGGCTCATAGAGCTTTAGGAAAGCCAGTGCCAGCATCCTCCTCTACTCCTCCCAGATCAATAGTCATAAAGTTTCTTATTTGGACAAGGAGTTGGTCCTAAAATCTGCATGGAGGAAATGTCCATTAAAATGTAATCAAAACGTAATTAGGTTTGATAATGACTATTCTACCAGGGTTTTGGAACAGAGGAAAAAAGGTTGGCCATTAATAAAACTGTTAAAGCAGAATAACATCAAAAACTCCTGCCAGAACAAAAATTCTATATCTGAATGAAATGAGATCATTTAATGCCCTAGAGGAAACCGCTGCCTTTATTAAAAGCAATAACATTATTTCCATAGCTGAAGATATGGAATGGGCATCTGCATCTCTGAAGAGAGTTACTAATAAATCTTCTTGGACTGATGTTAAAAAGAAAAAACAAAAAACTGAGTCAAAGATTGCTGTTCCCACTAAATCTCTCAAAGCATCTACTGCAACTGGACTTTAATTTGTTTTATACTTGCTAAATCTTCAAGTAAGGTATGTCATGCCAATATTTTTTATTGCTTTTCTTTCTCTTTTTGCTTTTTCATTTCTATACTTTTTTGTTCATATACAAATTAAATAACTGTTATGCTTTTAGTATATTAGTATAATATTACTGGTTTATTGAGTGATATAATTGAACAATCTTTGCTTTTATGGCCTGAAGATGACATGCTTTATTTCAAATAATATATTGCCCTTTGCCTGCTAAATGTTGTTCTGAGTTATTACACAGGCATAGTCACTGCTTAGATTATTTATCAAAACTGATTTGGATACATGGGATAACAGGGCATATGTATGATTTAGTGTATATTAACTAGTTTTTTTTAATATTTATAACTTCTGATTGTTTCAGAATATGTATTGGTACCTGTGTGAACAAAAAGCTGTTTGCCGGCTTTTGACATAAAGTGGGTCTCTCTGACAGTTGTATGCTTGTATGTTTTATGGCACAAGGTTTTTAAATGGTTACAAGTTATGTTTCTTGTAGAGTTTAATGTTAAAGTGCGGTTTTCTCTCTCGTTGGCATTGAATGCTATTTTACTGTTTGGAAGTATCTGACAGTTAACTTTGCATCTGTTACTGTAAATAAGCAGACTTTGTGACACAGTTAAAGTGAGGTCAGGAAACTGTAGTGTGCTGGGCGGGAAAATGTCAGCTTGAAATCTAAGTAGTGAAGCTTTCTTACTTAGCTCGTGACATTGTGCATTCTATGCATGCAGATCAGATTACATTACATCTAATGTGTATATGCAAGCCTAATGGTGAATGTCAAGTCTCTGATTGGTTATTATACAATGACCCCCCATTGATATTCCAAAACGTGCATGCTGATTTACAACATTTAACATAGTAAAATAGCTTTAAAAAAAAGCAGGAGAGAAAGGAAAATCTCTGTTGCTTTTTTTAAAGCTATCTCGCTATGTTAAACTCTTTTAACATAGCGAGACAAGTTTTTAAAAGCAAAGGAGATCTTCTTTTCTCTGTTGCTTCCATACACAGTTCTGATGTACTGCATAACCATACGCATGCGAAGTACATCAGAACTGCCGCAGAATACTGGACAGCTGCAGAAGGGCAGCAAGGAGGCATTATACAATGCCATTATTTAAGAAAATGAAGTATTTTTTTCTTAAATAATGTCATTGTATAATAGCAATAACCCACTTCTGGGTTTGGGTAATGCTGGATTTACCCAAGGTTGTCTTTGTTTGGCCACTCAGACTTCGCCCGTGTGACCAAACCACACCAACCCTGGGTAAATCCAGCATTACCCACACCCAGGCGTGGGTTATTGCTTAAATATAGCATAGTAGGCTTCTTTTACAAGAATTATGAGCTACACTGTCTGCAAACATATTCATGGTTCCCTTTTATAATAGTGACTATATTTTGTGATCAAATATATACAGAAATTTTATTTTTTCTTGTAAACAGTTAATTATAGCCACTATTTCTAGTGAATATACTGATGTTTTTTATAAATAGGTCTTTATAAATAACTTTCATATGCAGTTAGCAAGTGTTTAGTATAGGCTTATATATTTACAGGAAATGCTTATGACTAATGGTAATAACTGTAAGGATACTCCCTACTAAATCCTAGCAAATATATGTATGAATAATTTTGATTGAACTATACTTACTTTGCATTTAATATGTTGATTTTCTTATTGTATCCTAGATCTTATTTATATTTCAGATGCCATGTTTTCAGTTATTATAAAGTCATGTTTTTAGTAGAAAGAGCTCAGTAATATCTATGACTTGTGATAACACAAGAAACAAGTTAAGATTTTCAGTATTACCCTGTTACTATGGTAGATATTTACAGCTATCTCTCTTAATTTTGAGTCATTCACTTTTAAGACCTGTTATCCATAGTAAGTTTTATATAAATAATGTTTTGTTTACTAATGTTGTCATTTTATTGATACCAGTTAATTATTATTGATTTTAGTCAGTTATTTAAACATCTGCTATTCCAAAAGTTTAGGAGTTCATTAAGGACAAATATGTCTTATGGAATATTTCTTAAAATCTATGCTAACATCTTTTGGGAATGACACATACTCACTATGTGCTAACACCCAATTCTCGTGAAGTTTTTATTTAGTGGGTGTTTGTCATGATAAGATTTATTCAGAGGGCAAGTAAATACAAATGCTAAATGATTCTTTGATTTGTTCTGTCATTTTGAAGGTTTTATTAGAACTAATACAGATGACATGCTTAGGTATTTTAGGTAATCATTTAGATTAATAAAGCTTATGTTTCCTTAGTCTATTAAGCACTAAATTCAGATTATATATATGCTAATATGTCTCTTGCTTCCTTAGTGAATAATTACTGTATAAATGTTTAATGTTTCTAATAATAGTGTATGTAACTCATCTCTAAAACCTAACAGGAATCAATATCTGATTAGTTGTTTATCACTACTATTTTGTTCTTAATCATAATATATTCTCCATTTTTTACTTGGTTTTCATGGGCTTGAACCAACAAAGGTCGATGGTTGGGATAGGTAGTCTAGTAGATTTCATTTTGTTTGCTAGACTAGGAATGTTTCTCATTCCATGTATAGGGTGTATTAAAGTTTATATCGGAGTGAAATATGCTAATTTTTTGTTATTTAACTGTTTTCTAGTTTTGAAATGCCTGGCACAATTATTTTACTTTTACCTTTCATGAAATACAACAATTGATATTCTATTGTCTATTCAGGAAGAGTATTATGTACACAGGATTCTATTAATACAAGTGACTTTGTTATTTATCTTTAAAGAATTCTGATATGGATTTAACTTTGATATCCTTAAATACTAATGGCTTAAACAACCAATATAAGAGAGCCAACCTACTAAGGTATCTTAAATTAACAAAGCTCAAGTAGTTTTTCTCCAAGAGGCACACTTATGTGGGACCCTAAGGAATCCACGATACTTGCTCAATTTTCTTATACAAATAAGACCAGAGGAGTAACAATTCTATGGAAAAAGACTTTCTTAAATCCCCAAATCAGTTACAAACATGTAGATAATGATAGACTGATGGCCTTAGTTATACTTAAGTTTAATAGTAGAATTTGGACCCCGTTTAATTTACAATGGTTTTCAGGTATGGGGGCTGGACTAGCTAAGAAACACTTAGACTTTATTACGACTACTTCTATAAAGGTAATATTATACTAGGAGGTGATTTCAATTGTATCACAGATATTACAGAAACTACCAATAAGAAATCTCCTAGACTATAGTCCTCAGCCAAAAAGTTAAAAAATGGACAGAAATGATTAAATTAAAAGATACTTTTAATGCTTTGGGACCAAATTCTTTACTATTCTCACACCAGGACTATAGACATGGTACGCAAACTAGAATAGATAAAATTTATATCTCACAAGATCTTTATTCTAAAATCTGGAATTTTTCAATACAACCTTGTCCCTTTTCAGATTATAATTCCCTGTTGTTAATTTGGAATTCAATCAATTAGTTATTACTTCAAGGATTCCTTCTTATATCACAAAAATTAAAGACTTTAAATCTTGGATAACTTCTGAACTTCACCTTTTCTTAGAGATTAATTATAAACCTGAAGCAAACACAATTATGGTTTGGGAGTCTCTTAAGGCCTATCTATATGGTAAAACCATTAGCTGGTACAAAACTAAAATTAAAGAATGGGACTCAGAGTTACAGCAGCTCCAAAATCAAATATTATCTCTTAAATCTAATAAGAACTTAATTGCTACAGATAATAAGAAGAAGAAAGAAGCAAATAAGAAATTCAATTAAATATTATCCCAGAAAACTAATTTAGCTATGCAAAGACTGAAATTAAATTCTTATGCTACCTCTCCTAAGCATCTTCATAACCTATCTATGAAAGTTAAGATATAATCAAAAATTAATAACATTGATAGTATCTTTCATGAAGGGAAAAGGAAAAAAGTCTGGGACATAGGGGACATTCTGGAGGCTTTTAATTATCATCATGCAGAGCATCATAAAGATAAAATAAGTACAAATGAATGTGAGAAGTTAGAGAATATAGTTCATAGGTTCATAGGTTCATACTAGGCTATCTGCCCTAGGGCATTTATAAGCCTAGCCAGAATGTGTTTGGCTTTCGCCATCCATTTTAAATTTATTTTGCTATGCCCTTTTTCGAGGTTAGTATACTGTGCCTCTGTCTAACAGTGACACAGAAGTGATACCCGGGGTAAACCTATGATCTCCCATCCACTCATCAAGATTCCTCTTGAAGAGAGTCAATGAGGGACTCTGCCTAACCTGGACTGGGATTTTATTCCAGAGTGAAGGGAGCCTCTGCGTTATGAATCTGTCCCTCCAGCATGTCCTATTTATTTCAGTGCTGAGGTTCAAGTCTCTCGAGTGCGTAGCTCGATGGGATTTGGATTTTCTGAGGTGCAGCATGTCCATTAATTCCGGGTTGGACATGGCTTTATACATCAGGCACAGATTGCCTCTGAACAGGCGGTATGCTACTGAGTAGAGCTGGAGTTTCTTTAACCGGGCAGCATATGGCATCTGTTTGAGCCCTTTGATCCTCTTGGTGAGGTACTTTTGTGGTCTTTCCAGTTGCTGCAGGTGTCTGGTAAGGTACATCCCAAAAGGGGCATTGTACTCAATTATGGGCCTGATGAGGGATGAGTAAAGAGGCACGATGACCTCCCCTGATCTAGATGTGAATCCCTTCATGATTAGGTGGGCTATATAAAATGTTTTTCTAACCACTTTGGCCAAGTGGTTGTCAAATGAGAGATTGCTATCAACTTGGGTCCCCAGGTCCCTAATTACTTCTTCTGTACTTAATGGATTACCACTTATCTGGTAATTGGTGGGCACTTTGTTTTTGCCAAAGGGGATGACTATACACTTTTTGGCATTTAGCTTGAGGCCATGGCTCTGGCACCAGTTGTCTGTTTCTATGAGGCCCTTTTGGAGGATGCTTATGTCGGCTGGAGAGTCGATTATGGCACCCAGTTTGCAGTCATCTGCAAACTTGGTCAGCCACAGTCCTTCCGTGTTGGCCTGTACCTCCGAGAAATATATACTGAACAAGAGAGGTCCCAGGACTGAGCCTTGTGGGACACCACTTGTAACTGGTTTGGAGTCTGACATGGCTCCAGCAGTTCTGTCCTTGAGCCAGTTTGCAATCCATCTAGTGACATAGGGGTTTATATTTAAGCTGGTGAGCTTATCTATAATGCCCAAGTGGGGTATTGTATCGAAGGCTTTTGCGAGGTCCAGGTAGGCTGTGTGGACCACCTTCCCCTCGTCAATCGCCTTGGTGACTGTTTCAAAAAAATCAACCAGGTTTAAGAGGCAGGATCTGCCCTTAACAAAGCCAAACTGGGTAGGATCGAGTGTCTGTAGGTCCCCAATATCTTTATTTATGAGGTCCATGATGATCCTTTCCATAGCTTTGCAGACCAAGCTAGTCAGGCTTATGGGGCGATAGTTTCCAGGATCCGTTGAGGCAAAACATTTATGGAGAGGGGCCACTGTTGCTGTACGCCACTCTTTGGGCACATATCCTGTAGTAAGGCTAAGATTGAACAGTAGTTTTATGTTTGGGTTTAGCTCTTCTTGGAGTTTATGTAGGATGCAGCCCGGGACACCGTCTGGTCCCACTGATGCTGTGTTTTTTGCTTTGGAGAGGGCGGCTCTTACCTGAGCATCTGAGATGTCAGGGGGGCAGCACTCTGCTGGGATAGATATTTGCCCTTTTGGTGGGGAGGGGGGAGAAGTTTGTGCTGAACTTGTCAGCTAGGATGTTGGCAATGTCTGTGGGTTCAGTGTATTTTTTGTCATTTTGGACTAATTCTGAGCATATCTGGGAATTACCACCCAGGTTCCTAACATAACTAAAGAAAGCCTTGTGATTATCCTTAGTGTCCTTTGCAATTTTTCTCTCGAAGCTGGCCTTAGACAATTTTATGAGTGTCCGTAGTTTTTTGCTAATACTGATCAGTGATGCCTTCCCTTTTTGGGATTTTGCACTATCATTTAGTAGCTTCTTCCTTCTATTGTATAGTTTGTTTATGGCTGGGGTCCACCAGACAGGACGTCTGCCTTTGGAGGATTGGGTCTTGGTTTTATTTGGGATCGCATGATCCATGCATTCCTGAAGGTGTTCATAGAATGTGTTTATAAAGGATTCTGCGGTCTGGGCCGTATTTTTCACAGGCCCGGGGGCTTTGAATGATTCCACCTCGGTTTTGAGGAGTGTGAAATTTGCTTTAGAGAAGTTTTTCACTGTGGTTTTCTGGGCAGGGGGTGGGCTCGGGATGTGAATATCCAGTGAGATTAGTTTATGGTCTGATCTTACCAGTGAGGGATACAGTTCTGGTCTGGAGCATAGAGTCCCCATGTTGGTGATGATCAGGTCCAGTATGTTTTTCCCTCTTGTGGGAGTGGTAACAAGTTGTTCCATAGCATTTGAGTTTATAAATTCTAGGAACCTTTGGGCTAGGGTGTTGGACCTAGAGTAATGCTCCCAGTCTATGTTTGGGTAGTTGAAGTCACCCAATATAATGGTGTTTGGAGAGACCTTCATATTTTCCAGTGTCCTCAGGAAGGCCGAGTGGGGTTCCTGGGTTTGGGAGGGTAGTCTGTAGCAGGCTATAAACTGGAAGGCAGTTTTACCCACTGTTAGTTGCACATGGATAGTCTCTGATGCTTCATGCTTTGCCACCAACCTGGAGGTGTGGGTATCTTTGATGAATATCGATACTCCCCCTCCTTTTGTGGTTCGGTCCAAGTTTTGGGGCCAAAAAGCATGGTATGAGGTATAACCTGGTAGTGCTGGGTTGCTCTCGGGAGCCCTGAATCAGGTTTCTGCTACTGCACAGATATTGATGTTCTCCATGCTAAGGAGAGTTTCGAGTGCGTGCATCTTGAGGTTTAGACTTCTGGCGCTGAGTAGCATTACTCTTAGTTTCTTATCCCTTGTGATACCTATGGAGGTGGGTTTGTCTTTTGAGCCTTGCCTAAAAAAGGCACTATGGGGGTAGCAAGAGCCTTTGCCAATATCCAAATGCCCAGGGGTGACAGGAGCAAGCCGTCCCTAGCGAAGCATCATGGCTTGTCGAGCATATCATCCCAAGCTGACAGGCATTGGATCCCCTTCGAATGACACCAGTACTTAAGCCAATTGTTGAAACTGATCATCTTGTCTTCATATTGTGGCATCATTCTTGGTGAGGGTAAGATGCTACTCAAGGTCAGGGTCATACCGGCCTGGGCTACATGCTCAGAGAGCTCCTTTATGTCTCTTTTCATGTAGTCCAGGGAGGTACATCTCAGGTCATTCACACCAGCATGGACAATGACTGAGTCATATTTGTACTTGCCTTGGAGTGACCTGAGTGCTTGTGTTATGTGGTGGATCCTAGCGCCCGACAGGCTGCTCACCATGACCCTCTACTTGTTCAGCCTGGTGAGCGGGACATCAGTGTGCCTGACAATAGAGTCACCTATTACAAGTGTATCAGGTGTGTAGTTTATTCTTAAGGGCTGTGACTGTTCGGCACACTGGCTTTGTGAGCTATGTGTTGCACGTGTTTTGTTTTGGGGTAGCGGTTGCTTGGGTGTCTGCTTTGGAGGTCTCTGCTGCTTAGGCAGATCTTTATTTAGAGCCTCCAAGTATGTTTTTGTGTGATTATGTGTTTGGTTTGCTGTCGTGGTAGGTCTATGTGAGACTGGAATTGTAGTGAGTGTGGTTTCCTTCTCCTCCTGACTGGTTATGCCAGTACTGAGTTGAGAGAGCTTAGCCTCCAGTTTGGCTATATGGTTGCATCTCTCACATGTGTTGGAATTTGTTGGGAGGAGGAGAGGGTTGTCTGTGTACATGAGACAGTTGTAACATTGCCTCAAGATTCCCAGATTCACCAGCTGGACCGGAGAGGAGATTGACAACTGACCTTTGGACATGCTAGAATAATATTGGGAATTCCTTAATAATTGAAAACAAGGGCCAGTAGGGAGTGAGGGTGTAGTGCTTTTAATTTTTAGTGCTGACTTATATAATTGCTTTAGTGAGCAAGTGCCAGGTAACTTAAGTGCAATGTGTTACAGGTAACTTAAATGCAAAATGACAAACAGTAACTTTCTTTCAAGTGAAACAAGGAAATAAGTACAGTAAGCAATGCAGATATCACTAGTGATCCACAGAAGCACTGAGAAGCCGCGTATTAGGTGGAATTAGTGTTCCAGGGAAATAACAAGCAAACAAACAACAAGCATATAAACAAAGCTAGATTCAGCAGGCCTGGATCTAGTCTATGCTACAGCAAACAAGGTGTACCAATTTCAGTAAGATACAGTTCAAATATTCAGGCACTATAAACCTTTAACCAGAAATTCCCAGCTCAGAAGGGCAGAGTCCAGCCTCTTCTCCCACAAGAGTGCAGACCACGAACCTTCTTAATGTAAAATAACTGGCCTGAAGCCCAAGTTCTTAAACCAGAACTAATACAATTTAAGAATAACAGACACTGGGCTCTCAATCAGCAGTTCCCAACTTAGAAGGGTGAAAGCTACCGGTCCTGCCACCACAGTGCATGCCACAAACCTTCCTAATGTAAAACAACTGGTCTGAAGCCCAAGTGCTTAATCCAAAAGACTTAGAATGATAGCTACACTTTAATCAAGTTACTACCAAGCAGTAATAAATACAATTGAATACTTTAGAGAATGCCTGGATTAGTGCTCAAGTTACACAAACAAAGCTAGATCCAGCAGGCCCGAATCCAGTCTATGCCACAGTAAACAAGGCGTACCAACTTCAGTAAGAAGCAGTTCAGATATGCATGCACTATAAGCCTTTAAGCAGAAATTCCCAGCTCAGAAGGGCAGAGTCCAGCCTCTCCTCCCACAAGAGTGCAGACCACGAACCCTCTTAATGTAAAATAACTGACCTGAAAGCCCAAGTGCTTAAACCAGAATTAATACACTTTTAGAATAACAGACACTGAGCCTTCAATCAGCAGTTCCCAACCTAGAAGGATGTAAGCTACCTGTTCTGCCACTACAGTGCAGACCACAAACCCTCTCAGTGCAAAACAACTGGTCCGAAGCCCAAGTGTTTAAACCAAAAGGCTTAGAATGAGTTACACCAAGCAGTAATAAATACAATTGAGTACTTTTAAGATGATGCAAAAGTAAAATAAAGTAGGTAGAAACACAAGTACAGTAAAAGCAGATGAATTTTTTTTTTCTGAACAAGTGCTGAGATCAAAGAAACAGATTTGAGTGCTGAAACCAGAAAACTGGCCAGTTATAAGAAAAAAAAACTAAGCTAGAAGGCGTCCCTCCAACACAGAAGGGCTTGAGGGCTCAGAAGCCTACAAATAGTCTATATCACTTAACAGGAAAGGCAGGAAACAAGCTTAATTTTTTTCTTCTGTTTCCCAGATGCTATCTTTGTACACAGTAGGAGTGCCTGAAATCAGAATATGATCTCACTGCACTCAGTTGAGTGAGCAAATGAGACGGGCCCAGAAGGAGTATCCAAACACAAATTTACAAGAGGGGCGGGCAGTTTCAAGGCCACTAATATTAACACCAAAACAAAAACAGGGAGAGTGGGTGAGACTAACTGAAGAGCAGAGTCAAAACTTCCAGTTCCCAACATAACAATAATTCCTCAGGAACTTAAGTTAGATCTACACAAACCTATTTCTCAAAAGGAAATTATAGATGGCATTAAAGGAAATAAGTCTAATAAAGCACCTGGAATAGAAGGCTTAATTATCAAAATTTATAGACTGTTCCCTTCTTCTATAATCTGTCCTACATAAAACCTTTCTTGAAGTTCAGACATTAGCAAATATTCCTCCTTCTTGTAGATATTCTCTAATTTCCCCTATATTAAAATAGAATAAGGACCCTAATCATTGCAACTCATATAGACCAATTTCTTTGTTGCATAATGATTATAAACTATTTATGTCAATTATGGTCAATAGATTGAAAATACCCATATCTAAAATAATTAATGAAGACCAAACTGGTTTCATACATAACAGACATACACAGGATAATATTAAATGATTATTAACTCTGATAGATTACCTCAATAGAGGAAACCATGAAGCATTGATAATAGGTCTAGATAGTCAAAAGGCCTTTGACACCTTAAATTGGGGTGATTTATTTAAAGTCTTGCAGCTATTTGATCCCCCCCCTTTTTTATAACATTGATAAAGAAAATCTATGAAAATAATCTAGCATATGTCAAATTAGGCCCCTTTACTTCCAAAGCAATCCAAATCACTAGAGGTACTAGACAAGGATGTCCCATGTCCCCTATCCTATTTGCTCTGGCCATAGAAATACTTGCCATTTTAATTTGTAATAACCCAAAGATAAGAGGTATAAATTTATATGACCAATATATTTCTAAAATAATGATGTTTGCTGATGATGTCTTACTTACCTTACCCAACTCTAAGAAAGTGTTAGGTGAAGTGGATATAGTAACAAAACATTTCCAAACAACCTCAGCACTCTCCTTCAACAAATCTAAATCAAAATATTTATTATTAAATAAAAAAAGAACATACAGGTTCCAGTTAATCATATTATTGGAAACCAAGTTTCAACTCTAGACTATTTAGGAATAGTCCTAGGCAAGAATATAGCGGAAACCTTACAACCTAATTATGCTAAAAACGTAGACTTAATCAAGGCATTAATAAGCAAGTGGAATAATTTGTTTATAACATTTGATGATAGGTTACAACTGATAAAAATGGTTTTGTTACCTAAAATATCATATATAGCACAAGCCCTTATACTTCCACCAGGAAAGACAATCCTTAAATAAATCACTTCATCTCTGATGAAATTCCTATGGTACCCCAAAAGAAATAGAGTGGCATATTCTCATCATATCCAAAAATGGGAACGGGGGGGTGGGGTTACAATTCCCAGAGATTGAAACTTATATAAAGGCATCTATAATTAAAATAGTAATGAATTGGATAAATCCGAGATACTCTTTCAATTGGAAACAGTTACCCTCCATTATACTAATGAATGACAATTATTTATCAAAAAATGCTTTGGTAACTGGCAAAGATAACAAGATATGGCACTATTTAAGTTTAAATTTACAGTATAGTACAACAAAATTAACTAAATTAACACTAATAAACAATATATTTTGATGTGTATAGAAAACTCATTAACACAAATTTAGATATAAAACTGTGGCATACATTTTTAATACCATTTACTATTACAAGGGATTTCCCTGATAAAACACACAGAGAAATTTTGGTTTTATGGGAAAATAATAACCTATTTTGTTGGTTGCAATGTACTGAAAACCAACAAGCTTTGAACACACAAAGTATATTGTTAACCTATGGCCTATCCGCTAATGACTGGTTGGTTATTCAGAGTGTCACAGCATACACTAAGGATCTGTGTAGAATAATACATAACTCATCCTTCGAAACTGTACCAAATATTATAAGCTGGATTTTTGGAATTCTATACAATAATATCAATGTTAAGAATGAATTATCATATCTATATAATACTTTAATTGTCTATAAGACAGCTCCTAAAGATTCTTCTGGCTATACCTAACTATAGGGTTTCAAGTATCATTATCAATGGAAGATACCACATAATTACCACATAGAATTACCACATAGGTGGCAGCCCCCTTAACACAGAAGCGGTAATAAGTGATCTGGGGACCCAGGTAGATAGTAATCTCTTCTTTGACAATCATATTGCCAAAGTAGTTAGGAAATCCTTCTATGTGGCCCATCTAATTACTAAGGGGTTCGCATCTAGAAATAAAGAGGTTATAGTGCCCTTCTACTCGTCACTCATCAGACCCATCATAGAGTACAATGCCCCATTTGGGATGTACCTCACAAGACACTTTCAACAGTTTGAAAGACCACAAAAGCACCTCACCAAGAGGATTACTGGCCTCAAACATATGTCCTATGCAGCCTGACTGAAAAAACTCTGGCTGTACTCAGTGGCATATCGTTTACTCAGAGGTGATCTCTGCCTGACTTACAAAGCCATGTCCAACTCAGAATTGATGGACATGCTCCACCTAAAGAAATCCAAGTCACTGCGAGCCATGCACTCTAGTGAGCTAAACCTCGCCACAACAATAAATAGAACATGCTGGAGGGATAGATTCCTGTCACAGAGACTCCCCATGCTCTGGAACAAAATTCCTAACTACATTAGGCAGAGCCCCTCACTAACAGTCTTCAAGAGAAGCCTTGATGAGTGGATGGGTAACAGAAAATACACCCCTGGGATCACTTCATTGGCTCTGCTTGACAGAGGCTCAGTTAATTAATCAATGGGGTGGCAAAAGCCGACACACCCTTGCTAGGCTTATAAATACCCTTGGGCAGATAGCCTAGTACCTACCTATGAACCTATAAGATAAAACAAACATTTTATTTTCAGTTAAACTAACTTCTTACTCTCAATTCTGGAGTTTTTTTTTTTATTGGAAATTTCTACACAGATCCTTTTTGACACCTGAGAAACTCTCAAACAATGAACCCTTCAATCAACAAGTTATGTTGGAGATGTCATCCGTCCACTAATGCTGACTGGTTTCATATTTTTTATGACTGTACTAATATTAAACCATATTGAAATGAGATTAACAAATTTCTGTAAGCTATCTATACTGATATATTTGTTTTGACAAAGTCTTTAATTTTATTGAATGTTGTTAATAGTAATAATATGAAGAAAGATGACCTGTATTTGTTGTGGACAATGTTAGCAACAGCAAGAAAATGTTTACCTAGAAGATGGAACTCTAATGTAGCACCCAATATGGAGGAATTCCTATCATCACTGAAGAAATGCATACTAATGGAGAAAAGAACTAAAGAATTAAGAACTTTTCCTAAGCCATTGGTTAATAGTCCATGGAGGAAAGTTTTTAATTTGATTGATACCCTTCAAATGGAACCAAACTCTTCCTAACTATCATAGTTTATAATAACTTATTATTTAACTAGAAATGTTTTTATCCGAATCCTTTTTGTCAGGCTGAATGTAAATACTGTAAACAGTTACTGAATGTTATGAATGTATTAAATTATTGTGTTATTTCAGGAGTAAAAAAAGAAAATAATGTACACGTGTGTGTGTGTGTGTGTGTGTGTGTGTGTGTGTGTGTGTGTGTGTGTGTGTGTATGTGTGTCTGTGTGTGCACTTATGTTTATGTCTGTGTGTGTATGAACATGTGTGTGCATGTGTACAACCACACATGCTATTATGTGTGCATGTGTGTTTTACATATTTAAAAAGTATCTCTATATACATATTTAAAAGGGCTTGAGTGTAGTGATTCTCATAGAACTTTTATCAGAAACTTTCATGTGTATGTTAGGTTATGACACACTAATTTTTCTGCTGTTTAAAAGCCTACATACAGCAAATCAGTAAGTGAGCTCCTCATAATGGTGTTCAGAAAAGAGAAAGAGAGGCTTAGCTGAATATTATGGTGGTATTAAGTTTGACACCCCAGTCATAGCATGTTTGTGTAGTATAGCTGTGGAAATACCTGCAGTGCATGAATAAAGTGTGGGCCCAGGTGAGGCCTACAGCCAAGGGCTTTCTAAAGACTGCATATTTCTGGAAGGGCTTCATGTGACTGTGTATATATGATGAAGAGATTCTGAAAGCACTGTTCTATTTTATTTGCACTAAATGCCATGTGAACACATTTATGTATTGCTAGTGCCTCCAATGTTCCTTTGGACTTACACTTATAGAAAGTGTGTGAATGGGCATGATGTACTTTTTCCCTGCTGTTCCTTCTATGCTTCCTTCTATCAGGGCAGGAAGGAACTGTTAAAAACTCTTCTAGAGCCTATGAGGGAGACCATCCTAAAATTAATACAACTCCAAGAGCAGCTGATTAGACTAGCCAGTTTAATTCCCACCCCCAAAAATGTGTCTGTCATTATAAAATTGAGCAATGAAGAAGCCTTCAAAGACTTCCTGGTAACATCTGAGTTAAGTGCCTCCCAAGAAATTTGGGATAAGTTAGAATGCGCAAAAAGGCACTAAAGACATACATGTATATTATGGAAACTAATTATAGACACTATGACAAAACTAAGAACAAACTTTTAGGTTGGTCTGGAACAACTTCTGAATACAAGCTATAAAGTTTTATAAATAAACTTTTAATGCTGATAAACTGGTAAGAGCCCAAAAGCATGATTTAAAACATATTTTAAAACTAAGGTTAGAACACGATAGCAACAGTAAAGTGAAAATGTTAAAAATTCAAGCCATTGATAATCTTAAATGGACTTTGGATCCAAAAGGAGAACAGCCTTGAAAACAATAGCTAGGTATCTTTTTCTGGCAACTACAGTAGGTATGATTAAGACTCAGTCTTGGATTACACTGAGTTTATTCAGAAGACAATTTCTGTTTCATATGTACTTTTGAAGTTATTTATTTGCTGCTTAAAGGGACTTTGCTGAGTGATGTAAGAAAATCGACGATATAGTAAAGTGATCTTAAGAAATCTGACAAACTGATAACTAGACACTGATATGACATTCACAATGTATTTCTACATCTATGTCTAGAGCTGCAATAAGAAGTGTGCAATTTTCCGATAAATAAATATAGCAGGTACTTAGTTATTTTGTCTGAAGTGTCAGGGGTGGGTAACATTGCTAAATTCTAATCCACTAATACTGAAAAGAATGCAAGTAGTAAAAAATGTGAAAACTGAAATGTATGCTATGGATGAAGGTGGTCCTATTGAATATAACAAGACTTGAACTAGATTAATGAAGTCAACTGATATTGTGTTGCCGCTGGCTAGTGATGACTCTACAAGGAAGAAAAGTGTAATCCTTAATAGATTATGGAACTATAATTATGCTTGTTGTGGGTTCTCTGGTATGTAAGCATGTGGAAGTGGGAAAATGCACAATCATGGTGATAGAAAGAAATATCTTGCACATATGTAGAAATTCAAACAGTGCTAGGAAATTCCTTACATCCTGAGGTTATAACACATAACTTGATTTAATTATTTCAATTATTTCAATTTGTCAACAAGGTAGTTGAGCTGGTCTAACAATTCCTTTGAATCATGACCCATGTTCAGATGAGCAACAGTACAAGGAAGAGAAGCAGTGAAAATTGAAGAATGACATAAAAGATTCAATAATGATGTAGATATATGTGACATTATACATATAATGCAATCATATCTACAGTTATTAGAATAATGCATGCACAGCATTCACAAGTATTTGTGTCAGTGGTGCAACAGGTAGCACACTCAATTTTGGTGCAGGAGGATCTGAATTCTCTTCCTACACCAGCTAGTTCAATTGCCAACACTGCAGCATAAGGGGGTGCTGCACTCCTGACTGTGCTGTCCTTTGGTTGAGATGTTAAAGCAATACCCCATCTGCTTGAATTGGTGGTAGATCAAGTGGATGTAAAAGATCCTACGGCATGTATCAAAAAGAGTATCTTTTTCTCAATATACATACGTATTCATTTATATACATATCTACAATATATACATTATAAACAAAATGTACAATATCTCTTTCTTTTTCTTTTTCTTAATCACAAACACAGTAATCATTTTTCAATTTCTGACCTCCACCCTGTCTTCCACAACCAAAATCTTAATTTGTTAAAATCATGGCCAAGTTCTATTTTTCATTAAACATAATTTCTTTTCCCCTTTGATTCCAAATTAGCCATATAATACAAAACATTTTTTCTATCAATCTTCATAACATTACTACTTTTATTCTTGTAATATCCAAATTCTATCATGTCCATATTTAAACTATTTTCTTCTTTAATTTCCTGTATATACTTCAGATCTATTTTTTCCATAGCCTTTTAACCCTTCTGCAACCTAAAAAAGAAACATGTTCACTAGTTTCAAATTCCCCACAATACAAACAAATCCTATCTTGTTTTACTTTGATAAGCCATATTCACTTTCACTGGCAGTTTTTGTATCATCAGCCCCCATACAAAATTTTTACAGCCTATCATGTTTTTAAAATCTTAGTATTCTTGCTCGAATAGCACTGTTTTTTTTTCTTTACTTAGCCCCTTTCATGGATATATTCTAAAATACATTTCCATGATATTATCGTACCATTTCTTCCCTCTTCAGTCCTTTTAACCTTCATTTTCCACAAGAGGATTTAAATTTCATACTTCTCCATCTCTTTGTTACAGTAGGCTGTCCTTTTTGAGTCAAACAAATTAAACCATTTCATTCTATATTTAATATTTATTATCTGTGTTAAAATGGAACTATTATTATCCTTTAAATGTTTCGTTACTCTAGACATAGACAAATTCAAAGATGCTATATAAAGCATCCAATTCATTAACCCAAAAACCACCTTTATCTTTGTGTACATAAAGAGTCCCCCTTTTTGTTGGATTCAACCTAGACCCTCAAATAAAAGAAACAATTTCATATACTTCTTTTTCTAAAGTCAAAGGCAAACTAAAAATACCTGCTAAATAAGCAATTTTTGCTAGTAAGATAGAGTTAATTAAATACACATTTTTTGAAAAGACATTGTAAAGGACTTCCAAATAAACAAGTATTTCTCATTTCCTCTAATTTTCTTTCCATACTGTTTCTATAATGTCTTGCTTTCCAAATAATATGCCAATAAATTTAATTTTTGTCATATTAAATCTAATCCCTCCAGTCATCTTCTTGCACCCAAATCCTTGAATTTTTTTTTACTTATCGAGAATCCTATTAGTTGAATAGTATTTTATCACTCTACCTATTTTATATTATGCAACAATAATAATATTATCTGCATATGATAGCATAACTGGCATCTTTATCCCTTCATTTGAAATATAACTCATTAGTTCCATATTTCTATTCATACAGATATAATATTCATCACTAATTCAAATAATATACTACTCAAAGGGCAACCTTGTCTAATCCCTTTCTCAAGCTGTATAACATCACTAATGTACCCATTTACTAATTCTTTGACTATATTGTACTTATAAGCTATAACACAGCATTGTTTTTATCTTTTCACTTATATTATACACTTTAAATATATCCCATAGCTCAGAATGATGAATTGAGTCAAAAGCTCTACTTAAATCCCTCACCATTAGCTTTGCACGTACATTTCTATACAATATATCATCTACTACATCCCTGATTATCAATACTAAATCCTTAAATCTTTCCCCTTTTATACCATATACATGCCCCTTTACAACTTTATCTACTTTTTCTTCCATTTCATTTTTTTGTAAAAATTTCATAAAAAATGTATTATCTGTATTATTCAGTACTATTCGTCTCCAATTCTGTAACTCTCATTTATTATATTTTTCCATATAAATCTAATCACTCACCTACACAATTTTTTATATATAAATTCTTTATCTAACCATTCATTTAACACATTTATAAACCATTTATTTTGGTCCAATTTCATGTCCTTATATATCCCTTATTCTATTCCATCTGGTCCTGCTGCTAAATCTAAATTCACTCCTTTCAAAACCTGTTCTAGTTCTTCTATTATGATTTCATTTTCTAAGTATTTACTATCATTGAATAATTTTAGTAGCACCAAACAGACATCTGGTACCTCGGCTTTTCACCTTCAGGGATATATCTTTGAGTCCATATTCACAATAAATACGAGGTGAACCCCACATTCATTAATTAGTTAATTATATACAATTAAATCCTTAAAGTACTCAAAACCCATTACACACGTACCTTTCTACTGTACAAATAATTGTTTAAACATATTTTTTTATAATTGAAATTAAATTACCCTACTACTAATTATTTACTTTATTAATATTACAACAATTTTGTAACTAAAATGTATTGTTACTAAAATATTTTAGCCAAGTTGACTTCTAAGTTGAGACCACTGGGATAAAGTTACCAAAATTCAAAATCATCTTAATTTCCAAAGTATTTCATTTTTGACTCATATCGCCTCCTCTGAATGAGCTAGGTCTGGCTAAAATGCTAAAAAAAGAATGAACTGTCATCTGCACCATATGTGTTGCAAAAATGTTCACCTACAGGGCTCCTAAAATTCCTGTTTTGAATGTCTCCCAAATGCTCAAGAATCCTAACTGTAACTACTCTTTTTGTTTGTCCTATGTACCATTTGGTAACATTACAGCCACACCCCACAATATCCACCACCCCGACAGGATTTACACGTAAATCTTCCTTTACACACAAATTGATGTCCATTAATACTAGTAACCAAAATGTTTCTTATTCTTCTACATACTTTGCAATGTTCACAAGCATAAGGTCCTATCATCCCCTGGTCTACATTATATAATGGTATGTTCAACAATTCTTTCAAATTTAAATACCTCATATAAGAGAATTGCACCATTCCAGGAAATAGATCTCCCACTATGTCAGCTAAACACACTATATGCCAAAATTCTTGAATCAAATCTCTCATAACTTTAGAGAAAGGAGAAAATTTAGACACAAAGTATAAATCTTTACCAAGAATAGAGGGTTTTAAATTTTTGTATGTAATTAACAAATATGGGTTCACCTGGTATTTATTGTGAATGTGGACTCAAAGATGTATCCTTGAAGGTGAAAAGCCGAGGCACCAGATGTCTGTTTGGTGCTACTAAAATTATTCAAACAACTGCTGCTGTTTGATGTTTTTTTATTGATGGTTTTCTAGCCATGGCTAATCTGTTTTTTCTAAATATTTGCTATCATTATCAGACAATGAATATACATCCATTTCCTTATTAATGTTTTATTGTCTGTCATTAAAATAATGTTTTAATACATACTTTGATGATCTCTAGAAAATTTGTTTGCATATTATGGATATTATCAATCTGATCCTTCATCTCTTTGATAGTACTCTCTTTAACTATTTTAATTAAATATGGTGAAATTTCTTCTATTTTCCTTGTAAAACTAGCTTTGTTTATACAATAAATACTCATTTTCTTCTTATTTCACTCATATAACTCCCGTTTGTTCCTTCGTAAGGAAATTGTGATTGTTCTTCTCCAATCGGTAACATCATTATTTACCTTCTTCTGTCTTTTCTTATCCATATTTTATTTTTTATTTTTCCGCAAGTCACATAACATTTTTCATACTACTTCTTAAAACTTAACCACCATACTGACCAGTCTTTATATAATTCTCTCATCTCCATATGGTCTTGCAATAATTTCATCTTATCCTGTTTTCCTTTATCATCCCATTTCCCCTCATTTATTCTTTTTAAACCCTTCCCTATTTTATACATACATCATTTCCTTTTATTTCAATCCAAATTGCCCTATGGTCTGAAAATCCTATCATCAAAATGCAGTCTTCCACTATTAATAAGCGTGTTGATACCAGAAAATAGTCTATTTCCATTTTCTTCTCTCCTTTTTTGTAGGTCCATGTCTTTTGATTCCAAATTTTTAACTGACAATATTTTATAATGTCCCATGCTAGCTAGCTTAACATCATATGCTTTCTTTTTCTACAGTCTCAAATTGCAATTAAAATCCCCTACTACAGTAATCTCCATATTAATTGCTACATATTGAATGTTTCTAAACATCTCTCCTCTCTGTTTTATTTATATATGCATCAATGGCAATAATGTCAAAAATTCAAATAACTTGGTCCTTCCAGCTTATATCAGCAATTGCAGTTCTACCTGTTACAACAAAGGTAATATCTAACACTTTTATTGTATCGCTATATAAAATAAGAATTCCCAAAAAAGGTCTCCTTCCCAAAATTCCAAATAACTTTTTCCCACCATATTTCTTTTTGATGTCTTTCAGCTTGTGATAAGAATCAGATGTCTTCTAAAATAATATTACTTTCTTGCTTTTTACAGCACTACAAAATTCCTACTCTTCTTCCTAACTTTTTCAAACTATACTTTAATTGTATCTTAATGTGATATTTATATTAATCTATTCCCCTTCTTTTTTCCTTTTTAAATCCCTCTGTAATCTTCCTTTTTCTCTACTGTTTCTGTAATCTTTTACCAATAGAATTTTTTTGTCTAACTATATTCCATCTATCATCATCACTATCACTTAACTTTTGACTCTTCCTCCCCGATGTTTCCTATATTTAAATCTTGCCTTATATTAATTTTGTGTATCACTTGTTCCCCTCCCCACTATGTTAATTATTTGTTTTTGCACTTCCTATGTTTCTAATTCTTTGTATACAATTTTATCTTGGTCTGCTATTATCTCAACAACTCTGATTCCACCTCATTTTGTTTTTGTTCATACTCTCCCTCCAAATGCCCCCCTTCATTACACTTAAAACATTTCAGTTCACATTTCCTTGCATCATATCCTATTTCCTCACAAGTAAAACATTTTCTTTTTTACACAATTATTAATTAAATGATCAATTCTTCCACACAAAAAAAAAACAGTTTTCAGCTGTCTACAATATCTTGCCGTACCTTTATCATATTCCGCATTAATAATACTTGGAATATGCATAATATTTTTATTCTCTATTTTCAAAATCATATTATAGTCCCATGCCCCAGTCCACAAACCTCTATCATATACTGTTGTTAAATTCAATACATCTTTACATATTTTAACAAATGTCCTTTTAATGTCTCTTTTTCAACTTCAGTCATGAATTGAATATTGATTTTCTGCTTAGTTTCCATACATATAAGTTTAAAATTGAACAATCGTTCTTTTCAAATTCCTCTAAGAACTTTTCCATTATCTGACCAATCTCAAAAATAATGTCACTTTATTAATATGTATAAATCCTCTTACCTCATTTGGTTTGATTCCAGTGTCATAAATACTTCATACCATACCTTATATCTGTCCAACTTTGCAATCTCCTTTTTCTCAACCCATACCTTAAAAAGTCTCTCTTTCTTTAAACTTGTATCTTTCTCTTCTTTCTTACTTTCTTTCCACATTAACCATTTCAGCATGCAATTTTTCTATCCTTCAATCTGCCACACGTCTTCTTTCTAAATCTTTTCCATCAGTTCTTCCTATGAAACATCTCTGCCATTCTCTGGTTTGTTCTCATTTACCATGCCCATCAATAAATCATCCCGCAATCTGCCTGCTAGGAGGGTTGTAACAATACATTCTTGTGCTCTAACCTCTTCATCGAAGAGGTTTCATTGTAACAAATCTTCATAATCCATAACTATTGATTCTACCTGTCCTTGAAAATGCTTGACTGCTTTTTCTATCATTTCCATCATGCCATTATCTCCTAAAAATGTCTCCTTAACATATGATTCCTTTGTCACTGTATTAAATACATCTGATGTGTGAATAACAACATCAGCATCACAAATTTCATTTACAACATCCTCTCCTTCTTCCATACTCACTCAACTATTTTCCTGCTTCTCCAAGCTACCTTCATGCTCTGGAAGACAGGAAATGTCACTGCAAAGAGCATCCCCATACATGAAAAGAGTTGGGGAAGTTCCCAGATGAAAGCTCTTATGAAACATTGTGTTATTTATTAAAACTTTTTTATTGATTTATACTACTTGAGTTTCGTCCTTTTTTATTTTTTGTTGGTATTTAAAAATAGTTTACTATTGGCATTTTCTATCAAATATTACATTTCACTGTCACTGCAGATGAAAACGTGTGCAGGATAAATGTAAGTAGTTACATTAAGAGCTATGTTAATCTGCATCTCAAAAATAATTACTATTTGATTCCTCCAAAAGCTGTTCCTGCAGATCAGCTTTGACTATATCTTGTGTCTTTTGATATCTTATTTCTGTGGGGAGATGGTTCCACATAACATGCAAATTTTGTGAATGTTTTGTCTATTGCAGTTTTAAAGCATGGTCTAACAGAGGATATGAATTCTTTATGATTATCTCTTAGCATGCAAGTCAGGTCCTTTATAGTCAAGGAGGTCAAGGGAGCATTGCTTAGGAATGATGAATGCATTGTTCGTTTACAGGGAGTAATAAAGTTAACTTGTAGTTTACGTTGGAAAGGAATGAAGTTTTTCTTGATTCCAAAAGCAGTAAATCAGCCATGTACATTGCTAAACCTTTAAGCAGGCCAAAGTGGGGTGTGGGAGTGTGGCCAATATGACACTGGCCACACCCTCTACCATGACATCACCACAGGAGCGGTGAAAGAGATGCTGTTATGAGTAAGACGGATGGCTGCTGGAGTGGCTAGCTAGCGACTAGCTGGCTGCCTGGCTGGCTGCTGGATTGACTAGCTGACTGGCTAGCTGGTTGGTGGAAGTAGCAGCTGAATGGATGAATGACTGGATGGATGGCTTGATGAATGAATGGATGCCTGGCTGGATGGATGGCTGGCTACATGAAGGGATGGCTGGCTGGCTACATGAATGAATGAATGGATGGATGGCTGGCTGCATGAATGGATGGATGGTGGAATGAATGAATGGCTGGCTGCATGAATCGATGGCTGGCTGGCTGGCTGGATGAATGAATGGATGGCTGGCTGGATGAATGAATGGAAGACTGGCTGGCTGGCTGGTTGGATGAATGCATGGCAGGCTGGCTGGATGAATGGATGGCTGACTGGCTGGATGAGTGGATGTCTGGCTGGCTGGATGACTGGATGGATGGCTGGCTCATTAGAAAAAAAAAAAAAAAAAAAATCTCTGTCATTTTTCTAGTAGCTGTAGAAGCGATTAAAACAAAGCGCTGTTACGGTCGCAATCATTGCAGGGCTCTCCATGCCCCAATCCCCACCCCTTTCATGAATTGCAGTCAATTGCTAAATGAATGAAAGCACCAAGACCTAACAGGCAGCAGCTTTGCCTGCAGGTCTGGTTGGTGGCGTAACTGAATTGCCTTAGAAAAGCCAGAAATGATCACAGCTTTTCCACAGCAATTCAGTCCGATTGAAAAGCAGGCCTTTTCAAGTTCCACTACTTTGCACAGTGGGATGAGACAGCTCAACCTGTAAGTATCCCACTGACAATGGGACGGGTGGCAACCTTAGTGAAAGATCATATGTTAAGTCATTAATAAAGAAGAAAATAAAATTGGCACGAGAACAAATCCCTGTGTTAATTTGATTCTAAGTAAGAGTTAATTATGAAATACCTGAAAGGTTCTCTTTCTTAGATGACTCTTAAAAAATTGTATTGTCCTTTGCTTGAATTTGAGTCTATTTATTTTACTGAGTAGTATACTGTGATTAACAGTGCTGAAGGCTCCAACTGTATCAACAAAAAAGCCTGCTGTTATAAGGCTATCAGTTCAAGTTGGAGATCATTTTTGGAGTGTGTGTGTGTGTGTGTGTGTGTATATATATATATATATATATATATACATATATTTATATATATATATATATATATATATATATATATATATATATACATAGATTTATATATAAATATATGTATATAAATATATGTATATATATATATATATATATATATAGTGTCAACTATATGGGTTTCAAAAATTGTTTTTTCAATAAAGTGTCATAGATCAATAGATCAATCCGTGGCTTTATTATAAATGGGGGTAGCATTTTTATGAAGGCTGGGAGTAAGGAACTGTGTTAAGCACCTAAGGACAAATTCAGTTTTGACATTATTTCATTTCTTTAACTTTAATTTCCTTGAATTAGAAAGATGGACTGTAGTCAGTTAAGATGTGTTATACAGCCATGGTCCTAGAACCTGATAAGGATACATATGTTTAATCCATTATAAATTTGAAAAAGTGTGACTCAGGAAGTCCTTGTATTTCTTAACAAATGAAGAATTATCATTATTTATTACCAAGTATCTGTCAGTGTAACTGGAATCAGTAAATTATCTTGTTGGCTACTTACTGCTCTGCAGTACTATTTTCGCATTATTGTTAGGTTTCCTGTCTTTTTCTAAGGCCAGTGGCCTTAGCAGAGTTGATTTGAATTTTGCTTTCTTTCAGAGATCATAT
The DNA here is from genome assembly GCF_019279795.1 of Protopterus annectens. Taxonomy (NCBI): domain Eukaryota; kingdom Metazoa; phylum Chordata; order Ceratodontiformes; family Protopteridae; genus Protopterus; species Protopterus annectens. Next base: position 1,440,783,455 of record NC_056745.1, read on the forward strand.
CATATTATGTATTTACTTGAAGATACTCCAGGTGTAGAGTTTGACAGAGCAGTCAGTACCTTTTTGAGGAGAGTTGTTGTTGTTGTTGTGTCTTTCGGCTTTTCCCGGTTAGGGGTTGCCACAGCGGAACTCTGGTCCGCTAATGATTGGCAGTAGATTTTTACGTGCCGATTTGCCAGCCCTGAAGCACAACCTTCAATGAAGGTACACCCATTCATGCATGTCTACACACAGAAGATGCTCTAGCTGAGAATCGAACAGGACAATGTCTTACTGTGAGGCAACAACGCTACCGCAGATTTTTTGAGGAGAGTACCTTGTCGAAATATCTGCAGTCCAGAGCTGGAATCTGTGATTGAATGAGGTCTACAACTAAGGACTTTCTAAAGACAGTCTACTGGTAAGAAAGGCTGTGTAAGACTATGCATATATGGTACAATATCTATCAACCTGTTACCTCCAGAATTAGGAACAAAGCAAAAATATTTAGGGAAAAGGCCCCAAATTATTGACACTTTTTAAAGATGGGTACCTATTAACGTAGAATTCTCAAAAATGCCCCAAATTTAGAAAGTATGTAGCAAAATACTGAGTCAATGTTAGGAATCGTTCTGCAAATTATGGACAGTTGAAAGGTATGCATGGTGATTAAAAATCCTTTCCAAGGTATTGTTTTGTTTATTTGAGCTAAAACCAAAGTGAAATGTTATTTTGGTTTCTCCTTTGGATTTACAAATAATTTTTTTCTTATATAAATACTTTCAGTGTTATATATAGTGAGATAGACAGACTGACAAACACACACACACACACACACACACACACACACACACACACACACACACACACACACACACACACACACACACGTCTCACACAGCATAAAATCATGTTGTGTTCCTGCCACATGCATTACACTGCTGTGGTCAGATTAGCACAGTAGCTAAAGCCTGGACTGCCATCCACTCTGAAGAGTAGGTAGATGGCTGCCATGTCTAACGTGTGACATTGGCTACACAGGTCTAGTGGCTACCACCTTGGGGTTAGTTCCTCCACTAGCAGCAAAGATTTTCAGATTTTTGGAGCTATCTGTTAACTCAGGGTAACTATACATTCACAATCCCTATCAGAAACATGAAAGGAAGTCAGATAATGCAAATCCAGTAGTCAGAAAAATATAGTGATTCAAACAAAATAACAGCAAATACCAAAACTCACTGTTACATTATGCATTCCCGGTGTTTTTTAGGGGGATTTGCTTCACTGCACCCCATAAAACCCTGATACACACACATATATATATATATATATATATATATATATATATATATATATATATATACTGACTCTAATATCCTGGCAACTAATGCCAGAGTTAGCATGCATTCGTCCGGTCCACTTAATGTCTCTCAGTCAATGCTCGATGTAGCCACTACATAGGTATAGAGAGATAAAGTCCTGACTGTAGCACAGGAGGTCCAAGTGTAATTAGCAGTATGGGCAGCTGAAGGAGTCAAAGGGAGGGATGGATCTCTGCCCATCCTAGGGTGGATGCTAGTTACATGGGCATTCCCTGTGATGTCCATGACAAAGGCTGCTGTAGTGCAGGGGATGGCGTAATGTAAGAGGGGATGTTAAGGACCATGGTTGAGCTTCTGCAGAGGCCAGGCAAGATGTCACACTCTATTATTGCACATCTGCCCCCTACAACATCACTGTGTAGCCAGTGGGAGGGCAGGGAAACCAGTGATAGTCCGCTAAAGTAGCAAACCCCAGCCAGAAATAAGACAGAACCTCTCTCCCCATTCCCCACCCCCACAGAGACAGACACACTCAGGTTGCACTTATGATCCACACTTGTCCTGATTTTAAGTTGGTGTTAGGCCAAGGGTAGATTGGAGTGACTGGCATAACTGGCACTGGATGTGAGGCACTGATGACAGTTGTCAGAATGAAGCAGAGATGCTAAGCAATCCATCCCCCCTGTCCCCCCATAAGGTAAACGCTTAATGTGGAGTGCAAAACGATACAATCTGATTTTTCATTGATTTACCCTTATTGTTGTGCCTCAGGTAATTGATCAATAGATTTAATTAACTATGGTGGTGCTGCGGTAGCGTTGTCGCCTCACAGTAAGACATTGTCCTGTTCGATTCTCAGCTAGAGCATCTTCTGTGTGGAGACATGCATGAATGGGCATAACTTCGTTGAAGGTTGTGCATCAGGGCTGGCAACTCGGCACGTAAAAATCTACTGCCAATCATTAGCGGACCGGAGTTCTACTGTGGTGACCCCTAACTGGGAAAAGCCGAAAGACACAACAACAACAACTGTCTTTCATAAATTCTAATGGCTGAAGTCCCATTAATTGTTAAGTGAAACAGAAATTTGCTTTATGCCAAACAAAACAATTCATATATTTCTTCATGTGCTACAGTATCACAGGGTTTATCACTGACCTGTCACTATGGTGGCTTGAATTATTAGTTGTTTTTTTTTGGGGGGAGGGCATTTTTATACAGGTCCAAATGCCCATCCTGAATGATTTAACAATATTTTCAAGATGCAGTCATACATTGTAGTATCCATGCCTGTAACAATAACTAATATAAACACCTAAGCAGAAGAAGAGAAATGATAATAAGCAACTATTTATAATGCCCCCCCCACACACACACACACACACACACACACACTGAAAAACTACAAGGCAAACACAATAACGAAAGTATAAATAATACCAAACTGTAAAATAACTGAAGATTGCAACATCAAAACAACAGATAAGTAAAATAAAATTGATAAGCAAACTTAAGAATAAAAAAGTATTTCAAGATGGAATTACAAAATCCACATTTGCGATCTTCAGATTATCAGCACCAACCTTTGAACATACACTAAGTCCAGTACTGAAACTTACATTACTGTGGTGCAGTTTGAAAGGTCACATACAATTTGTAAGACTAAAACATCCCTTTTCATTCAAAAGTCATTTGTTGATAGAATCCTTCCAATTATCTTTGGGCTTTGATGAGAATTAAAAAAAAAGTCTGAGTTCTGTGTCAACTTTCTTGGGGGATCCAGAAAAATGAAATAATTCACTGCATGCTAGTGGTGATTTATGTAGAGGCAAAAGTCTAATTGAATTGTAAGTAGACTTGGTTGGATGCCTTTCTAGGCAATCATCCCTTTCCTTCAGTGTAAATAGATCCCTTTTGCCTCTGTAGATAGGGGCCCTAAATTAGCAAGATGCAATTTAACAGTCTTTAGTTCCTTTATTAGAGCATGACTGTATAGCAGTCCTCACTAATATGCCCTAACTACACTCTTTCAGAGTCTGTATGTAGCTATTTTTGTAGCTCATATGACTGAATACCTGAACTGGTCCGGATGCCAAAGAATAAATAATGACAACTGACTGTACAAGTCCTACAGTATATGACTCTTGCAAAAAAGAGGGAAATACTGGATTTCTTTGTTCTGTCTCTTCTAGGGATTGGCTTCCAGCCTTGAACACAAAAATAATTTCCAGTGCCAGACCCACAGAAAATATAACTTGCTTATTGCTGTTTGACACTGATATGTTTTTTAATGAGGAAGGGGATGCTTTTGGAAACATTAATCTTTCTTCCACATCCTGTGTTTTTTTTCAGAGCAGGATAGCGTCTGGGTTAAATATATAGCTTTGAAGTCCAGTCCATATAATGTCACCATTTTTTACATTGCTTTTTTAAAACGGATACTAGGACAGGAGACAGTCTAAAATCCCCTTGTCTCTGCTAGGGAAACAAGTCTTAAATTGCATGGATTCATGATCTCAGCTTTTCTTACATATTCATACATTGTATATCAAATTGTCCAACTAAGACATCTTTAGATTCACAAGCAGACACATCACATTCAGATGGCATAGGTAATTTCTATTCATTTTTTTACTACGTTTGTTGTTTGTCTGTCTATTATTTGTATGTTTTTTTGTCCATTTGTTTAACTTTGCAAACTGTGTAAAGTTGTGATCCATACTCTTATTATGGAATGACAATGTGTGCATATACAATAGGCGGTATAACAGAACAGGTGATTTTTAAATAGGTGAAAGCAGAAAATAAAGTATGCTGCTTTTCTACTATTTAAACCATACATGGTATGAACATTGTTATACTATGATGAAATGACATTTATACTACCTGCAATATTTATAATATAGTATTCAGATGTTTGAAGCAAGAGTGGTGAGAAGGTGAATTTGTGGTGTAAGTGCAAGTAGAAGGTTAAGACAGGAGAACAACAGAGGAAGGGAGAAGTGAGTGGATATAAAACTAAAAAAGAATCCTCTTATAAAGAAGGCGTTAATCTATACATTATAAAATTCACACATGGTAGCATGTCTACATTTAAGCACTTAGCTAATTAGGAAGAGGAGAATAAAACTGCAATACAGGGAAGTCTAGATAAAAGGCTGAATGGCCTAAGGAAACTGCTTTACCTAATACAATTAACTGTTAAATGTCTAACTTATACTGTAAATCAAAAACACAAATAAAATGTGTTCCACAAGCACAAAAAAAAAAAAAATCCCTCAAAGCACTCACACTGTATGCAGTACAACAAACATAGGCACGACACACAATGTAGCACAGGGCATAACATGCATATTTCTGGCACAGAATATATGCTTACACTCTGGAATACTGAAATACTGAAATGTCGAATTTCAGTATCTCGAGACCAAACTGTCTTAACTGCAGTTGCATGAAAAAGCAGTATCCCGAAGCTGGAAATGTCGAACCCGCGGTTGTGAAGGCACGTTAGGTAAGTGTTATTTTTTAAAGGGTTTGGGGTAGGGTTTGTGTGTATGTGAGTGGGTTTGGAATGTGTGGTAGTGTGTTTTCTGTGTTTTGGTGGTTAGTGTGACCTTGGAGTTAGTATATATAAGTAGCAGGGATGTGGGGGGCTTGGCCCCCTGCTTCAAACTAGGGTAGGTGTTTGTGTTTGTTTTTTTGTGTTTGTGTGTTTTGTTTTAGTTTCTTGTAGTGTCGGGATGTATTTGTGTTTGTGTTTGTTTGTATGGTGTGGTGTTTAGTGGTTTTGACTTTCACAGTTGTGCTGTTTTGGGATTGTAAGGTTTTGGCTTTATAGTCTCAAGATACTACTTTTTTTTTACTGTCCTTCAGCTTTTCCCGGTTAGGGGTTGCCACAGCGGAACTCCGGTCTGCTAATGATTGGCAGTAGATTTTTACGTGCTAGCTTGCCAGGCCTAATGCACAACTTTCAATGAAGGAACGCCCATTCATGCATGTCGACACACAGAAGACGCTCTAACTGAGAATCGAAAGGGCAACATCTAACTGTAAGGTGACAATGCTACCGCAGCACCACTACCGCAGTTTATAGTCTGGTGTGTGGATATGTTTAATACAGTTGTATATGTACTACTTAGTGTTGATTTCATATTGCAGTTTGGCTTTTTATATTATATGTTTGTGGGGATTCACTTTATAAATCTCGAAAACTGAAATTTCGAATTTCAGTATAGTCTCAAGATACTGAAATTCGAAATTTCAGTTTTCGAGATTATAAAGTGAATCCCCACAAACATATAATATAAAAAGCCAAACTACAATATGAAATCAGCACTAAGTAGTACATATACAACTCTATTAAACATATCCACACACCCACATATCAGCATAAAAGTCACAAAATATATCATGTACATACATATAAAGACAGCACAAATCCATAAAATAAAAGCACTCTCGTTTGTACTCATATGTATAACCAAAACATAAACAGCACAGCAATAAACAAAAACAACAAATACATATACATAAATACAACCCCCAAAAACTATGTTGTAAAATGAATATTACATTAATAATACAAATAAAAAAACAACTCTAGAAATACCCTTCTTCTTCTTCTTCTTCTTCTTCTTCTTCTTCTTCTTTCGGCTTTTCCTGGTTAGGGGTCGCCACAGTGGATCACCTATCCGCTCATGATTGGCAGTGGAGTTTTACGGTGTTGAGTTGCCAGCCCAGTGCGCAACCTTCCACAGAAGGCACGCACACACACACACATACACACACACACACACACACACACACACACACACACACACACACACACCTAGGGCCAATTTAGAGTATCCAATCCACCTACAGCATGTCTTTGGGATGTGGGAGGAAACAGGAGCACCAAGAAAAAACCCACACAACCACAGGGAGGACATGCAGACTCCGCACAGAAGGCACCCCAGCCAAGGATCAAACCAGGGAAACTCTTGCTGTGAGGCGACAACGCTAACCACTGCACCACCGTGGCTGCCCCAACTCTAGAAATACACTAAAATCCTCAAAATAACTAATTAAATAAATTAATTAATAAACAAACATACAAATACATAACACCACTAAAGGTATTTCCAAAACTGGCCAAAATGGCCAACAGACACTATTGACCACATTGTATGACCCTAAAATAAGTTGAATCCCTATGCAACCTAAATGTTAAACTTGCCAAATCACTCCAAAGTCAATAAAATAAAATAAAAATCTACCTACAAAAAATAAAAAAGAAAGAAAAGAAAAGATTGCCTTAACTTTCCTGCATGCACAAGTGGTATGCATGACAAGCAAGCTCTCCAGGACAACAAAGATACATCCCTTGACAAGTCCAAGAAGCCTTTGGGGGAAAAACACTGTAGTAATCTGATTTTGCTACTTGGCTGCCATTCATAAATGCCTAAGTCCATCACTGGCAACTCCTGCTATACAAAAGATATGGTACAATAAAGTAATCCATTGAAATGGAAAATGGTATACACTTCACAAAAAGGCTGTGTAGAGAAAATGGGCAAATGGAATGTATGGTACCCTGGGATATGAGCACTCATATAATCATTTATCATGTGTCTGTCCACATGTAGACAATTCAGCAAATGCCATCTAACAGCATGTTTATAGGAAGCAGAAGGAAATGGAGTATCTGGAAAAAAACACTCAGGTATAAGAAGAACTTACAAATTGTCCATATTCAGTGACCTGAGGCTGAGATTGAACTCCCTGACTGTGGAGCTGTGAGACAGAAACTTTAACACTGGGCCACTCTGCTGCTGAACTTCCCATTTAGGAAAAAGTGCTAAATTTCAAACAGTATTGCTCAGACATCTTCCGGTATTCAAGGAGACACAGAACTTTCAGTGGACAGAATAGATCTTTGTTTGTTTATTTACTTACTTATTAATACATTTATTTATTTAAATTAGTTAACAAGGTTAGAGCAGTGATCTATGTGGACCAAAAGACAGAATAACTGAGTTTTAAAAGAGTGAGTCTGCAAAGAAAATGTAGGTTATTCTTTTTTTTCTGTACAGTGTACAGATGATGTGAATATTCTTACGCAATGCGGAAGTTACATTCATAATATTTACAGTATTTACGTGTGGTATAGTAATTAGGTGTTTGAAGAGAGAAACATGCATGAGGGGGGCCTTTGAAGAATAAAAGAGGGGTAAGGTTGAGTATAAGAAAGGGAGGGCAAGATGGTTGAAAGGAAGAAAGACTTAAAGAGATATAAATGGAAGAGGTAAGGTCAAAATGTAAATTCTAGACCTCTGATAAGAGAGTCTAGTACACCATAACTAGGCTATGGCATTCACATATTATGGTCCTCGTACTGCAGTGTCAGGACTCTCAGTAGTGAGGTTAGAAATACCAAAAAAAAAAAAAACTGAAAATGCAGGAGATGAGTGTATCTTGAACAATGTTGATTTCTCCTGTGTATCTTCCAGTTACTGCTCTATCATATGACACCTGTCAGGCTGTGCAGATTTGTACAGATTCTCTTTTATAAACATCTGGTGTTGAACCTCAGGAAATTGCCTATTTTCATCCTTGCCCAGAAGAGTTGCTTAATGTCAGATGAGGTCATTTTTATTGATGTGGGAGGAGGCTTCCACGCATACGCATACCGAACTTATATATACCCACCCTAAAATCTCCATGCCTCAAAGAAAATTCAACATTCTGAGAAAAGGCAATCTTGAAATTATTGTACAGAAGTCCAAAATTTCCATCATGCAGCCTCTATATTCCTGCATTCTGCAGTGTGAGACCTGACATTTCAAATGGTTAACCACATTATTATACTGGCATACCTATAGTCGGCTTACAGAGGTACCTCAGTAAACTGCACAGGTACTTCTTGTGAAATCAGTCCACCAAAATAATTGAATCTGTTTCTTCTATCTGCTGGTAACTCTTGTAATAAATGGCAGTTATGATAAGTGGTATATTTATGACAAATTTATATGAAATGTTAGGAGTAATTTTAATATAGAACTTCTCTACAGCATGTCGACATTACAGTATGAATATGAATTATTTGGTAATACTGTGCTTCATCCTGATGGCAGTATATCCAACATTGGGAGTGGAATCATATTTTGGCTTTAAATATTTTATTTTTCCTTTCTGTGTAATAGTACAGCTTAGTAGAAGGTTGGTATTTTGGCATTGGATATTTTCTTTGGCATCAAGAAAGCAAATCTGTTCCGAATTCTTTTATTTACTAAAATGCCCTCATCTGATGTTCCATGTTTTGATTTGACACAGCAGCTCCCCTCAGCTTGGATAAAAATAGGCAATTTTTCAGAGGTTCAATCCCAGATGGTTATAAAAGCAACCTGTACAAATTTGTATGGCTTGGCAGGTGCGATATGAAGATTCACTGGAGAAATCAACATTGTTAAAGAAAGCAACTAAAACACAATAACCACACCTAGGTAGATAGGTTGTATTACATACAAAACAAACACAGTTTATGACTGTATCGGAACAACTAAACAGAGTTCATCACTTCAAACTGGTAGCATACTCAGACTGTTCACCCAAATAAGGAATATAATGCATAGATAAACTCGAACTCAGTAAAACAAACACAGTCATAATAAACTATATACATTTTGTGAACCCGGAGGCATTCTAGACTGATCAGCCCCTGAGAGCTGTATTATACATCCTTTTTTCTCACATGAAAACACAACAGGGACTACCCTGGAGTGTGTCGTTCACTGCTCACTCCTGTTATCCATCCTCACAATTCTCTTAGGGAAAGGGTTGGAAAGTACTTATGACCAAAACTGCCCCACTTGAACCTCTATCAGCCTGCCTAAAATCAGAGAGGATGTGAGGATGCAAACTAATTCCCATGCCAAAAAGCCTCCTCTAATTTTAAATACTAAAGCCCCCATTCCCTACCTAAACTTCCTTACCTCACTTCCTTTTTGGTAACCATTTCAAATATTGGGACCCACTACAGTAAGTCCTGAAATATAGAGACTGAGTGGCTGAAAGGACAGACTTCTATATACTAAGTCCAAGATACCATTTCTAGATATATTCCCTAGTGTCTGAGGTATGGCAATCTCAGAGCTGGTAAGAGCTTGCCCCCCCCCCCCTCCAAAAAATAAGTTTACAGTAGGAGTGATTTTTGAGATTTGCTTTTCTCCCGTGTTTTCAGTCTTTTTTCTGGCTTCTTTGCACTCAGCATTTCAAGTGTCAACATTTCAACAAGGAGCCTGTTATTTCTTTCCTATTCAACACTGACCATCCCCTCCCTTACCTACCAATGTGCCAATAACAAACAGGCATTCCTGAACAAAAACATCTACCTGACAAACATTTATTACATCTTGCTAAAAGATGATCCGAAGGTATATCATTATCTGCCAGTGTTTTCTTTTCCTGTGTTTATAGTCACTCCCAATCTTTCACAGTGTATATAACATTTAAAAGAGCTTTAAAAAGGTCAGACAGCAGATTAATTTCACCACCTGCCATACAAATATTTAATTTTCTCTAAAGATGCTATGGTAACAAGTTTACCTGATCATATTACCCAGAACAAACAATGTAAATTTGTTAGGCACAGTTTACTTTTTATTTCATATTAGTGACGCTAGTCATATCCTAGCACTGCGTATGTTCAAATTTCATTTAGCTAGAGGTTTCAGCTGAAAATTTAGGTAGAGAATCCCATGAAGGCTCCATAAGTATAAATATATAGCTTAATATTTGTAATATATTTTAAAAGCTGACACATCTTATAAAAGTGAAGACGCACAGGTTTTCTAAAGTTTTATTGATCCTCAGCAACATTAATAGAAATAGAAGCCACAATGAGTGTTTCTTCAGGATTACAGAATTCATAACCAAAGTAATAATAACAATCCAATATATTTGTTTGTAAAAAGGCAGAGAATAGAATAAACACTGTTGATTTACTGTAAGAAAATGTTTGTTTGCAGACAAATGATTGCAATATTTCCTTCAACATTTCATCAACTAGGTTTCTACAGAACTTAATACTCCTGAGCATGCCTCCCTTCAGATGAGACATTAAATCATGATCCTATCTGCTTGAGTTGGTGGCACCTCAGTTGGATGTAAAAGATCCCATGGTGTATATCTAAAAGAGCAATTATTTAGCATAACATAAAAAGCATTATTTACATTTTTACAAAATGCACATATTTACATACACATATACACATTTCTATTTTTTATAATTTTTCTCATAACATCCTAATAGTAATTCTTGCATAACTGCCCCCACTCCTTCTTCTACAACCATAATCTAATTTTTCACAATATATCTGGCAAAATCTATTTTCCATTAAATATTTCATTCAGTCTTTCATTCCAATGACTCATATGATATAACATAAATTCTTATCTACCCTTTTCACATATTCTTTCTTCTTTTTCTCATAATATCCATACAGAATCACATTCATATCTATACTGCTTATGTCATATTCAGAAAAAATGTTCTTCAGACAGCTTTTTCCAGAGTTTCACCACTCCTTTACATTTAAAAAAATGCTCTCTTGTGTCTTCTTCCCACCAAGATAAACACATTCTTTCAGCTTTCTTTTTATATAGCGTATTCCCTTTACTGGTAACTTATTACCAGCCTACGTAGGAAATCCCAACACTCTGCTGTCTTGGTACCTACTGATTCCTTACATAAATGGCTTTAATAACTTCTTCTAGTAAATTTTCCATAGGATCATAGGATCATAGGAAGTTACTAGGCTATTGGCCCTGAGGCCGTTATGAGCCTTGACAAGAATTTAGCCCATGTTCCAACAAGTCAGCAGCTGATGCCCCTGTCCAGCAGGGACACAGGTGGAATCCCAGGAGTGTATTTTCTCTTTCCCATCCTGTTATCCCAGTTGCACTTAAAAAGGTTTAATAAGGTACTCTGCCTTACATGGAGAGGGAGTCTCTTCCACAAAAGGGGGAGTCTCTGGGGCACAAATCTGTCCCGCCAACAAGCCTTATTGATGTCACAGACCAGGCTGAGGTCGTACATGCGGGTTACTCGAGTGGAGCTTGACTTGCTTGACCATGGACTTACATAATAATATTGTTTCATGACATTATACCATAGACTTTTATCTTTCTCTATATCATTGTTGTATTTTCCCATGTTTGTATTTTTCCTTGATAATTTTTAATTTCTTCCTTACTTAGTCTTTTTTCTAATTCTCATCATCTCCCATATTTTTATACATAAATTTAAACATTCCCACTATTTAATTGTCATTCTCTTCCTTTAACCTCTTTAATACTCTATGCAAGTTTAAAGAAGCAAAATAAACAAGTGGATTTAGTAACTCCAATCCCTCTTCAGCTTCACTCAAATACAGCAAACCTATTTTCATTGGGTTTAATCTTGAACCCCATATGAAAGGAAACAGCAGCTGCACAATTTCCTTTTCATATTTTTCTGGGATTATATAAACATTTGCCATATATGCTATTTCCCATAATACCAAATATACCAAATAAACATTTCTTTTCTGAGTGTTTATCAGTATATCATCCCCATTTGACATTTTTCTTCCATTTATTTTATCAAGCCCTCCCATTGCATCATAATTACTTTTTCTTATTATTCCTAGCAATGTCTCTCCATTCATTGAAAAATATACACCTCCAATTTGTACATCACCCAAACCCTTACTTTTATGTTTATTCAGGGTCACTCCCATTTCCTTTAAACATCCAAGAAGACAAACCAACACTTCCCTCATCCATATTTTGTTCTTAGCAACTACAGAATCTGCATAGGTCAAAACTACTGGAATCATCTAGCAGCTTTTATTTTATAACCTACTTCACTCACTGTCACATTCATTACTAATGCAAACAGTATTCCACTCATGGGACATCCTTGCCTTATACCAGAAGTCATGCATATTTCTTTACTCAGCCACCTCTTTGCTAACATTCTCACTCTATTAGTTTCATGTTCACATACACACTGTCCTAATTCGGTTATCTATTCCATACTTCTCCATAACATCCCACAAATCATGTTCTGCTATATGAAATGTGTTTATACTGTATGAAATGTATTGTTAATTTCACCAGCGATAAGCTTCAAATCCTCCCCTTGTACTTATAACATTATCCACAGTTTATCTCACAACTATTAACAATTTTTGACATATTTTCCCTTTCATACCATATATTCTTTCTTCCATATTATCACTCAACATTCATTCCATTCTTGTTTGTATTATTCCCATAAAAATGCTATTATCTGCGTTATTAAGTATGATGGGTCTCCAATTTTTTTATTTAATTTTTTCATCTTTCTTCCATATACATTTTAAAATACAACTACATAGCTCGTCATAAACAAACTCTTCCTTCAACAGTTCATTCAGCACATTTATAAAATATTCTCCTTGCCAATCCATTAATTTCTTGAACATCTCATACTATGTGGACCTGATAATGAATTAATATTTGTTTTCTTAAGTACTTCATCCAGTAAACTACTAGTAATTTCTTTTTCATAATTTTCCTTAAGTCATTGTGGATTATTTTTTACTTTCTGTTATCTCTTGTTTTCCATCTTTTTACTGTTATATATATTTTACGCATACTGTTTCTACAGAACTCAAGCCGCTGTGGTGCAGCAGTAGCGTTGTCTCCTCACAGCAAGAGGTACTCCCGTTTGATTCTCGGCTGGAGTGCCTTCTGTGTGGACTCTGCATGTCCTCCCCGCGGTCAAGTGGTGTTCGAAAGACATGCGTGAATGGGCGTGCCTTCGTTGAAGGTTGGGCGTCGGGCTGGTAACTCAACACCGTAAAAATCTGCTGCCAATCATTAGCGGACCGGAGTTCTGCTGTGGCGACCCCTAACCGTGAAAAGCTGAAAGAAGAAGAAGACTGTTTCTACAGAACTCGTAATTTGCTCTTGAGTTCTTTTTACCTCTCCTTTTACATTATTCATTTCCCTCATTATACTAATATCCTCCTTTACTGTTTTACCCAAATATTCAGATATCTCCTCCTTTCTTCCTTGTAAATAATGGCCCTGATTTGAAAAGACTTGCTCATTGTGTAAGTGACTACTTACTCTGAGAGTTTTATAGTTTATAGATAATCCTTACACTGAAGTAAGTCACTTAACACTGAGATCAGGTCTTTCAGAATCAGGGCAGGCTTACACTACGAACAGTTCTTTTGGAATCTGCCCAGTTCTGTGCCTAAACTGTAATGCCTTTATTCTCTTCTCAGTTTCTTTTTCCATATTATAATACTATCTCATATTATTTTCTAAATTATCTAATACATTTCTATACGTTTTCCCAAACTTCCCCTTCCTGCTATTACAAAAACAATTGTTATACTTCTTTTTAAATTCAATCCATTTCAGACCAGTTTTTATAGAAGTCCTTCCATAACTGCAATACTTCTCACTCTCCAATTTTATCCCATAATTTTTCAGTAATTATTTTTATTCCCTTTCCTATTTTAATATACTCTCTTTCTTCCATCACCTCCATCCATATTATTAAATAGTCTGAAAAAACATCACAACAGTATTATCATCTAAAACCCCTAAGCCTTCAATAATACAAAATAATCAATTTCAGATCCAAGTGCCCCCCATCTATAAGAACATTGACCTTTTTCCTATACAGCTACTTTACCGCATTTTATCTTCCTGTATTTTTATTAATTTTTCCCTTTATATTTACATCTTATCCTTAAATCACAATTAAAGTATCCTACAGTTATAATTTCATGTTATCCATCACATAGTCTAAGATTTTAAGAAACAAATTCTCTCTTCCTTTGCTAGTCATATTTGCTTATAATGTTATAATTTTATAAATGCATTTGCCTCTACCTCACTTCCACAAAAAGTTAACCTTCCCATCCTTGCCAGAATTAGTATTTTTACTGTTTTTTTACACAAGACAGTCACTCCAGAACAAATTTCACTTCCTCAGTTCCATTTTATATTTCTAACCCACGATTTTTCTGTTTGCAATGTTTCTTCACTTGTCAGGAATCTTACATCCTGTAGCATAATAACATCCACAACATGTTTAGCACACCATTCCAGTATCCCTGTCCTTCTTGCTGTGTTTAAAATACTGTTCACATTTATTGAAAGTACTCTAAAACTGTTGCTCTCCCTTAACGTTTAAATTTTCGTTTTCTCTTCTTTCTTTTTTTTTCTCTTTCCCCAGTTTAATATTTTTCAGGGTTTCTGTAAAAATAGTCCCTGATCCCTAGATTTGGATTATTCAATCTGTTCTCCTGACCACTCTCTCCTCATTTTTCTCTTCCATACTTTTTTCTTTTTCTAGAGTTCTTTTAACCTAGTTCATCCTCTCTCCCAGCTTGTTGTTTCCTTCCTTATGTATGTTTTCTTCCCTTCCCCATTCTTTTTCATTATTTACTCTTTGCTCTTCACAATATATCCAAAAGTGTCCCTTTTTTCCACAACCTGCACTAAGGCATACACATCCTTCCTGTATGCCCTTTCTCCAAACATTGGTTACATTGTACCTTGTCAGACTCATACTGATTAAATCAGAAAAGTCCTCATTCCCTACAAAAGAAACATGATTTAGGCTGGCCAACATATCTTAATATCTCTGTATGACCAGCCATGTTTCTTTTTTTTTACATTTCAAAACAGCTTCAGACCTTCACCCTCCATCCCACAAGTTTCTGTCATCTCCATTATAATGTTATCAGTGGTTTCACACAAAGCATGCATGCATTTAATTATTATTTATTTATTTTACATTTGTTGACTGGGATTGTCCAACTGAGCTGAAGAGCCTTTTTTCAGCAGAGGCCCAGGGAGAAAAGCTCCAACATATTATACAATTTTCATTATAAATTAGCATTAAACAGCAATGTTACAGGATTATTCAAGGCATTAAGTAGCAATACAATGTTATACAGTGTCAATAATCAGGAGTATAGCATAACTATTTCAAGATGTATAAAAAGAAATATGTCATTAAGATGAATATAGTTTTTGGGGTAAGTGGTTAAAAAAACCCAGTTTTATCATGATGTAGTTGCATGAAGACAAGACAATTACAATAGAATGTTTCTCAGAGGCAATTTGCTTAATAGATTTTAGAAGACAGTAGAAAGAATAGTCAAGGAATATTAGAGACAGCTAGTGAGAAGAGTAAGTTATGGGCAGAAAGTAGATTAAGGTATGGGAAGTAGGGGATGCTAAGGAGGGAGAGTGCAGTGGCAGGACCAGTGACCTTTAAAGTGCTCTTTGGTGCCTGTCTTAAATTGTTTAGGATGTGTAAGGGTCCTTATTTCTAGTGGGAGCCTATTCCACGCAATAGTGGGGTGATAGCTGTACATGTTGCATCCAAATTTAGACTTGGGTTTGTAGATTTGTAGTAGATCTTGGTTAGAGTTTCGCAGAGGTCTGGAGGGAGAATAATGGGAGATGAGAGGGGATAGTGCTGGGCAGTAGGAAGGCTGGTATAGGAAAGAATGGATGATCTGAAGCTGAGAGAGAAGAAGCTGGTGGGGTAATTCAAGCCAGTTTAGGTGTTTTAGAGAGAGACAGTGATGGGAGTTGTAGGTTTGTTGGGCAGCAAATCTAACTGCCATGTTGTAGGTAGATTCGAATTTTGGTCAGGAGTGCTGAGTTAAGATTTGTGAGAATTTGAGATTTGTGGGTAGAAGGTAAGTAAGAGAGAGAGTAATCTTGGCTTCAGAGGTAAGGAAGTTCTTGTTACGGTAAAGGTGCCCTAGTTTTGAATGTGTCTTTTTGATACAGTTATTAACATGCAAGTCAACTTTAAGCTGATCATCGATGGTTACGCCTACGAGCTTAGTACTGGATTCTACCTGAATGGGAGTATTATTAAGGGACTGTATGGAGAAGGAGTGTTTAACATTGTTGAACTTGTTAGGTAGGAAGAGTAACAGCTTTGTTTTTTTAGGGTTAAGGATGATCTGGTTGTTGGAGAGCCATGTTTCAACTAAGTTAAAAGATGCCCGAGTAGCCAAGAAGAGCTTAGAGGGAGAATTGGCTGTGGTGATGACTGTAGAGTCATCTGCATATTGCACTAAAGATGACTGAGGACAGGAGGTATAGAGCTGATTAGTAAAGATATTAAAAAGTAAAGGCCCTAGGATAGACCTTGAGCTACACCCATTTTGACAGTGAGAGGAGGTGAGAGTGCAGAGTGCCATCTCACTGACTGAGATCTGTCAGTGAGGTAGCTGGAGAACCATGCAACAGTATCAGAGGAGAAGTTGAGGTTATGCAGTTTGTGCAGCAGAAGAGAGTGTGAGACAGTGTCGAAAGCTTTTGAGAGGTCCAAGAATAGGCAAGAAATAAGTTTATGGTAGTCCATGGAGACAGTGTTGAGGAATAATAATAGAGCTGTAGTGGTGCTATGTTTGGGTCTGAAGCCATGTTGAGTGGGTGTAAGCAGATTTTCCTGTATAGATACTGCATAACTTGTTTATGAATACATTTTTCTAGTACTTTAGAGAGAGGGGAGAGGATAGCGATAGGTCTAAAGTTGGAGGTATCAGAGGAGTTTACCTCCTTTGTGTATAGGTGGAGTGTAGCTTTGTTTCCAGATGGAATGGACTTTAGTTTCAGAGACAGAGTGATTAATTAGGATAGATTCAGGGAGAGCGAGAGAGTCAGTTGCTAGTAGAAGAAAAGTGGAATGAATTTTGTCAGCTGATGCTGACCATGGTTTTAATTTAGAGAGTAGAGTTTTGATGTAGCTAGTAGGTACAGGTTTGAGGAAGAAGGTATTTGAGGAGACAGTATTAGGAGTAGGTTCAGAAAAGTTGGAGATATTAGTAGTAGGGGAGTTTGGATTAGGGTTCAGTAGCTTAGATATTGAATTGATAAAATAGGTATTGACGATAATGGCAGTTTCTTTAGATGTCTTGCCTGGGCATGAATTGGGAGAGCTAAGATTACAGGGATGTAATATTTGGTTAATAAAGTTCCAGAATATTTTAGGATTAGATTTTAGGGCTGTGGGAGATTTGTTATAGACGTCCTTTTTATCTTTGCTTATGTGTTTTTTGTCAGATTTCTGAGTTCTTTATATTTTTGTAAGTCTGCAGAGGGCTTAGTTTGTGACCATTTTTCCACAGTTCATCTCTAGTTGTCATAAGAGTACAAGTGGCTTTTGAAAGCCATGGACATATGGTGGACTTAATTCGGACTTTGCGAGAGGGGGCAAGTGAGTCTAAGATGCTAAGGAAGGTGGAGTTGAAATCTGGGACTGCTTTTTCTAATGGGAGTTGGGTAAGGAATTTCCAGTTTACTTTAGAGAGGAGGGCATTAAAGGTTTCTGGATGGAAGTTAGAGAGTTTATGACAAGTGATAATTTTAGGAGGTTTTGAGAAGTGGGGAGTGAACCTAAGCACTTTTAAAGGGCAGTGATCACTCAGGGTCTTTGGTAGGGTTTTAGGGTTATGATATTTGGAAGGATTAGATACAAGTACCGAGTCAAAAAGAGTACTAGATGTGTGAGAGTTGTTTGTATGGGTAGGTTGGGAGGTTAGTTGTGTAAAGCCATATAAATTAATATGAGTATTAGAGTTTGGATTACTGAGAGTTAACCAGTTAATGCTGACATCCCCAAGGAGGATAGTTTCATTGGGGATGTGTTGAGAAAAGTATGAAAAAATATTTTCGAGCAGAAGAATGTTGTCTCCTGGAGGAATATAGATGGCTGCTACTGTGATAGTGGTGGTCATCATTTATTTTAAGGTTAGCTGTGAGTAGTTCAGCAGGAGAAAAGGATGGGATAGGTTTCATAATACTTGTAATGGTGAGGTGGTTGGAGTAGAGGATGGAAACGCCACCCCCTTTTTTGTTTTGGCGATCTATGCGGAGTATATTATAACCAGGGGGAAAATGCCTTTATCAGAGGTTTGGAGTTTTAGACAAGTCTCTGTTAGGGTGATGACATCAGGGGTGTGGAAGGCTATCCAGGCATGGATTTCTCTAACTTTGTTTAGAATACTACAGGCATTCATAGAGTAAAAGGAAATATGTTTGTTTCTAGAAGATGAGTTTATTAAATAGAGAGAGGTAGAGTTATGCATGGTGGGGTGATGGATGGGCCCAGGATTTGGATGTTTGTCACCTGATAGAAGCAGGGCTACATGAAGTTGGAAAAGGTTGAAATTAAATGGGTTGTAAGTCAAATACTTAGTCTTGGTTTTAGATGCTAGAGAGTGAGGAGGAGGAAGTTTGATTTTAGGCAGAGGGATGTTCATGGAAAAGATAGAGGAGGAGATTGTAATAGAGAACTGCAGAGATGAGAAACAGTTAGTATGGGGATTAGTGGGATCTCTACGGACAGGTGGTAATGGGGTAGTACAAGATGTAAGATAGAGGAGGAGGTTGTAATAGAGTACTGCAGAGATGAGAAGCAGTTAGTATGGAGATTAGTGGGATCTCTATGGACAGGTGGTAATGCAGTAGTACAATATGTAAGACAGAGGAGGAGATTGTAATAGAGAACTGCAGAGATGAGAAGCACTTGGTATGGGGATTAGTGGGATCTCTGTGGACAGGTGGTAATGGAGTAGTACAAGATGTCAGATAGAGGAGGAGATTGTAATAGAGTACTGCAGAGATGAGACGCAGTTAGTATGGGGATTAGTGGGGTCTCTATGGACAGGAGGTAATGGAGTAGTACAAGATGTAAGATAGAGGAGGAGGTTGTAATAGAGTACTGCAGAGATGAGAAGCAGTTAGTATGGAGATTAGTGGGATCTCTATGGACAGGTGGTAATGCAGTAGTACAATATGTAAGACAGAGGAGGAGATTGTAATAGAGAACTGCAGAGATGAGAAGCACTTAGTATGGGGATTAGTGGGATCTCTGTGGACAGGAGGTAATGGAGTAGTACAAGATGTCAGATAGAGGAGGAGAGAGTACTGCAGAGATGAGACGCAGTTAGTATGGGGATTAGTGGGGTCTCTGGACAGGTGGTAATGGAGTAGTACAAGATGTAAGATAGAGAAGGAGATTGTAATAGAGTACAGCAGAGATGAGACACAGTTAGTCTGGGGATTTGTGGGGTCTCTATGGACAGGTGGTAATGGAGTAGTACAAGATGTAAGATAGAGGAGGAGGTTGTAACAGAGTACTGCAGAGATGAGAGACAGTTAGTATGGGGATTAGTCGGATCTCTACGACAGGTGGTAATGGAGTAGTACAAGATGTAAGATGGAGGAGGAGATTGTAATAGAGTACTGCAGAGATGAGAAGCAGTTAGTATGGGGATTAGTGGGATCTCTATGGACAGGTGGTAATGGAGTAGTACAATATGTAAGACAGAGGAGGAGATTGTAATAGAGAACTGCAGAGATGAGAAGCAGTTAGTATGGGGATTAGTGGGGTCTCTGTGGACAGGTGGTAATGGAGTAGTACAAGATGTAAGATAGAGGAGGAGATTGTAATAGAGTACTGCAGAGATGAGAGACAGTTAGTATGGGGATTAGTGGCATCTGTATGGACAGGGGGTAATGGAGTAGTACAAGATGTAAGATAGAGGAGGAGAAGTAATGGAGACGAGAGGAAAATGGAGAGGGTTGCAAAAGCCATAGCCTAAGGTAGTTGAGTAGGTTTGGGATGGAGTGAGGAGTGGATAAGGGACTAGGAAAAGTAAGTTGTTGGACCTGTTAGGGAGTTGAAGTAAATTTTAAGTGAAACAACCTGTAGAGGGGAGTAGGGGATATATAGAAAGAAGGAGAATTTCCAGCAGACTAAACTATGAAGTGATACGTAGGGGAGGGTAATGTGTTTAGAATGTTATAGCAGACAGGAAGGGTGGAGTTAGGGGAGGAAGGGATTAGGTGGTTAGGTATAAAAGAAATTATATGGGGGTGGGTGGAAATGGGGGTGGGAGTAGAGCGAAGTGAGCCTGAGTGTAGCGAGGGTGAATGGAGCGGGATTGGCCAGGAAGAGTCACCACAAGAAACAATCAGCAGGGCAGGAGGAAAGAGTAAGGAGCACACAGTGAGAGTCAGCAGGTAAGTAGAAGAGGTGGGAAGGGGTAGACAGAGAAGGAAGAGATGTAATAGTGAGGTATACACAGGTATTTGCAGTAAGATAAAAACAGTTAAAAGGAAACCACAAACTTAAAAATAAAAATACTATAGCTAACTAAGAGAGAGTTGACACTAGGGTAGTGACTAACTTATAGATGGCAGAAAGAGACAGAGGCAAGGTTTCTAAACAGGTGAGTATGGGGGGGCTCTCAGTGATATGCAGGTATCCTGTACAGTAGACAAAGTAAGATTAATTTGTGGTATGAGCTTAGAACATACTTTTAGTGTAAACTGGCTATACAGTAGAGCACAGGTGTAATTCTAGGAGTTGGAGCAGTATCAGTAAAGGTAGATGCAGTCTTGAGGGAATACACTTTGTTTTAAAACCTAGGGAAAACAGGAGGGGAGAGAGTGTGTTGAATATAAAAGCTTAGGGAAAAAAACAAAAACAACCGAGGTACTATACACACAACTACTGATAACAGCTAGAGAGGAGTTAGTTGAGATGAAATATGAAAAATACAGAAAAAAATAAAGTACATATGATATTAACCTTACAGATTAGAGCAGTAACAATGTGAGACAAGAGTTCAGTAACTTACTTCTGATATAACATTTTCACATAAACAATGGTAAAAACCTATTACATGATGTCTTAGTGTAAAAACAACTGACAATAAAAATGTCTGCTGTAGTTCATGAAGTAAAACATGCC
This sequence comes from Protopterus annectens, assembly GCF_019279795.1. Classification (NCBI taxonomy): domain Eukaryota; kingdom Metazoa; phylum Chordata; order Ceratodontiformes; family Protopteridae; genus Protopterus; species Protopterus annectens. The sequence continues at coordinate 1,440,804,572 of NC_056745.1, forward strand.
ATTTTGTAGTTGAAATAATCAAACTAACTGAGATATGAGAATATAGCTAAACAGAAGTTTTATACTTTAACTCTTGAATTCTACAAGCCAGGTTAAGGAGTTAAAACAATTGGCAGTCTCACGGCAACACAACTTAGAACTAAACAAAGTGAGCTATACTTCACATAAGACTGCTATTAAAAGTATTTGACATAGAGGACATGCCATACAGCAGTCACTGTACAAGGTAAATGCCCAATAATGCAATACCTAGATTCTACAAACCAACTGTCACCAGTTAACACTGCTAAAGAAATAGAAACTGCAATCTACAGATATATGGTAGATGTATTTCTTAACATCCTCTTCTTCCAGTTCATCAGTTCTAAACTGCAAAGTAACATTTTGTATCATTTAAGTTACTACCAAAAACAAATATTTTTCCAGGAATAAATGTCATTCTTTTTGTTACACAGTTTCTGAAATTTCATCATTAGTCCCTCAGTTTCATATGCTAAGTCACAAAAACGTTCTATCCCAAGATGTATAAAAGATCAAATGTCTTGAGCTTTTAAAATAGTTACAAATTATCCCGTACTTGATAACTGTCTATTAAAGTGTCATTTTTATTCTTATCCTCACAGTTTCCTCTTCTTTAAAAAAATGTTTTATTTTCAGTTTCTTGCTGCTCTCTTTTCTGCCTGCTAGCACTGCTGCATATGGTTTAGTTACTGCCATAAAACCAGACATCTTATCAGTTCCACAGATTTATACAAGGCTAATAACTCCCAGGGTCACTACATGCCTAGTCATGCAACCCAACTCAGTTTTACCCTGAGTTCCTTGGACACGCATATGTTTCGGTATGTTAGTAAAGCAGTACCTAAGGGTTGTGTTGGGTAGTATGTTAGTTGGGGGTTACTTACTGTCGACCTGTGTCCATCAGAGACACAGGGACCAAACCCAGGGTGAGTTTTTGAGAGTGCATCCAATAATAGAGGTTCCTTTAGAATAGGGCCGGGGATGAAGTACATAGATGGGGAGTTTATTGCATAGTGTGAGGATCCTTTGAGACATATATCGGTCCCTCCCCCATGTTCTATTTATGTTGCAGTAAAAGTTCATATCCTTGGATCTAGTGTTTTTGGTGCTGTTTGTTTTGTAGATTTGCAAAGAACCATCAGAACTGGATCTGGGGATGCCTTGTATGCTAGGAATAAATCACCTCTTAGTAACCTGTAAGAGAAAGAGTACAAAGACAGGACCTTAAGGCAAAGTATTCATATCCTGGATTCTCGTGGTTGAGGAACTTTTGAGAGCATTCCAACCACTGCAAGTGCCTGGTTATGACATGTCAAAGGGGGCATTGTACTGAATGATAAGTCTGATAATGACTGAGTGTAATGGTACTATAATGTCCTTGGACCTAGACACCATACAAGGTTTTTATTACTGTCTTAGCTTTGTGGTGGTTGAGTGCCAGATTGTTATCTACATATTTTACCAGATCCCTGTGAGGGGACAACTCTTAGGGGTGTTTTATCAATGAAGAGATAAGCTTTGGCAGATGATTTCTCAAAAGGCAATACAATGCATTTCTTTGCATTGAGTTTTAATCCTTGGCTGCTTCCACACCAGTAATTTGTGCTAGACCCTCTTGTAGGATGTTAGCATCTTGGGAAAATCTGTGATAGCTCCCAATTTACAGTCATCTGTGAACTTAGTGAGGCAGAGACCTTTGACATTAGCCTTGATGTCCAAGAAGTTGATGCCAAACAGGAGCAGGTCCAACATACAACCCTTGAGTACTCCACTGGTGACTGATCTGTTGATGGAGGTGGTCTCATTGATCCTGACTTCTTGGGTCCTATCTGTGAGCCATTTGGCAACCCAGCAAGTCATGTAGGAATTTATGCCTTGTTCTGAGAATTTATCAACAATACTTGACTGGGGTATTGCATTGAATGCCTTGACCAGGTCTCTGTTTGTGGAATGCACTGTTTTGCCCACATCCATAGCCATGGTGACCCTACTCAAAGAAGTCTTCTTGGTTAATTGATAGGTCTGTAGTGGCCATGGTCAGTTGATGGTCCACCCTTATGAAGAGGGGATGTCTGTTGTGACCCTCCATTCACCTGGCATGTATAGTGTTTTCAGGCTGTAGCTGAAGAGTGTCTCAAGTAATCCTACTAGGTCATGTTTTGATGGAGGGAACTGGAGTATTGTTGGGGCCCACTGAAGCAGTATTTTTGGCCTTGGCAAGTGCCTCCTGGACCTGTTCCCTGTTGATAGTTGGGGTGGATATGCTAGAAGGGATTTCACATGGGGTAATGGGGGGAGTGGGAGGTGAAGCTAGAAATAAATTTATCAGCCAGTAGGTTTTCTGTTTTGAACTGGTCAGTGAAGGTTGTGCTGTTTACCACCAGTCCTGCATACTGTTACATATAACCTTTAAAGTTGTTGACATAGCTGAAGAAGGCCTCAATGAGACAGATGCCTGGTGTCAGAGGCATGGCCTCAAGCTCAATGCCAAAAGGTGCATTGTCATCCCGTCTGCTAAAAACTCTGTACCCTTGAACTACCACATAAACGGCAGTCTACCTAACGCCGAGTGCGTGATAAGAGGCCTTGGGACCCAGGTGGACAGTAGTCTCTGCTTTGATAATCACATCACCACAGTAGTCAGGAAATCCTTTTTGTGGCACACCTCATCACAAAAGCGTTCTCATCCAGGAAAAAAGAGATCATTGCTCCCCTCTACTCAGCACTCATTAGACCCATTATAGAGTACAACTCCCCTTATGGAATGTACCTCACAAGACATCTGCAGCAGCTGGAAAGGCCACAGAAGTACCTCACAAAGAGGATTACTAGCCTCAAACAGATGTCCTAAACTGACCATCTCAAAAACCTCCAGCTTTACTATGCAGCATATCGCTTACTCCGAGGAGATCTCTGCCTAACATATAAAGCTATGTTAAACCCAGAGCTGTTGGAATGCTACACCTAAAGAAATCCCAATCCCTCCGAGCTACATGCTCTAGGGACCTAAACCTTGTCACCACAATAAACAGGACATGCTGGAGGGATACATTCCTGTTCTAGAGACTTCCTATACTCTGGAACAAGCTGCCCATCTATGTCAAGCAACGTTCCTCATTAGTACTCTTCAAGAAACATCTTGATGAGTGGATGGGAAATAGGAAATACACTCCAGGGGTCACTTCTGTGGCTCTGCTCGACAGGGGCACAGGAAATTAACTTTCTTGTGTGGCATAAGCCAGGGAACCTTGTTGGCTAGGCTTACTTAGGCCCTTGGGCTGATAGCCTAGCACCTACCTATGAACCTTTGTGATTGTCCTTAGACTGAGAGGCTATCTTGACTTCATATTTGGCCTTGCTGGACTTTATTAGACATCTTAGTTTCTTCTTTAGTTCAGAGAGAGCTTGTGTCTCTATGAAAGTTGCTCTTTCCAATGCTGGCTATGACTTTTTGCTTTTGTTATATAGCCTGTTAAGGTAAGGATCCCACCAATGGTTTTTGCTTTTGATGTTAGATATGAGCTTACTTATGTTAGGTACATTAGCCTCAATGCAGCCATTTACATGTTTATGCAAGGTTTCTGTAAACAATTCTGCATAGGTAGCTCTGTTCTCAGGGCTTGGGGGAGCTGTGAATTTTAACAAACTGCTGCTTAATAGCATGCAATTTGCTTTAGAATAGTTCCTAACTGTTATAGCTTTAATTGGGCTTCCTGGGTTGATTTTTGAGGAAGACAGCTTTGTGGTCTGACGTCACCGATGAAGATGTAGCATAGGGCGTGCAATATCATTATATGCTGGTGAATACTAGAACCAATATGTTTGATCTGGTTGGAGAGTACACTATATGGTCCAAGGTGTTTGTGCTGATAAAGTCCAGGAAACTGTGCCTGTGAGTTAGAGGTAGTGTACATTTCCCAGTCGATAAAGTAGTAGTCAAAGTCTCCCCTGAATAAGGTATTTGGTTGGATGGTGAGCACCTCTAGTAGGTCCAGGTAAGAGCTGTGACCTTCATGGGTCATAGAGGATGACCAGTAACTGGCCAAGACTTGGTAATGGACTTTGTCTATGGAGGTTTGGATGTGGATGAGTGCACGGCAAGTAATTGTCTGTGACACATATTCAGAGAGATCAATAATGTCTCTTTTCATATAGTCCAGTGAGATATGCCTCAGGTCATTTACACCCACATGGACTATGATAGAATCATATTGGTACCTGTGGTGCAGTGACCTTAATGTGTGCATGATATTGTGAATCCTAACTCCAGATAGGTAAAAAAAATTATGTTTTCTTTGTCTGTCCTGGCAAGAGGAGTATATTTGTGTCATACAATAGAATCCCCCATGACAAGAGTACTAGATAAAGAGTTTGTTTGCCTTATGGGCTCTGCTCTTGGATTTCACTTGGCGTAGGCTTAAGTGTGGTGTTAGGTGCTGCTTTTGGTGTGTGCTTTAGTGACTGTTGAGGGTCAGTGTTGAAGTTTGATGGCCTAGATATTTGAGATTTGGAGAGATTTCCTTTAAGTGCCTCAGCATAAGAAGATCTGTGTATGTGGTGAATGGTATGTGTAAAGGATGTAGTGTGTGTGTTCTTGACAACATTGTTTGTAAGTGATTTTTTTTTTTGCCTCCAAGGAAGTTATGTATGTACATCTGTCACATACTCTGTTTCTTCAAGAATTAAAAGGTTAACCAAGTACTTGAGACAATCTCTACATTGTCCCCAGATGCCTATACCTACCGAACTGATCACAGAGACATTGACAAATCTATGTTGTCCTAACCTGCATTAAGGTTGGGTTACTATGGCTTAGGGTTTTGGATTTACAGGGATCATCTGAGTGGTGTCTAGGGTAAAGGCTAAATGTTAGACAGTGCTATGATGATAGTGCTGTTTTGACACTCTATCTAGCTGCCCTAAGCTTAGCTCCATGCAAAGCCTTTCTGTGTTATGGGTTTAAGTCCAATCTACTAGCTTTATAGGTTTGCTACTATACAGGTTATTGCTAACTGCCAATCAGCAGTCAACAGCTCCACAAAAATGCACCTAATTTATAGCACAAAGAAAAAAGCTGAAAATCAAGTCCCATGCTGTCTGGCCAATAAATGACTACACTTTGAGATTGCTGGAGAGAGACCAGGTAAGCACATTCTGCCCCACAATTGATAAGCCTGGAACTTCTTAATGTAAAAGCACAGCAAAAACAGGTCTCAGGTGCAGATTAACACCCATCTAAGGCAATAAAAAGCCTTCTGGCTGATGAAAAAAATCTCACTTTAAACCTCCCTCTGTGTTTGCCAACTGAGACTGGCCAGGCTACTTTACTGTTGCCACTAGAATAGCAGTCCCAGTCTTCTTAATGTAAAAACACACTTTGGCTAACCAAACCTGAAAAGGTACCAACTAGTTATAATAAGAGATTGTTGCTTTAAGCCATTTTGTGTGTTTCCCAACTTGGACAGACCAGGCTACCTTTATATTCCCACTAGGATTGCAGTCCCAGACTTATTAATTTAAAAAGACACTTTAGTTAGCCACAAGTGAAAAGGTACCAGAAACAAGACTAACAATTAGCTACAAGTACTTAAAATGTGATTCAAAGGCAGGCATGCCAGAAATCATGAACACATACACTTTAAGGCAATTTCAAAGTACAGTAACAGTCTAAGGGGAGGGCCTTCCCAGTTTCTTCTGACAGTAACCAGTAAGACGTGCAGAGAAGATACGACTGGGAGGAGCTTCCAATGCCAGACATAAAGTGCAGTCGGCAGCTCAAAAGCTGCTATGTATAAAAGAGCACAACAGGAACAGGGACAGTTGGAGGGGAAATAAATTCAGAAAAAAACACCTAGGCCCAAAACAGAAAAGCACCGCATACTATGACAATACCTTAAATTTATAGCTTTGACTTCAGATAAGGAGCAAACACAATACATAAAAATGCTTTAAATTGTAAGTTAAGTTTTTGTAGATTTAGCTTAAATGTACTTCTGTAGGTGTAAAATGTAGTCAAAAAAACTTTTTGTCAAGCTTCCAATTTCCCAGCAGTCCTAATAATGATGTGGCAAACTGCTTGTGGAATGTAAAATACTTGGGGGCTGGGTTAATTACAACTAGCTACAACAAATTCAGAAAAACACCTAGGCCCAGCGAAGAACTGCAGTGCAGACTATAAAAATGCTGTAAGTTAATAGCTATAACTTCAGATAAAGAGCAAACACAACACAGAGAACTGATTAAAAGGGTTAGGAAAGTGCAATTATAAATGCAGTTTAAATGTACATCCCTGGATGTGAAATGTAGTTCAATTTTGTTATCAAGCTTCTGAGTTTCCAGTGGTCCCAAGACTTGTTGCTGGTTTCCTCTTTTACTTTCTGTGAGCGCTGCATACATTTTAACTGTTGATGTCTCTGCTGTCACGTCACCAGGTTCCTTTTCTACATTACCATCCTCAGCACTTCCAAAAAAAAGTTATCTGCTATCTCACCCCATGAAATCGCAGAACTGTCACCTGGATCATATGGCTCAATTATTATTTTTTTAGCAGAACATCATCGGTAAGCCCTTCTGATGCCAGTTATGTTTTCAGCACCACTTCAACAGACTCACTTCCTTCCCCACTGAAGAGGTAAACACTGCTCATTTGTATCATCCACCACACTGGAATCTTTGTTTACATTGTGGTGCTCCACATCAAACAAATATTTATTCGAATTCTCATTTTCTCCCTCCAACTCTCCACAGGTTTCCCCTTCTCCATGTTGCTGCTTCCTGTGGGCCTTTTCCTTGGTGCTGTAGGTGCTCTCAATCACAGTCTGGCAGTTCCAGAGAGTAGGGGAAATGAGCAGATGTCCTGGAAAAATTTTCCCTTTTCATATAAATCTCACCCCGGTCTCCCCAGAAAAGAGGCTACTAACATACCACAACTTACCAGGTCAACAAAAGAAGTAATAAAATAAAAACAAATCTATATCACTCACAGCTATAAATGATGTGTTGAGAATAGAAGAATGCAGCTTCTTCCAAAGAGAGCATGCTTTATTTGTTATGCTTCTTTATCGCAGAGCTGTTAGAATTAATGGAGTTTCATTGGATGTGGGCATATATTGATAAGAAAAAACATCAGATTACCAACCGCTGTGGTGGGTACTACTAGAAACTATGACAAATTAACAGATACTATTAGATGAAAATAACATATTCAAAAAAAGAGTCATTAAAGGAATATAAATACGATAAAGAGGTTATACCATTACTGTGGCTTTGCTTAGTTCTTTAGTTTTGGCTACAAGTTTCAGCTGGTACTTTTATGGCCACTAGTCCACATCTGTATTCTGTGGCAGGACACGGACATCCATCATATGTATTGTTTTGCTGCTTACAAGAAACTAACGACCAACAGAGAAATACGAGCAACAGACGGATTTATTTTAGAGACATTACTTAGTGAGCACATCAAAAACGTAAGTATTTACAGTCTTAGCAGCTGCACTGACACTAGCCTTAACCCTAACTCTACTTATTCCTCAAAGCAATATGGGGAAATAACCTTTTCCTAACAGTAACAGCAAGCAGGATGTACACATGCACACACACACACACACACACACACACACACACACACACACACACACACACACTCTGACACACTTATGAGTGCATGTAAACATATACACATAGACACGTGCGCACATATATACACGCACTTATATGTTTGCATACACAATACACTAAATTTTTTCCTTCCAAATAATAAGCATAACCCTTTCCCTAATGCTTACTTTAACCCTAACCCTGCTTACTTTAACCCTAACCCTATTTCCAACAAGTATGCTAACATATCTTATGTCTAACACTAAGATATACACACACATGCAGACACACGCATACACATTATACGCTAAACCTTAAACTTCAACTTAGTAAATTTAACTCCATGCATAAATATTAATTTGGCACCAAACCTAGCACACCCTATTCTTAAATATTGTGCTAAAAATAACTTATGCCTAACCTTGACACTTACAAGATACACAGAAATGCACAAGCGCGCACACACACACACACACACACACACACACACACACACACACACACACACACACACACACACACCATACATTAAACCTTAAATTACCACTTAGGAAATGTAACCCCTTCCATAACCCGAACCACAACACTAAACTGGGTCTATATTAAAACGATGAAAACTGAAATCCATGAATGCAATTACATCGACACATAAATGTCGATCTACTAAAACAGCGAAATATGGAAACGTCGAAAATCAGAACGCCAAACAAATTTCCGGAAGGAACAGTGCCATACAGGAAAGTTAAACCTAACTAAACAAACCTAATGTAAAACACTTTTCTAAACATTTTTGCAGAGGGGCACGCCCCCCTGTGCCCCCCACCCCCCTACTTATATATACCAACTCCGAGAATGCACTACAGTGGGGAAAAGGATACATTTCCTCATCCCCACGATCACCCTGCTGGCCAAGGAAATTCATTTGGCGTTCTTTTGACGTTTCTGTAGTTCGCTGTTTTCATAGATCAACGTTTATGTGTCGATGTAATTGCATTCGCAGATTTCAGCTTTTGTGATTTTAATATATACCCCACTAAACTTAACCCCAGCATACCCGCACATATTAAACCTAGGTCCAGCACACCCACTGATAATAACCATAATCATAGCTCACCCACTCATACTAACCTTAACCCCAGCACACCCTCTCATACTAACCCTAACCAGAGCGCAACCACGCATACTAACCCTAACCCCAGCACACCCACATATACTAACCCTAACCATAGCTCACCCACGCATACTAACCCTAAACCCAACACACCCACTCATACTAACCCTAACCATAGCTCATCCATGCATACTAACCCTAATCCCAGCACACCCATGCATACTAACCAAACCATAGCTTTCCTACTCATGCTAACCCTAATCCCAGCACACCCACTCATACTAACCCTAACCATAGCTCAACCATGCATAGTAACCCTAACTCCAGCACACCCACGCATACTAACCTAAACCATAGCTCACCCACTCATGCTAACCCTAATCATAGCTCGCTCATGCATACTGAACCTAACCCCAGCACACCTACTCATACACATCCAGACAGAATGCCAGAACATTCCATATAAATGTGTGTGCTTCTACTTTCTTACACACTCACGATTCATGCATCTAAGTTTCTCCACATGCATCCCATCCTGTTTGTTGATTATGATCATTCTGTTGACAGGTATCTGACTCCCAGAGATGCAGTACATTCAAATGGTTCAATGATTGATGTACTGTATTAAATTGCATTGTAATTGTTACCAATATTATTGTATTAAACTCTCTGTTACTGACTTAACTCATTACAGCTGAGTGGTGTCTCCAGGAGTTTCTGCAGTTACATCCTACCGATGCCTCTAAGCATCAGCTGTTGCTTGTTCATATTTGTATTAATCATTCTAAAGCCATGCTGCATACAAAGTATTAAAATATTTCATCTTAAAGCTTACACAGTGGCAAGCTCAGCTGTATTAATATTTGATCTGTCTATTGTGGGTAAAGGGATATTATTTGATAGTCATATAATATTTATTCATATTGTCATAAATGCTATGGTTTTCTGAATATCTCACCGACCAAGTAGCAGAAATGAAGGTGTTTTGGCTTAAATGAAAGTGATCAGCTAGATAAACAGAGTGCTACTGATAGTATGTGAGTAATTTGAATGGTTGCTGAGATATTGTAAGTTGTTTGCAAAACATTACAAACTAGTTACTGTGTTTATTGTAGCTTAAATAATCCAGTTTAAGACCTAGCACCTAAAACATACTATCACTGTAAAAATAGTTTATGCTGAAGAGTTTGCCATTTACAATTAGTAACCCCATGTGGTTTCAGAGATATGAACATTTGTTTCAAATATGAGAACATAATTTGATTTCACCAAAAACCTTAGGCTTCACCCATTGGAAGTTACAGTGCAAACCTCCAGAGCTCCATCGGATAAAAATTAGTTAATCATTTTTATGATGTGAGCATTTAAATACTTTTAATAATATAAACCACTAAATAATTCCTGGTGAGGATCTAGGTGGGAAATTCTGAAGCGAGTGACTGACATTACCCTCCCCTCCCCTCCTGGTGGAGTACATGTAGCCCATGTTGCTGCAACACTGACACCTAGTGGAGATGAAAGTGAATTAGAATGCAGCAGTCAGGTCAAGACACGCATGCTTAACAAGTTGCATGTATATCCTTGTTGCTAACCAACCTATGCAAAAAGGCATACCTGAACCACAGAAGTGGCATTTTGATACCTCCGTGTATCATGTTGCCACAAGAGCATATAGTCCTTTAAAAAACACTCAGCTGCAAATAAAGAACACTAGCATTTACAGTAATGGAATACATTCTGCAATCTTATTTTCTGACTCCACATTGTAACATCTTACCTGCTCCAGAACAATCACAGTAGTACTATATGTGAAGAAGCACTGGTTTTGCTAGTTTGGTTATTTTGGTCTTTCTATAACTATTTGCATGTCCAGGATGACAGCTTTGTTCCCCATGGTACATGAGAATCTATAATTAATTAGGTGGATTTGTAGAAGGTGTACTTGTGTTTAGTTCCCTATAATTCCCATATATATTCTATCTGAATCTGTTCCACTCACCACACAGATTTCATTGTGTTCTACATTAGATAAAAATCTGTGGAAATGAGGATTCGTTGTTTAGGTTACAGACACTCTCCATGTGTTTTGCTCATTCTTTGGAACCTGGGATTTCAGATGAAATATCAGTACTTCTAAAAAATGGTGATATTCAGTTATATTCAGTTCAGATTCTAAATGGGTATTTATTTTTGGGAAATTCTGACTGGATATATTCAAAAATATTCATTTTCTGAAGAGGCCAGTGAGACAAGCTATGGCAGTTACATAAAAATGTCCATTTGCTTAGGATTTGATGTAATGCTTAAGGTATTTACCTGACAAACACAATGTACAGGGTTTGATTCTCACCTTTGGAATGGAAATTGACTAAGCTTAAAATGGCCCAAAATGGCAGTTAAATTTGTACTTGAATGAACCTATGAATTACATAAAAATGAATCATAAAATAAGCAATAAAATAATAAGCAGCAATTCATAATCTTAGTGATAAGTGAGAAAGGTTACACATATTACACCAGAGTATGATGAAGAAGATATGTAACAGTAAGATAATCACGTCTCACTATATGTATATATATATATATATAAGTGAAGCCATCTTTGGAAAATGACTGCTACATTAATCAAGGTATATTAAGAGTATGCTTGGCAGTGCTAGTGTTATAAGTGCAATACTCCATACAATATTTTTGTACACAAGTGTTTACACAATTTGGTATAATTTTGAAATAATATTGGATAGCATACAAAAAGAGACAGAAGTTCTCTGTATTTATATTACTGCTGAAAGCTTAAAAATGCAATCTCAAGGCAAAAGTGAAATAGTAATTCTACTATACTGACTACAGAGTCCAAGAATTGTTGTGATAACAGCAAGAATATAAATAAAATGAGCCCAGATACCTGAGCAGCCTGAAATGGGAATCACAGGACAACAGAGCTGCATCAGAATCACAAAGCATGAACGCAGTATTAAATCAGAATGAACCTGCATTAAAACCGACCGCTGTCACAAAATGTGACCATTTGTTATAAAAAAGGGCAAAGTACTAAGGAGCAAACTTACAATGATTGCAGACTGACTGCAGTTTGCATTAAATCATGAAATGGTGCGAGCCAAAGACACTTAGAACAGCAGTGGAAAATTTGCAAAACTCAGTTGTGGAAAAGATTCCTCTGATACTGAACTTTTTGACTCTTCAATAGAAGCATTTTCCAATATTCTGAAAAACTCAATTTTTCTTCTATGCATTTCTTGTCCACAGAGGCACAGAAAATTGTCTTTGATACAGCAGTTTTAAAAATATGAAACTTAGATAGCCTTTCCAGCTATGAAATTAATTCTTTGATCACATCCATTGAAGGCCTTAAGGAGACACAGCTCTGAGCAGCTTATTTGAAGTCTCAGTGTGCAGTCTTTTGCACTCATCAGTTTGACTCCTGAACATATAATAAAATCAATATTAAACTGTTGGAATCCAAAACCCTTTTTCACAAGACACTTGACAGTAGTCAATTTGTCAGTGGCAAACATAACTATCACAAAAAACTTTCAAAGGAAGTTATAACCTATCACATTTTTGCATAGTCTTGTAATGAAGGTCTTAATAACCAATTAGTATTGTTTTTTTGCATTATAGTATAGTATAGTATAGCATAGTATAGTATAGCATAGTATAGTATAGTATAGTATAGTATAGTATAGTATAGTATAGTATAGTATAGCATAGCATAGTATAGTATAGTATAGTATAGCATAGTATAGTATAGTATAGTATAGTATAGTATAGCATAGTTAAAGATTTCCAGCAGTGTGCATGTGTCATAAATTTCAGGACTTCTTCTTCTTCTTTCAGCTTTTCCTGTTTAGAGGTCGCCACAGGGGATCACCTGTCCTGTCATGATTGGCAGTGGAGTTTTATGGTGTTGAGTTGCCAGTCCAGTGCCCAACCTTCCACAGAAGGCACACACAAGCACTTGCGCCTAGGGCTAATTTAGAGTGTCCAATCCACCAACAGCATGTCTTTGGGATGTGGGAGGAAACCGGAGCACTCATAAATTTCAGGACTATGAAGCTTTTAACAAAGTATGTGATATAAATAATAAAATATATTCTAAACTAATCAACTTTTACAACATATTATGATGCCATTATTCAGTTATTGCAATTTCATTGAATGGTCAGTCAAATTGCACATGGTAATATTTATTTATTTATTTTACATTTGTTTATGGGGAAAGTCTGGCAGAGATAAGACCCATTTTCAATGGAGGCCTGTGGAGAAAAGCTCCACATATTGAGATTATGCAAAACATATGCAAGGAATTGTAAAAAACTTATACTAGCAATTATACAAAAAAATTACAAGACTTATAGTACACCAGAAGTTACATTATATGCTATTATAGCTTACATTTGTCTTATACATGCATCTGATATAATTCCTTGTAGTGTAGACATTGTAGTTTCCCAAAGTAAGCTAAGGAAGGGCTTGTAGGGGGGACATTGGATAGAAAAGGATGAAGTTAGAGATTATCTAGACATGATATAGACAACAATTCAGAAAAGAAATGAAGCTGGCCCATGTACATAAAAAGCAAATGAGTAGTTAGCACAATTATCAGTAGATATGGAAGAAAAAAGGAGAAAATTAACTAACCTGTGTGAGACTCAGAAATGCCATCCCCACTAGCAACCAGCTTTGTTGTAGATGATGCCTCATTCACTCAGCTGACAGACTAGTGCTTCATAAACACAGTCATGCTTCTGATAATTGTACTACATGCAGTCCATCTACAGAGTCATTGTGAGGGATAAAGAATGCATACCTCTCGACTGTCCAGATTTCTGCCTCATATTTTTGTCTGTTTTTCTAAAAATGTGTGGTTTTCTGGCAAGTCACTGAGGACTGAAGTCACTAAATAATGACATATATTTGAGTTTCAGACTTAATATCCTTCACAAAATGCATACTAACACAAATTCTGTTATTCTAGCAACATTTTTAAGTTTATAAGACCAATATTTAAAATGTGCAAATGTTGCAAGGCCTTTGCCCTCCCATTATTGTAGTCTTTGTCCTGATTCCTTGCACTAAGAGGTTGAGAGGTATGAAAAGAAGATTTCGGAAGCATTGTATGCAGTCCATCTATACAGTGCACTGAATGTTACTCAAGCATGGTGTGGAGCACCAGAATACTGTATGCAGTCCATCTACACAGTGCATTGAATGCTACTCAGGCTTGGTGTGAAGCACTGCAATACTGTATGCAGTCCATCTATACAGTGCACTGAATGTTACTCAAGCATGGTGTGGAGCACCGGAATACTGTATGCAGTCCATCTACACAGTGCATTGAATGCTACTCAGGCATGGTGTGAAGCACTGCAATACTGTATGCAGTCTGTCTACACAGTGCACTGAATGCTACTCGGGCATGGTGTGAAGCACTGCAATACTGTATGCAGTCTGTCTACACAGTGCACTGAATGCTACTCAGGCATGGTGTGAAGCACTGCAATACTGTAAGCAGTCTGTCTACACAGTGCACTGAATGCTACTCAGCCATGGTGTGAAGCACTGCAATACTGTAAGCAGTCTGTCTACACAGTGCACTGAATGTTATTCAAGCATGGTGTGGAGCACTGCAATACTGTAAGCAGTCTGTCTACACAGTGCACTGAATGCTAGTCAGGCATGGTGTGAAGCACTGCAATACTGTATGCAGTCTGTCTACACAGTGCACTGAATGCTACTCAGGCATGGTGTTGAGCACTGCAATACTGTATACAGTCTATCTACACAGTGCACTGAATGCTACTCAGCCATGGTGTGAAGCACTGCAATACCGTAAGCAGTCTGTCTACACAGTGCACTGAATGTTATTCAAGCATGGTGTGGAGCACTGCAATACTGTAAGCAGTCTGTCTACACAGTGCACTGAATGTTATTCAAGCATGGTGTGGAGCACTGCAATACTGTAAGCAGTCTGTCTACACAGTGCACTGAATGCTACTCAGGCATGGTGTGAAGCACTGCAATACTGTATTCAGTCTGTCTACACAGTGCACTGAATGCTACTCAGACATGGTGTGAAGCACTGCAATACTGTAAGCAGTCTGTCTACACAGTGCACTGAATGTTATTCAAGCATGGTGTGGAGCACTGCAATACTGTAAGCAGTCTATCTACACAGTGCACTGAATGCTACTCAGGCATGGTGTGAAGCACTGCAATATTGTATGCAGTCTGTCTACACAGTGCAGTGAATGCTACTCAGGCATGGTGTGAAGCACTGCAGTAATGTAAGCAGTCTGTCTACACAGTGCACTGAATGCTGCTCAGGCATGGTGTGAAGCACTGCAATACTGTATGCAGTCCTTCTGCACAGTGCACCCAATTCTCATCTGACTGCACAGCATAAAGACTAGCACTACAGCCACAGTTGACAATTACTCTGCACAGTGCTTTAAATGTTGGCCGAGCATGGTGTGGAGCACTGCAACACTGCATGCAGCCCATGTGCATAATGCACTGATTGCTGACTGAACATGCAGCACTGAAAAATTGCACCCAGTTCATGTGTGTAATACACTGAATGCTAACTGTGCATGGTGAGGAGCACTGCAAGATTGCATGCAGCTCATGTGTGTAAGGCACTGAACACTAATTGTACGTGGTGTGTGTTGCACTGCAATACTGCATGCAGTCCATGTGCATAATGCAGTAAATGCTGACTGACCATGGTGTAGAGCACTGCAACACTGCATGCAGTTCATGTGCATAATGCATTGAATGCTGACTGAACATGGAGCACTGTAAAATTGCATCCAGTTCATGTGGGTGAGGCACTGAACACTAATTGTTCATGGTGTATTTTGCACTGCAATACTGCTTGTAGTGCATGTGCATAATGCAGTGAATGTTGACTGAACATGGAGTGGAGCAATGTGACAGTACATGCAGTCCATGTGTGTAATGCACTGAATGCTGACTGAACATGGAGTGCAGCACTGTGTCATTGCATGTAGTTCTTGTGTGTAATGCACTGAAGACTGACTGAGCATAGTAAGAAGCACTGCAATACTGCATGCATTCCATGTGCATGAGGCACTGAATGCTAACTGTGCATGGTGTGGAGCACTGTAGCACTGCATGCAGAGCCTGGGTGTAATGCACTTAATGTTAACTGTGCATGGTAAGGAGCACTGCAACACTGCATGCAGTATGTGTGTGTAATGCACTGAATGATAAGTGTGCATGGAGTATTGCACTGCCAGACTGCATGCAGTCCATATGTGCAAAGCACTAAAAGCTAACCGAGCATGGTGTATTGCACTGACTATATATATCATAATGGCTTTTTAAGATTCTTGGTAGGGACACTAAATATTGATTATGTGAAAGCTATAATTTTTCACAGATTTTAGGTATTGTCCCAATAACATGAAGGGGTATGAGTGATTGCTATTTGTGTTAGAAATCAAGACAGATAATGAAAATTAATGACCTGTTAGCTCAATTTCATGTGTAGGAAAAGCAGCCTGGAGCTACTGCTGAAGGAAACATTCTGCTAAGAGTGGGATTTTCTAGGACATGGAGCCAAAGGTTACATAATTTTATAGCACAAACATTATGCCACACATATCTGAGAATTCTTACTACAAGCAAGCACAGAAGACGGGAAAGAGACTTTACACGTGGTTTACTGACACACTGGCAAGGCATTAAAATGAACCACAAAAATATATTATCTGTTCTGCAAAAGTTAGATAAACTAGAGTGGATATTCAGGTGGTGTCATATGTTAAATATTGATTAGGCAAACCATGTGCAATAGACTGACAACACAGCTGATTACAGTGAGAGGATGCTTAGCAGTGGCAGAAGTGCCATATCATGGTCAAATGGTGCCCTAGACATGGCAATTGATCAGTCCCCTGCCCAGTAGCTCCCACCCCTCAGCCATTCTAATGTCCCATTATTTGGATATTTCTCCCCAGTAATCATAAACACTGCTCAAACCTGTCAGTCTGCATACTATTTTGTTCTTTACTTCTACAATGATTAGAAACATTTAAAACTTTTGTTTCAAATTTTATAACACAAACATTGATAGCCATTTGCTAAACAAAACAATACAGTTTCAGAATCAAAACAGATTTCACATGAACAGTAAGCTTCTCTGCCCTTGAAACACATTCATTGAAATGACATTGAAACCCACATTCAAAGAACTATATCTGGCCAGTGGCAGACTAAGTTTACCTTTGCACTATTTTCAAACCCTGGGCCCCTTGTACACATTTTTAAGACCATGCATACATGCATGTGTTCTTTGATGTGCCATCCTGATTGTATTAAATATTATTCCCTGTATAATACAGCACCATTTGTTAGAGTGTGTTTTAAATATTTTCACAGTAAGCAATGAAACAAAATTATAAAACAATAAGCACAAAACTCAAACCTTTATCATTGCAATCCACCAGTATCAGTCAATATATACAATCTCTAAAAAAGGAAAAGTCATTTGAATAATTCAACATTAATGAGCTCTATAACTAACAAAGAGATTTCAGCTGGCAAACAACTTTACACTTCAATGTTTCTTGTACAAATTCAGTGCCTGTGACTTGAAGAATAAATTTGCCATGTTACATTTAAAAAAATTGGTAAGATGGTAATATTGCAAAAGAGAATGGGTGTCAAATAGGCAACACGTTCAGTTACTAGGCATCTCATCCAAAGGAGAACACACTGAGGAGTGCAGCAACCCCACCCCCCTTAAAGGGCACTGCAATAATAGCCTTCCATCTACATGGTGTGGGAGGAGAACCCACAGTCTTCTGCATGAAAAGCAAGTAGCTACGTTTTGTGCTACTAACACTGCTTATACCTTTTGTTGCACAAACAGTGACTTAGCATGAGCAACTTCTCTTCCCTTGAAACTCAACATTCCTTGAAAATGCACAGAAACTCAATATAATTTGAAAATGCACTACAGCTCAACATTCCTTGAAAATGCACTGAAGCACAAATTCCTTGAAAATGCACAGAAGCCCATCAGTCCTTGAAAATACACAGGAATTGAACATTTTTTGAAGATGCTGAATCTCAACAGTCCTTGAAAATGCACCTGCTGATAACAGTCTGGTAGATGGTGAAGAGGATTCAGGCTCTAGTCTCTTATGATAAAGGCACAGAGTTTGAGCCTGAATGAGTTAACTAACCTGCCATCCCTAAGTGGAGCACATACACACACATCTAATACACTCTCCATGTTCATTCACAATTCTCCATAAAAATCCTGTTCTCCATTCCCGACACTACTAAGGCTGCACTCTGCATGTATCATATTTCTCAGAATATTCCCTTTTCTTCAAGGTATGGCAAACTGAGGCTTAGTATACATAAGGTTGAGGGTGCAAAGGGGGCTTGCACCCTTGTAAAAAAAAGTAGTTTAAAGGGGAAGAGCAGAATTCAAGATTTGCTAATTTCCTGTGTTCTTAATATTTTTTCAGTATGTCTGCACTTTGCATTTCAAATGACGATATTTTAATCTGGAGCCATCTATATATTTATCTGTCTATCTATTTGTGTATATTAGCTTGGGTAGCTCAATACTTATTTAATAAAAAAGGAAAAGAGATGGGGAAAGATGCTAATTACTGGAAGTGCATGACCCAGTATGTATGTACTCCAAGTTTGCTGTACCTCAGAGAAGGAAAAATACTCTGGAGAACTGCATTTTAGAGTTTGCATGTATCCCCCCAGTACCACTTACATTTTTGTTATTCTAAGCACTGCATGTAAGATTAATGGATTTTCAACAATCATGCAAGGAAAGTCTAATTAGGTGAACAGAACATTATCTACAGCAGAAGAAATGTGAACATGTTTTTTCTACTTCTCTGTAATTCTTACACATTAGAATATTTCAGTTATCCATGCTTCACAGTACTAAACCAGTATTTCAATAAGTCTCAGTCAGTTACATATATTTTATGATGCTAGTATCTTGTCTTAGATACACTAAAACTGTAGCAATACAACAGATGCACTTTTGGACTTAGTAACTACATTTGTCTAATGGTGCTCCCACAACAATAACTTAAATGGAACCAGTCATAAATGGAAGTAGCAACAGGGTCGTAAAGCCAATTCAACTTCTACTTTTTTGAGTTTTTCAGTAAAGTATAAAGATGAAAGGTGGAATGGAGGGACAGACCTGGTCAAGCAGAGTAAACAAGGGAGGGAGATGAAATAAGACAGCAAAAAAAAAAAAAATCAGGCACTAAATAAATAAATACTTAAGAAGAAAATTAAGGGGGAGATGTTATGTTGGAACTAAGGTTTGAAGATTACAGAGAGCAGTGGACAGGCACTGTAACTGAATGGTAGGAAACTGAGATGGAACCAATTACTTAACAGAGTTTAAACTAGAATGCATGAGTTCAAACCCAGGTTCCGAAAGAATGTAGTCAGTATGGTGATAGAGAACTTCACCATATAACAGGCCAGTACAGAAGTGCCTCAGGACTTCAAGAAAAGCCGCATGAAAGGATGTTATTATGTATTAAAGTAAATGGTCAGAATCCAGGAAACTAAAAAACTATTATCCTAAAAACAGTGCCAGGTAAAACCGATTTAAATAATCTTGAGGGAAGAATATTTGGTTTCTGCATACACTACCTTTTGCAGGGCTGTTACAGTTTATGGATTAATGGTGCTGTCATTGAAACAGTATTCAGTTGTATGCCTGTATTATAGAAAGAACTTGTAGATGTGCTACCTGGTGGCAGCCATGAAAACCAAATGGACTGAGGGTAGCAGAAATATTGAGGGACTGGACTTCTGCTTGGTTGATGGGTAGGGACACAGAAGATTGTGATGAGGTACACCAACATCTGGACTAAGGAAAGGGAACACTGAAATAATGCAGATGTCAGTACTGGATCCAGTCCTATTCAACATGGTCAGCTGCTAAACTGATGACAGTAATTTAGGTACATCAGTGGAGTTTATGAGGGGGGAGGGAAAGTCTAGGAAAGGATTTTAAAATACTAATCAAGTGGACAGCAAGATAGAAATCAAAGGTCAATGTAGACAGATGTGGCCACAACAAACCTGAGGTAGCACTTAGGAGAAATAGAACTGATAAGAAAATAGCAGGAAGAAATGAGGGTGTTGACCACAAGGACAGGATCACATGGATAAGTCTAAGTAAACAGTTGCAACAGCACAGAGAATGCAGGGTACATCTGGGTACATGCAGGGGTCCAGGGAAGTAAATATTGTGGAAAGAAAGCCAGGGAATTGTTATGGCTAGGTTTGTATAGGCCCTAAGGCCGATAGCCTAGTACCAGCCTATGAACCTATGAAGTAGACTCCAAGTACCACTAGGCTAACAAGCTGCTGGCAGAGCTATCTATCTACCTATCCATCTATCTGTTTACCTGCCTATCTATCTGTCTATCTAGCTATACATTAGACATCAGTTTCAATATACATGAAAAGCAATCCCTGAATATTTCACCTATCTATTGATCCATCTATCTATCTATCTATCTATCTATCTATCTATCTGTCTATCTATCTTATCTATCGACCTATCTATCCATTCATTAGACATAAGTTTCAGTATCCTTGAAGAGTAATCCCTGAATATTTTCTGAATGGAATATACATTTAAAACATCATTTATTGTGAGCAACACATACTAAACTATTCAAAATCTATCCTATTTATAGTCTGCTTACATATAATTCTGGGGTGTATCAGAAATCTAACTAGCAGTAGAAAGGAATAGTGAATATGGCTGCCTCATTGCTGCTTAACATTCAGCTTCTCTCAGCTCACTTGTTTATAGCTGAATGATTGTCTGTGTCTTTGCGTGTGAGACATTGCAATACACGAACTGTTTCACTAGATATACTTTCTTTGAGTTGGTGCAACCTTGGAGGTTACAAATTAAGAGAAGGGGATGTGAAGGCAGAGCTCCCTCATCAACAGATTTGCACTTCTGCAAAATCCACTCCTTTTAAGTCACTGCCAGTCTTGAATAAGTCCCTTTTCAACAATTGCTAATTAATTTGTTTCTGAAACTTGAGCAAATGGTAATTGAGTTGCTATGTTAACTCTAGTAAATGCATTTGAAGATGCATAGAGCAGAGAACTAGGACTAATGCTCTGATCTGTTCATGAACTACTTCCTGTGGTACTGAGTTTGATTCATTCCACCTGCATTTGCGTACTGTGTGATGCGGTCAACTAACCTAACCATACAGTGCTTTCAGGGTACCCCTAAAAAGAGAGATATGTCCAATGGACTTACCTGGTTAACAAGCAGAAAAAATAATATGTATTTACCAGTATAATACAGTGTTATGTAAAATGCTAGTATGAAGGATCAAACTAAGAAAATTTGGAAAGTTAAAATTAAATCAATGTTACCAGTGATAATGAAATTTTAACTAAAGTAAATAGGAAAGACTGGAAAAAAACATGAAGTGTCTAAAGATTTGCTAAATAAATAGAACCAAACTAATCAAACGGACTTTAGCAAGTTATAGAAAAAGAAGAGTTTAGAAATGCTAGCAGTCTCTGAAACAGACACTTGCCAGACAATTCTTTAGATATAGTATTAGCTTTCTTCTGAAACTAGAATATTCTGTTTCATTTCAGATATCCATAGCTAAGTGCTTCCATTGTATTGGCAATTTCTCTAAAGTTCTAAATATTCTATTATAGCTAATAGTTCTGAGATAGCAAGATTAGATTCTTACAGCTGTCTTATGTCTCTGAGGGGGACAGTAAAGCCTATGTAGTAGCTAAAAGGTTAGTCCTGATAAAAGAAGAGAGTGAAATATAACAAGATGCCTACAGACTTCTTTTATAAAGTTATACTGGGCTTCTTAGTTGTTAATCATGAGGTCTGGTACAGAAAAATCTCATATTTTATTAATCACAATTTGCAGACAATTTGTGTTTTGACTAGAGAGTAAAGCTATAATTGAAAGACAGTACTCTGTCTTCAGTATTAAAACTTTGTTTTTCTGTAGAGCTGAAGTCAAACAACTGATTAAAATGTATGCCATGAGCGTACACATTACTTTATCTACAACAATTTGTACACATTACCTTATCTACAACAATTTGTACACATTACCTTATCTACAACAATTTCTACATGTTCTTTAAAAGAAAGAGTCGAGTCAAACAGAGTTTTAATTATTTATAACTGATTGCCTAGGGCATGAACTATTTTATTAGAATCATATACGTTCCAAAAAAGTATGTAAACAGTTTTATTGAAAACTCATTTCACCAACCCATTTAGATAAGGTGTGAATATCTGCATTTCATTTTCTCACATGGTTTGAACATAACATAAAGACAGCCTGCTGTTCTGGAAGACATATAAAGAAAGTGGTTTCAGAGTATGAAAGGAATCCAGAGAAAAGCTGTCAGCAGATTGTGTAGGATGGAGGTGAAGGATATCACCTGAGACCAGGTGACGTGGAATAAATCCAATATGAAACCAGAAGACACATGGGGGGAACAATATGAGTATGCAATATATTGTCAGGGAGGTGCAAGGGTTGAGCTTGAACAAGAGCAAAGAAAACATAATGTCACACAGTGCATCAGTAGCTGTGTAATTCTGTGCTGCCTATTACGGCATAGTTAAAACATATAAGAAATAGCTTATTTCAGTATGAATATGATCTGGTTAACCTTTTTTTCCAATGTAAGTAATCAGTTCAAGATAACATAAATAATAACAGCTTTCCTTTACAAAGAACATAGGTTATCATCTGCTACAGTGGTACAAATAAACAAGCAGAATCCACTGTATCAGGTGTCACTGTCATTCCACCGTTTCTACACCTTGACTATTTTGCATTTTTCTCTAGACCTGGTTAGTGCACACTAGCATGCATTATACTGTAAATGTAACATAACAATGGTTCCAGATGGACTGCAAATGTTAGGTGACAAATGTAGTCAGTGCTGAGAGTAGTCAATATCTTTCTAGCTAAACAGAAAGAATTAAAAAAAAAAAACAAAGAGAATTTTGGATAAGTGCCACTACAATGTGAAACTATATATATTACCAACAGGCTTATGAATCATGGATTCTAGGGAAAACATGTGATACCTTCAGTAAGGCTATGGTCAGTAACAACTAAGTCGCTAGCATCTAAGACCCATGTCACAACTCAGCAAGCCTGGAAGTGCTCAGTCACAAAGTACTGATAATACCCCATCAGATATCTTTACATACCTGTGCAAAACATTCAGTTTTCAAGGATGAAAGTGTGACAGATGTTCTTTGTTTACATTTAATTTATAATGCATTCAATGTATGCACTTTACTGATATTACCCCTGACTGTAATCATAATATCATTAAATTCTACTTTATAATTACTGTTTCTTCATTGTAAATTATTTCAGTATTGACCTTGTATAACCTTGTCTTGGTGCTTACATAATAAAAAGCCTGGAGGGTGGTACAAATCACTTCTTTCCTTCTTTCCAGAAAAGTAGCAGACATTACTGTGGTGTTACCACGACAACACATTGCGTCGGCAGGTTAAATGCATCTGCAAACTCGATGAGAGAATATTCTTTTTTAGGAATAGAACTTACTGCCTGTCACTCTCTTAACAGAAAAGGTTTGTCTTTGACAACCTCTAATTGCTATAACTGTTCGTAGAGAATGCTTCCATGCTTAGCTTTGTAAGCTTAAATTAGATAATCTTTTTTTAGTTGCAGAACAATTTGCTTCATCTATTTATAATGCAGTCTATTACTGATGTTTTGCTCAGCAGATTATGAGAAAAGTTATCACTGGTCATAATGGAAAAGAGTTTCTAAAATTATTATTGATTAAAATTACATGAACAGTTGAGCTTCTGCAGGCCTGACATTCCCATGTCAGTCATAGTACAGTTCTTTATTTGCCATTTGAGCAAAGTCTAGCTCATGGAAAAGAGAACTGATGCTATTATGACACCTAGAAGACCTATTTATCTCATCGCTTGAAGGGGTACAGACAGATTCCAAATTAAAAGTTCTCAGATCATATATTTTTGGGAACTGTATGTCAGAAAAGACATTTTCCCTTTACTGAATTTTCAGTGTAACAAGAAAATTAAGTACTTGAATTTTGCTGAAACCTAAATGCTTTCCTTTTCTGCAGTGTGTTATTATCTTGAAGTTGAATATATAATTCAGCAGAGGGGCTAGTGAATGTGACTTCCATCACCAAATGGCAGGTGTAGGTATCTTGCTCTCCACATAAAACATTTCTTTCAAGTTTTTGGCAGTTTGTGATCCTGTGATCACAACTGTGTGCATTTAGACAGAAAGTGTGAATTCCGGCTCTTTGTTTCGGACACTTGCTTGAAACAGAGATCTCAACTCACGTGTGAGAGAAGAAGCCTGTATAATAGCTAGAGAAAAAAAATATGAAAATACACAACAAGCCATTTATCTGTCTGGAGATTCCTGGGGAGCATGACAGAAATGAAGAATGTTCCTTGACATCTGGTGTCCCACACAGAAAAGCACAGTTTGCACTATAACAGTCTTGGTTTGTTGCTGCACTGTGCATTAATGTCCTTATTCCTGTATATTAGACATGTCTCTCGACTTTAAAAACATGCAATTGGGCAGATAATGATGGTGCAGCCAATAACATTAGCCATTTTTGGCCATTCGTAGCTAAGTTCCATTTTACCTATCAACTTTTACCTCTAGCATTACTGACAAAGCAAAAACTAATTAGAGAAAAAACCCTAAACTGGGAACACATTTTAAAGGCTGGTACTTTTGACATAGAAATTCCGAAAACAGTTTCCATTTTTAGTAGGTGTGAAGCAATGTTAGAGAATAACTTAGGAGTGTACCTCCAAAATCTGGATAGTTAACAGAAGTAGCAGATTAAGTTTACCATGGGTCCTGGACAATTTTCAAGCTATAGGCCTCCCATTCCAACATATATTTTTTTTAATGTATGACTATACAGTTTCTTTTTGATTCACTTTCTTGATATAAGACCATTCAAACTGCTGTCATTAAAATCCATCAATAGCTGTACTCCTGCATTACAGGCAGTTCACTGTGTACAAATAAAATGCCCAAATGTCTGATTATATTAAAAAATGGCCATGATAAAGCATTTGCTTACTAGTCCTGCAAAATCAAACAACTGACTGTTTAACATGTTAGCAGTTCTCATCAACAGACATCCCAGTAACCAGCAAAATAACCACACTGTTGAGTGTACACACTTCAGATGTCTGAATGTGATATAAATATAGCAGGTTATGATCAGGTCTGAAGTACTAACTAGGATGTAATGTGTTTTAGACATGGATGTCAAAAAATTCACTTCCAGAGCAAAGAATGAGAGGTGAATCTTGACATCTATTTTGAGAACACACGAGTTCCTAGATTGTGATTGGAAAGACTCCCATCATAATTCTTTGTACTGCATGGGGTTTTATGTGCTCCCATGTAATAGAAAAGTTAGAAAGAAAAGTAAAGAAAAGAAAAAAAGCAAAGTAAAGAAGGGAAAACAAAAACAGTGTAGTAGTTGTGTGTTACAGGTTTTACAGCTTAGAAAGGCCTAATCCACATACTTTTTTCATCTATAGGCCACCCAAGAAAAATAATCCGTAAGTTGATAAACACTTCATTCAGACTTAAAAAAAGTTATAAATATATATATATATATATATATATATATATATATATATATATATATGTGTGTGTGCGTGTGTGTACATAGACTAACTTCAGCATCAAACAGCACTGTAGAAAAGAGAAATTCCTTATTAAAGTGCATAGTACTTTTGCACAAATTGTTACCCCACTCTGCTTAATAAAGCATAACACAATATGACACAAAAGCAGAGTTTCACCAAAAGAACGGCATACAGTATAAGCGAGCCCAGAAGTTACCAAAAGACCATTTGGTAAAGTACGTTTGTTAGAGACAGAAAGAGGCAAAAAGGGGATGAGGGTGTGCAGGAAAAATGTGAGACAGAAAAACAAAAAGGCTGAGAGAGCAGTCAGAATGGCAAAGAATACGGTGTTAGAGCTCTGTTAATAACTTCTGAAAATAAGCAAAGTAGACAACATGAAGAATCTTTAGCAAGTTTCCAGACAGTGACAGAAAGGCGAAGAAGATAATTGGCAGGCATTTTTCATGAGAGATGCCAGAATCAATTTGTTTATCAGTCCAGAGGGCATAAAGGGCAGATGATGTACAAAACTTTATAGACTCTGTTTTGCTGCACGTATAATATAATATAAAAGAGAAAAGAGAACATACCATAAAAGTACCATGAGATGCAACAAGGAAATAAACTCGGGGAAAGCAGCAGGCTCATATCATGTCACAGCAGATACGACCAAGATGTTGGTTACATTAGAAGAGAAATAGATCCTGAGAGTAATTAATGCAGTACAAAATGGGAGCGGCATATCCCAGATGATTTGATACTAGGCAGTATAGTATTAATATGCAAGAACAAAAGAAATATTTACAACTGCAGTCAATACAGATACACCAAACTCCTGTCACACTGCAGGAAAGTGCTGGAAAGGCTTATCGATAAATGGATACACAAAGTACTAGAAAGTAAAATGACAGATGAATAGCTGAGATTCAGATCAGGATGCAGTTCAACTGGTCTGAGTTTTGCAGTGTGACAGATAGTGGATTAAAAGTTGTATATAAGAAAAAAGTCCAAATGAACATTCTTAGTCTTGGAAATGACATATGACAAGGTCCTAAGAAAGAATATATAGGCAAGAGACGACATATGACAAGGTCCTAAGAAAGAATATTTAGGCAATCCTGCAATGGTTCAAAGTCTGAGAAACATTGATAGAATTAGAGTAGACTGTGTACCCAATGACATAGACATGAAAGGTGTTTGGACTTACCGAGGAATTCCCCGATGGAGTGGTTGTGCATCAAGTTTCAGATCTGAGCGCAGTCTTGTCATTTTGGATTACAGCAGCAAAGAGGTCATGGGGACAGCACAAGAAAGTTGCTGTATGTAGGTTATGTAATACTAGAAACAGACTCTGAATAGGGAGGGGCCTGGAAAGTGAAACTGAAGGTCCCTGGATTGAAAATGAGACAGTCAGGAAAGTCACTACGTCAGCAAACCAGGGAAATTAGACTAAGCTGAAAATGGAAGCAGACTGGGAAATACAGAAACACATCAACAGCTTTACGTGTCTGAAAGGTGTGGCTGAGAAGAAATAAGATCTGAATGAGGTTAATCCTAGAATCAGTGGAGGTACAGAGGCAATGTGTGACAGAAGAATGCCAAAGGAGCTGCAAGTAAGAACTACAAAACAGTGGTAAAACCACTGTTTCTGGATGGCACAGAAAAATGGACACTGAACTCGGAGCAGCTGAGGAAGCTTGAGATGAAACACCTACAGTGTATAAGATCGGCAGTATTATTGTACTGTGAGACAGATGAAGAAATGAAAACATCGGAGCTGAAAACAAAGTAGTCATAACTGCAGAGAATGTCAAGGACAACACATTACAGCAAATCAATAATAGTTGAAGTAAAGCATGAGACAATTTGGTAAAGCAAGTTTGTTAGAGGCAGAAAGAAGCCAAAATGGGATGAGAGTGTACAGCCACAAGAAGGATGAAGAGTAAAAGATCAAGCCTGCAACACCTGGACCTGACTGTTGAAGAAGGTAGCACAGTAGAACAGGACTGAGAGAACTCACAAGAGCTGATGCAAAACCTCAACCCAAAGTGAAATAAGAAAGGGGAGGGGAGGACTGAGGATGATGATGATGATCATCATGTCAATGATGATGATGCATTAAACTGCACAGTGATCATGAAAACATCTGATTCCCTCATTTTTAAGAAAATATACTTTGAAATACATAAAAGAGATATTCAACCAAAAGGATTCACTGAAACCAAACATGTCCATCAAGGAGGTTCTCTTTTGATACACACTAAAATGCAATTCAACAACACATGTTCCTGCTAACAGACTGTGATAAATTAGGGTCTATATTATAACAGTGAATGCTTAAAATAGAGAACGTTATATAATCAACCCTAAAACATTGAAACAGCAAAAAGTCGAAAACCGGAACAGCAATTGTTTTTCCCAGAGAAAAAAATCGCTGCTCCATAAAAAAAAAAAAACAAACACAAAATAAATTACACATTGACAAAATGCAGGTTAAGCATTAATTTCTGCCTTTCAACCCCATCAGTGCCACAACAAGTACAGACTGCTGATTCTGCATTGCCATCGCTGTAGATTCCCATCTTTTACATCAGATCCACAAGCAAAAGCAATTTTGCAAGATGTGTGTTGTCTTTGCTACACCAAGACAACCTGTAGAACATATACCTTATTGCTGGTTCATAGAAACTCACAGCAAAGTCTCTAGAAACCCCTGTGGCACATCATGAACCGCTCTGTCCCAAGGAGAAGCTTTCCATCCATGCCCATCCTACCAAAAAAGTACAAGCCATATTTGTTTTCATGATTAGCCATTATTTATGAAAAAATAGTACTCAAATTCAAAATCCATTATTAATTATTTATTTATCTGTGAATTATAGATGGCGAATAGATTTGTGATACAGTTTATACATGGAAAGAACCACTGTTGTAATATAATATTTTCCTCATGGATACAGTCCTAAATGATACTGGCCAGGGTCAGCTTATCATGCCATTGATTTTTTTTTTGTTTAATTTAAGACCCAAGATATTACAGGTGGATCAACAGGCTCTTTCAAATCAGGATACTTATAACCTGATGAACCTTTCAGACAGTTTAATCAGTCTTCCTTTCAGAGGCCTCTCCTGAGGTCTATCTTTATTACTTTCCTTTCAGAAATAAGTCATCTACATATGGTATTGTATGCTGAATGTATGGTACTTTAGAGATCATTTTGGACTTTAGACAATATACTCAAAATAAATTCAGTAAAAACTGTTTTAGCTAAATTAAACTGCATTCAATGATTTTTTTTGCAAAGTGCAGCTCCCTTTCCAATGCAGGAATAAGAAATCTCCTGTGTAAGTGACCTTTCAGAGTACAACTCTGCCTGATTAATTGCCCAGAAGCTGCAGCTGACACAAGTACCTTTTGTACAGTTAACTTACAGAAGTGTAAACAAAGTTAAATTAGGCTTATAATTTAATCCCAAGTCACTTTAATTCTTTACATAAAATGTTCATTTTTGGTGAAAGGTTAGTGATGTTACAAACATCAACTTTATTTACTAAAATGTTTAATGTATTCACACAAAATTTATAACTAAATGATTTACTATATTTGTATATAATTATGGTATCAGTTCTCTAGGATTACAAATATATAAGAATACATCATCTGTAAATGTTATACTTGCTTTCAATGTACCACTGAGTATCTCAGTAAGATTCAAATCTTATATGATTTTATGAATAAATTAATCCAGTGAAATGATAAATAAGTAATGTGACAAGGGGCACCCATGTCCAGGGCCACTTAAAATTTTAATTAGAGTGGAAAGATTCTCATTTATTGCCAGGCACATCAAGACCTTCATGGCTTCAACATCGTTTTCAGGAAGTGCAAATTTGTGAAGCCCTACATAAAAAAACTGTATGTGTGTATAATCAATGGCTTTACTAGCATCTAACACAAGTACATCCGTAGATATATATTTAGTTTATGAATGCAGTGTACTTTAAACTTTATGGTATTGCCCTGTGTTTGCCTTCCCTTCATAAAGCCAGACAGAATGTTTCTAATTGTAAGAGCCACAAATAAGTGAAAAGAATTAGGTAGAATCAACAAATATATTAATATAAAAGCATAATGTCACCCTTCATCCTCAATACAATCATGCCACAGTAAACACTGCTTTAAATTTGCATTACTAAATAAAAATATATCCAAAGTATCCTTGGACTTGTTACAGAGGAATTTTAGTAATTTTGTGTTAAAATGAACTTAAAAAAAACAGGTCAAGAAATCAAAACATTTATCTTTCTTTCTGTGTGTAATGGAACTATTACAATGCAACTGATAATGAATTATGATAAATTGCTAATAATAGAATGCATTAATCATGTTGAAAAAAGCTGTTGCTTATGTAGGAAATCTTGTTTAACCATGCCTATAAAAAGGTTAACATATGATGAGGAAAAATTACCCCCGTTGCTGTTCTACTTTTCTATAAAACAACTGTTTATTAAAAAAAAAAGACAAATTCAGATAAAATCCAAACATTTCATTTATATTTGCTATTTTAGGGGAACTTCCTAAAAACATATGATGCTTGTAATCCATATTCATGAGAAGTACTTGTATAAAGACTGTTAACATCAGCAGCCACGCAGTATAATTCTTCAGACCACAAAAATGTTGCAGTTTATTAAGTAAATCCATAATGTCTCTAATATAGGAAGGTAATCTTACTACAAAATTTTTTAAGAAATTAATTTATAACCTTTCCGGCATTTTCAGTAAAACTTCAACAACCCAAGCTAAAAGGTAATGTAATTTTTTTGTGTATTTTACAGACACAGTAAAAGGTAGGAATCTTAACATTACTTAAAGCAATAAAACACTTCACATCCTAGTATGTAAAAAAGCCTAACCTAACTCTTTAATAATAAATCGTATTAAATATTACTGAACTGTAATGTATTCATTTTTATAACAATTTCATAAACTGCTTTATCATTCAAATGATCATAACACATTTCTTAATATAATATAACATTGACTAGAACTGTCCAATTGTTTAATTATTTGGTTACGATTAGATTGCAGCATTTTTAAAGGAGTCCATTCTACTTTAGTTATATTATGATTCATAGTATTCACTTTATTAAATTCCTGTAATACTTCTAAAACTACTGCATTCACCATACTTAAAAAAATTAATAGTATCATTCAATACTGGTGGCATAAAATCAGAGTTTTGTGAGACACAAGCTTTTAGAGAGCTGAATCCTTCATCTATTTCAAAAACATCCAAAGAAAAAGTATAAAACCTTTCACCTGAAGATGCATCAAACTTAAAATCATCAGCATTTTCATTAATTTTGAGGCACTGATCAAAATACTAGCATGAAGGTAATTTACATAGAAATACATAACTCAATTTTTATAATATGCTCTCCAGGCAAATTTATAGGAGCAAAGTTAAGTCCTAAGTGTGACACCAGATACATTATAGAGTTTTACTTTGGTTTGAAAGTTGACACTAGGTTCCTTGCACAAAACACCACAAGGTAAATAATTTAAAATCTCAACATGTGTGTTAAAATGTACCTTTCTTATATTATTAATTCTATAATGTTCATGTTTCTTTTATCCTTGCTGCTGTTGTTGGCATTCCCTATAGTGATGCTTTCTTCCTCAGTTTTTGGGGTAAAAATACGTTGATCCCTTTATTTGATGTTGATTCTGATTTCCCAACAACACATCACTGCTTTTTGTACTTGCCTTACAGGAAACTGAAGTTATTGGTAAAAAAGAGGGATCATTTCTACTCTTCTGATCACATCTTCTAAGATTCTGCATTGAATGAGTTGAATTTTCTTGTCTATTCTTTTGTGACTTCATTGGGTTCCATAAAAAAGCTGTTTTGTTTTTATAGTCATGCTCCTCATGCTATAGTCACCATCATAGTTTGTTCTTTTTTCTCTCTTGCACATCATCTTCTAAACTTTGACTGTTATAGTATATTTCTTTAATAGTTATTTCAGTTTGTAGATTATTTTATGTCTTTTTAGATGAAAAACAGTCCTTTTTACTTTAGCTGTCACTTTTTGTTGAAGTATCTGATCTCTCCCTATTGAAATTTGAACCCATTCAATAGCACATTTATTTGATACTGCAAACCAATGCTTTTGAAAAGCCTATTCTGTCGGATCACTTGTATCAAACAGTTTAAATGGGCTTTTAAATGCTCTTAAGCCCCTCATTGTAACATGAAGACTTGAAACATTTCTTTAGAGTTATAATATTAAAGTATGCACTTCTTGTCTTATTAATGTTTCTAATTTAGTAATTAATTCCTGAATGTTCTCTTGCAACTTTTCAGAGATATTTGACATTATTGAAGAAAATAGTTGTTTATACATGTCTGATGAAGTCACTGTGTGATGAAAGCGCTAAATGTGTTTTAAAAATGAGAATAAAGTTTTAGCACACAGCACACCTGGTGTGTTGTTGTGTGAGGGTGGGTGCCCTATACTTTCAGGGGTTGTGGAGGAGTTTTGTTTTTTTAGTTATTTTGTGGTTTATTTTATTTTGTTTATATCTTTGGTTGTGGGACTACATAAAACTTTCCATCTAGATTTTAGTAGAAACTTCTCTTTAGCAGCACCATCTATGTTGTCTTTACCGGATCTATGTTACTTCATCAAAAAGCCATTTAAGTGCAGCTGACTTCATTGAACCGAAATCAGCAAACTAAGTTTCCATGAACAAACCCATTGAAAAAAAAATCATTAGGGAAAGTAATCACCTGGCCAATACTACATTGGAATGCAAACCACAGTATATCATACCCACCCAAGATCACACTATAGTGGGGAAAAGGGCAATGTTGTGCTGTTGGCCAACTGCTTCCTTTACCTGGAAAAAATGTTTGTGGTAGTGAAAGTTTTCAGAAATTCAGTTTGCTGATTTGGGGTTGATGAAGTCAGCTTCATTGAAATGACTCTTCAATGAAGTAATATAGATCCATCTTGACGAACAAATTCATCCATCAACTGTTGTATAGAACATGATTTGCTTATCAATGAAATGTCAACAAAAGAAGAAACCAAAGGAGATACACTCATTCCTGCACACTCTGTAAAACATCAAAGTCCAGCCTAATACCCTTATACTTGGAGACTTTAACTACCCCTCCATTAGTTGAAACAACTACTCCTGCTCCAACTCTTTTGCCCAATGCTTCCTAGAATTCATCAACTCCAGTGCCTTAGACCAACTCATCCTCACCCCCACTAGGGGAAAAAACATTCTTGACCTAGTCATTACAAACATGGGGGACCACTGCTCTACTCCTATGATAAACCCCTCCCTGGTTTAACCTGACCATAAGTTAATCACCTTTGATATCAAAATCCCACCCCCACCCCCAAAAAAATAAACCACAATGAAAAACTTTTCCAAAGCTAACTTTGAGCATCTAAGAACAGAGGTGGCAAGCTTCACGTCATCCATAAAATGGGGAATGGAAGTATGGCTGCTGAATCTTACACCAAGGCACTGTATAAGCACCTATACAACTGCATAGATAGGGCCATACCAAACAGAACCAAGACGCTCACCTCTAAAAAAAGGAAGCCAATCTGGTGGACCCCTGCCATTAACAAACTCTACAACAGAAGGAATAAAGTGTTACAGAAAAAGGTAAAGTCCAACAAATGGAAAAATTCCCTTGGAAATCTCAGTAAAAAACTGAGAGCCCTCATCAAATCCACCAACACTAGTTATGAAAACAAAATTGCTACAGATACTAAGGACAACCACAAAGCTTTCTTTAGCTATGTCAAGAATCTGCATAATAATATGCAGATTTGCTAGGAGCTACAACACAATGGCACCATGTATACTGAACCAACTGACATTGCCAATACCTTGGCAGACAGGTTCAGTGCAAATCTTACTCCTCCCTCACCCTCTAAAGGGCCCATCTACATACCTGAGGAATACCAAATCCCTATTTTCATGACTTCACAAGTAAAAACCGCACTGACCAAAGCTAAGAACACAGCTTCCATGGGAGCAGATAATATACTGAGTTGTGTCCTGCATGAACTACAAAAGGAACTGGGACCACACCTGAGTGCTCTGTTAAACTACAGCCTCAGTTCAGGATTTGTTCCCACTGAATGGCACATCGCTACAGTCATCCCACTCCACAAAGGGGGTGTGACTACTGACCCTGGGAACTACCGCCCTAGCAGCTTGACGAGTTTGATCTGTAAGGCTATGGAACGTATTATTCTGGATCTTATAAATAAGGATATAGGGGACCTTCAAACCCTGGACTCCACACAGTTTGTGTTTGTGAAAGGCAGATCATGTCTGCTCAGTTTGATAGATTTCTTTGAAGCTGTCACCAGAGTGGTGGATGAAGGCAAGGCTGTCCACACAGCCTACCTCGATCTAACCAAAGCCTTTGACACCATCCCACACTCTGGAATCATTGATAGGCTCACTAATCTGGGCATCACAAGATGGGTTGCAAACTGTCTCACTGACAGAACCCACACAGTGAAAGTAGCTGACTCCAAATCTGACTACCAAGCAGTTACAAGTGGAGTCCCACAGGGATTGGTTCTGGGGCCTCTCCTGTTTGGTATCTACTTCTCTGAAGTTTAAGCCAACACCAAGGGACTCTGGTTAACCATATTTGCAGATGACTGAAAACTGGGAGCTATTACTGATTCTCAAGCTGATGTGGTCATCCTACAAAAAGACCTTACGAAGACCAACGATTGGTGCCAAAACCATGGCCTTAGGCTAAATGACAAAATATGCATAGTCACTGCCTTTGGGAAAAACACGGTGCCCACAAACTACCATACTGAAAGGAGCCCACTTAATTCTAAAGGAGTTATAAGGGATCTAGGGACACAGGTAGATAGCAACCTCTCCTTTGACAACCACGTTGCCACTGTAGTTAGGAAGTCCTTCTACGTGGCACATCTCATCACAAAAGGTTTTTCATCCAGGAAAGAAGAAGTCATTATCTCTCTCTACACATCCCTTATCAGACCCATTATTGAGTACAATGCTCCATTTGTGAAGTACCTCACTAGACACCTCCAATAGCTGGAGAGGCCACAGAAATTCCTCACTAAGAGGATCTTAAGACTCAAACATGTGCCTTATGCAGACAGACTTAAAAAACTTAAACTATACCCCATCTCATATCACCTCCTTAGAGGCAATCTCTGCTTGACATACAGAGCAATGTCTGGCCCAGTTTTGCTTGACATGCTTCATGTGAAAAAAATCCCAATCCCTCCATCCTACTCGCTCCAAAGATCTCAACCTTATCACCACATTAAACAGAACCTGCTGGAGGGAAAGGTTTCTAACCTAGAGACTCCCAATTCCCTGGAATAAACTCCCCATTCACATTAAGCAGAGCACCTGACTCAGACCTCTCAACTGTCCCTGATTTTGAGTTAAATTTTAGCTCTGTCCCTTTTAATCCCTCTTAACACTGGTTAAGGTAGGGGGTGGGATGATGACATAATGGTTAATGTGTTTACCTTAAAGACACAAAGTGCAGGGTTTGATTCTCACATGGGGTAACTGGCTAGGCTTCAAATGGCCCAAAAAAAGCAGTTAGCCTAGTACTAATCTATGAACCTATGAACCTATTGTACCCTCTGAACAAAAGGTGGTGAGTTATGCTTAATAAATAATGACAGTAATTAATAACATAACACTAATTTTACTTCAGGAAATGTATATTAATTCATATTCTCCAATAATGTTAATGCCTCAAGTTAATCAAACTAATATTTTAAAAGTGTCCCTGATTTTTTTCTGTATTTTTCCCTGATTCTGTTGAGATTAGTCCCTGATTGGTTGAGAGCTATGACCTGACTGGCTCTCTTCAAGATAAATCTTGATGAGTGGATGGAAAATAGGAAATTTGTCCCTGATTCTGTTGAGATTAGTCCCTGATTGGTTGAGAGCTATGACCTGACTGGCTCTCTTCAAGATAAATCTTGATGAGTGGATGGAAAATAGGAAATTCACCCCGGATCACTTCAGTCACACTGATAGATAGGGACACAGGGAACTAACGTCTGGTAAGCCAGATGACTGGGAACACTATTGGGCTAGGCTAGCAATGGCTCCAGGGCTGTTAGCCTAGTACTTACCTATGAACCTAAGTTTCAAAAGAGAAACCATGTTTACCACAAATAAATAATTACTAATATACAACTGAATGTCTGATTTATCCTTTTATTACAACATAAATAATTATTTAGCACCTCAGCAAAAAGCCTTCCCAAGAGATGAATCACATGGGTATCACAATTATTAAATTAATAAAAAATAACTATCCAATAAGGTTTAACAGTAAATTACTCAATTAACATATTTAAAGATGAGGGGATAGGGAGTTCAGTAAATCAGCAATTTATAAAATGTTAGTGATTTTCCCCCTATTTTCTGCATGCCATCAGGCAGGATTACTTGGAAACCACCTATGCTGTGCAAGCAGTATAGAACTAAGCCATTCACACCACTCCCATCTTGTTGACTAGGCCTCACTTGCATATTTCATGTTTAGTGTGATATATACACTCAGCATGTGTGCTCTAAAAATGTATCATTGTGGGTCCACATTGAGAGGTCACTAGTTAGCTTTATTCTTCTTTTTAGTCAGACACCAGCATTACATTTCAGGAAATTCATTGTTTCAGAACACATGCACTAAGTCTCAATACATCAGCAGGGCCTACATGCTGTATGTTGTCACTTAGTTTGAATAATCATACCAGAGTGATTGGCATAGCTGCTCTATTCATTGCCTAGACACAAATCAAACAAGAATCCCTGTTGCTATAAAGTTGCCAGCAGGATTACACTACAGGGTGCTTACACCACCAACCTCCTGGACTAATGGCTGGAGCTCAAGACTGAACAGTCTGAGTTGGAAAATTACTTCTTATGTCATGAAATCAAGGGGCAAGTGGATATTCAAAGGAAAGCCACCACTCAACAGGTTCTATCCAGGCTTGGCTGATCAAAAAATTCATTTGAGGGCAATTGCTGTGTCTTCCAGTATAATAATTCAGTACTCATGTTCTTATCATCCAGCATGTGTTTAATGTCTGGTTGGTGCTTGAGTCAGTGATGAGGGACACTCTTAGTGATGATAGCCTAATGCAGTGATAAATCCAGCACAGGACTCCTTCATTGTGCTCTGTCTTCTACGACTGTGAAGTTGCATGTCACTTGTCCATTGCAACCATACCATTTAGTAATACCTTGAGTAAACACACATGCAGCCAATACGAGGGCAGGAGTCCCTCCTGTCCAGTTCCTGTTTTGATCAAAGTATTGTGATGTTGCTGCATAAGTCCTTCACAATGGCATTCTAGAACAATCAAGATGGGAGTGTTGTGACTGGACTGGTTCCATACTGCCCTGCTCTCCACAGGTAGTTTTCATTTATCCTGCTTGATGTGATGCAGAAAATAGAGTGAAAATCACTTGCATTTGGAAATATTTTGAGACTCATGAAATACATCATTGGATACCTCTGTCCACCTGATTTCATCCCTGGAAGGTTAGAAAAACAGAGGATCCATGTGACATTACTCCCATGAAACAAGCCATCTTGGATGCTATTTTTAATGCCCGCAGGCATCGCCAACCCTTGTCTTGCAACATGCGAGAAAGTAGACATCTTTCACAATCTCAGCTGATTGAATGAGGCCCTTATAAGATATTGTTAAACTCAGTCCTACGTGATCTCTTCAGTAAAGAATAAATCATGGACTACAGGATATTTCTACCCTACTGCCTTCCAAAAAAAATCAGAAACCTTGGGCATAGGTGGTAAGGCAGTTTACATGTCAGTGTTTTTTGGCCCTCAACTTTCATCTCACTGCTCTTCCATGGTGGCTCAAGTACTGGGAAAGTATGATGACCCGATGACCTCCCTGAGGATCTAATAATGACCTTTTCAATGATTTATTAAGTTCATTTCCTGGTGGTCTGTTGAAATTCTGGCGGTACTAAAAGTGGGGGTATGTTCTCATCTTATGGTTTGTGATTGTGCAAGCTGGCATGTCTGAGGCTGTTATCCTTATGAAGAAATCAGAAACTATATTCTGGATACACATTTTGAGGTAAAATGCTTTTCTCTTGACTACAGATCTTCTCAATAGATACAGCAGTGCCAGGCAGTTTGTGTTTCCTGCGACCAAACTGTTTACAAATTCTGATGTTGAAGATTCTTTGGTGGGATCAAGAGCCTATCTCTGCTCACACCTAATGAACTGAGTACAGTCCTCTTTGCAGAGGACTCCACATCATCTGTGTCTGGCTTATAACAATTGTGCTGGCTATGAAGACCTTGGAAACAGAGTTTCTTCTTAGGATTCACCGCATCATGACATAATGCTGTCCTGCTATATAATGCCTAAGCAAGGAAGAAGTCACAATACTATATCCCTGAGCAGGAAGGCATTACTCATCTGACAACTGGAAGTAGACTGGACCAGCACTCTCAGCATTTCATATCTCATAAAAGAGAACAAGTCGGTGGACCCCTGTGCCACTCTCTGGTTTTTGCTAGAACTGCAGATGGAGCGGCTTGTATCTCTGCAAGTGTTTTGTAGATGATGCACTATGGAGACTGGCCTATTCACCACACAAAATAATTTAGTCCTCCCCTTGTTTTGATTAGGACAGTAGAGAAAGTGAGAAGTAGCACTATAAAAATTCACCACCCTGTAACACTGCTAACTCACATACACCTTTCCATTGTTCCTGCTGATTTTGCGCTTCATCATA
Organism: Protopterus annectens; assembly: GCF_019279795.1. NCBI lineage: Eukaryota > Metazoa > Chordata > Ceratodontiformes > Protopteridae > Protopterus > Protopterus annectens. Next base: position 1,440,842,900 of record NC_056745.1, read on the forward strand.
TTCAGGGGAAAAAAGAAAACACCAAAACTCCTTTTTGTCACTCCATAGTGGCGGAGCAGGGCATGGTTTGCGGAAATCACTTTCCTGAACATACAGAAAACTCCTAAAAAAGACTTTCAGACCTGGACAAGGATGATGCCATGGCAGGGGCACATTTGATTCCACCTCAAGGTTGAAGGTGTTGAAGAGCCTTTGATCCCAACAGATTTCCATTCAGGGATCTCAGAGTTGTAGCTATTTTGACACTCTTCACTTTAAAGGCCTACTGCATAAACATTTGTCATTCTGACTTGAGATGTACTCTGTACTGCCATAGTCTCAGGTAAAAGCTTATCCTGCTATTTCCTATTCAATTTTTCAATTTGGCCCTCAGTTATTCCACTGCCAAAATGCACATTTCTGGTATTTTGGCCATTGTGATGTGGAAGGTAGGATTGTAACATAAAACAGACTCAGTTGTGACTCCAGGGATCACATTTATTTTGGTTCAACTGTATTTCAAGACTCAGCCATACAAACCCTGTTCCTTGGTTATACTCTGGATACTTCCTTCATGGTCTTTGCTGTGAAGGAATTCAGCTAAACACAGGACTTATCAAAGAGGTAGCATGCTGTTAGATAAAACAGATACATTCTTACCATACATCTAACCGATTGAGAAGGCCCTGCCTTATGGGTCAGGAGAACCCCCCTACCATCTCTGTGTGGGTGAGGGGGCCCTTTCATACAGCCTTGACAGCAGGAGTCTGTTAGCATTTGGGCAATAACATACCTGTATATTACCTGCTAGCAGTACAGGTGACAACTTTTATTTGTTACTAATTTGCAGGAATATGCTTACTGATGGCTTGGGAGAAAACTGATGTTTTCTGCTGCATTCAGGCTTGCTAAAGAAGTTAGAACATGATTTCAGAGTGTGCAAACCTTTCAGCACGTTGTGAGAATAATAATGCCAAACTGATTTGTGATAAAAGACAAATGCAACCACAGGACCACTCTAGGAAGCTCCTCTTGCACTCAGATGATATTGTTAAGAACATAATAGCTATTATTTTCTGGAGCAAGCATACTTACACACTGGTGTGACAGCATCCTCAATGGTACCATACCTCTACTTTTTCCATAGCTCAGATTTTTTTTCTGAATATTTTAACCGGTTATATGATCTTGTATATTGATTATGCATTTGCATTGCTATGATCACAAAGAATAAAAGCAGAAAAAAAATCTTTGTTAGTGGAAATGTAAAGACAGGTAATGTAAAATCATTTGAAAATAACTCCTTACAGTATTTAACAATATTGAGTTTGGAAATAATAGTTTATGACATTTGATGCTGTTACTTTGTCTGAAATAATGTTTTTTTGACATTTAATGATGTCATTACTTTTGAATTCAACACATTGTGACATTTAATGATGTTATCATATTTGAAAACAATGCTTCATGGAATTTAATGGTGTTACCTGTCTAACAGGTTGTTAATGTAGCAGTCTAATTCATCCCAGATGCTAGCAAATTTGACAGTATCATTTACAACACTGCTTCTGTGTGGAGTTTCTACATATTTTCCATACATTCATCCTTTCTTTTATTGCTGTTTGTTAATATAAGAAAAATATCCTTGCCCAGAGACATTAGCTAGCTACATGAATCATAGTTCTGTTTGTGAGATTTTAATCTGATGAGGTTTTGTACTACTTGAGGGAAAATAAATTCCTCAAAACAGACCCATTATTCACCTCTTTGGTGATGAGTTTGTGCAAACCCATCAATTCCACACAGTTTAGATTGGTCCTTAGGGGATCAGTTGTACTCACAAAATCCTCTATCAACTTAGAAGACACAAAACAAGACAGTTGTAAAGAGAGATGGTCTGCCCTCCTTGTCGAAGCTAACTTTCTGTTAGGCAACAATTCATGCCAGCCCTTGATAACCGTCGAATGATGTGAAGTGCTTAGCTTTAGAGCAGAAGAAATGTACATTTACTATAAGCATGGCACTTATGTTATTATAAGCCCACTTTGCAATGTTTCAGTGCAGTGAATGTATTGATTACCTATAAATGTTTGGTTCACGATCAGCTGTAATGCTAAATGCTGGAAATAAACCAGTGCAGACATCCGCTAAAAAGAGTGCAGAGAACATATGGCACAAAAAAAAAAGCAATGTGAGAGAATGACTTTAAAGTTACCACTAACAAGTGAATGAACTCTGTCACAGGAAACTGAGCAGTTATCTAATGTTGGTTGTTAAAGTATATGAAACATATTTTGTCATATATGAAACTCTATAATTTGTGATAATATGTGAGGCCTGCTTATATAAAGATAAATATATTATCACCCTACTAAAATATTCCATGTAGTACAGAGATTTGAAGCATTTACCTTTTCAGATACACCAAATAAATAGCCAAGACAAAAGAATAAATAATTTTCTAATAGTATATACCGTGATAAGCATCTCAGATTTCAAAGCTTCTAAGGCATTAGGTTATGTATTTGATTTTTAAGGTTTGTATTACTAGAATGTTATAGAATAGCTGTCTGTCACAGAAACATAATGACTCAAATGGGACAGCAGATCTAATAATGCTTAATGAAACTTCAGGGACCCTCTGTTGTAGTCTAAAGCTTGTGGCCTCACCAGTCATGATTCACGAGTCCTTTCTCCACCTCCACATCTACCTTAACATAAATAAATTATCACAACCTAAATTAGTTATGATGCAGCAGTACTGGCATGGCTAACAGAAAATGTCAGAGCAATGCACACCATTTGATTTCAGATTAAATTAAAAATATTGTCTATATCATAGTGTTGTCATTAATAAGATATGAGTTTTCCTAATGCCACCAAGTAAAAGTCTCAGAGCTAAACTGCAAATGTGAGCAGACTGGCTATCAATCTTATTCTGTAAGTCACTTTTTAAATTCATTTTTTTTTGGCATTCCTGTGTTTATTGCTGCGTGGGTGTATTATCCCATCATGCCAAGTTCCATACCCACTGGTTTAACAGATTGATACTTTTTAACCAAAGACAATGTCGGAAGCTTCCATAAATTGTTGAAGGAATGATGAGAGGTAGTCCCATAAACATTTTCCATATTCATTCTTTCTTTCTACAGTTACCCTCTTAATCCCATCCCATACCATACAAAGTTCCATGTGTGCAGGAGCATATTTCTTCACCCACTGACTGCAAGAAAGAAACTATTCCTGCCCATTTTAAAACACACGCCATCAAAATCATCCTTATAGGTAGTTGCTAGGCTATTGATCTGTGCAGAGCTTTAGAAGCCTAGATTTACTTTCCCATGTTAGATTTTAGCCCTTATATTTTTCATATAAATAACACAAAGATGGGCTTATGTTGGGACATTTAAATGTCTCTTTCCATGGTGGACAGAGGTAAGTCTTCCTGCAATGCCTTTTCTGCATGGATACAGATACATACACGCTACCCCCCCCCCCCCCACACACACACACACACACATGTATATACATTCAGATTTATACTCCCTTAGTCACTCAGGCACTGACTCTCATTTAACAAACATACCTACAGCTGTTCCAAAATTCAACATCTTTGGGAGACCATTCTATAAAGGTCAAAGTGCATTTGAAAAATTGCTACCATCCGAAGCACAGAGCTCATTTTGTTATAGATTCCTGGTGCAACCTTATCTCATGAAAATTAATCAAAAACCTGGTTTGTTGGTATTTTATAAATGTATGCAAGGTGATTCCACTGGAGTCACACATTTACTTCAAAACCTCAAAGTTCTGGGAGAGTATTAGTCAAAACTCAGACTGATCTGTTGTGTTACTGTTTCACTGGTCTTACTTCTTTAAAGACTACAGATATAGCCTGCTCTACATTTACAAGTATCCCAGACTTTTTAATTTATATGTTTTGATAAACTGGACTTGTGGTCCTTGTAGAATGGTCTCTTTATTGGCTACTGTTAGAGTCCGTATGGATGTTTAGCATCTATGACATGCTCACTGGAAGATCGCAAGTCCTATATCCACAGTTAGTCTGCAGTGCTCGGAGTGATGTAATTGGCTATCCTATGGGTCTTCAACTGGATTTCTGCTGAGGAGTTTCAGTGCGAAAATTTAATTTTGTGATGAGTTTCACTGCAAAGAATTGCACTGTCTGAGACAGAGGAGTGAATTTTGTTTTTTCACCCTTTTTCCACTGTGTTGTAACTGTGGGGTTGGTACATATAATTTATGGGGTGTGGGGGATGACTTGTTCCTGACTGCCATAAAAAGATTTTCTTGTTGTGTTTCTTAATGTTTTCAGCTCACTGGTTTTAATGGTGATCCTTAAAAAAACAATGGGTTGAAGGAATATGATTTGCCCAGTCCTAGGCAAACCAGACTAACTTCCTGACTATTTGTTGTGTCAGTGAACCTATCTTACAATTACTAAAGGTCATCTAGCATCATTGGTAGTTTCCAAAGACAGAACCAACATTATATAGATGTACTTACTGTTTTAGAAGCCAAGACTTTCATACTGTAAATGCCATGTTTCTGCATCTAATGCATTTAAATTCAATGGTCCAACTCACAAGAGAGATATAGCCAGGAATTTTGAAAGTTCACCCCCCCGCTGCACTATGCATCAAACAAACACATATATTTCTCTCTCTCACATACACACACATGCATGCACGGACACATACATACACTCTCAGGCACACATCTATACAAACCTTCACACAGACATAAGCACAACCATACCATATTCCAGACTGATAGGGGTTTAAAAACTGTCCATCCGGCCACTTAATATACTGGGTCTGAACTTAATAAACAACAAGTATGATAACATGGATTTCTCAGAACTTTCACTACAAAAGAAACCATACCAAGCACAGAGATCACTTCACATTCATAAAACATATCTCACATGTTAACAAGATAGTGATTAAGGAAACGTTTTTCAACCTGACAATGCTGCAGGCATGCTAAACTGCATTCTTCATACGTACATCATGCATACAGTTTAATGAGTTAGAAGTGAAATATATATAATTACTGAATTTAATTACTTTTTCTAGAATGAAAAAATGTATTTAATCCTAGCAGTTGTTCTGTAGCCCCTGCAGATATAGTTAATTAGTTTCCTAGAAAGAGAAAATACAGTCAATGTTAGCATTCTGAATAAAGTTAAAATGCTAGTTCACTTGAATTTGCAAATGGAATTGACTAAATTTGTGGAAAACTGATCTCAATGCATTTGACCACTAGACTGTGTATTTCAATCCACTAGCTTTGCCATTAACAATAGACTATACTGCATTCAGCACAATTTTAAAAATAGAAACTCTTGAACACTGTTTATACTCTTGCTGCAAGTGAACTCACACACACACACACACACACACACACACACACACACACACACACAAATAATTGAATAGTACAGAATGGATGTGAACATATAGCTAGGCTAATGTGGGCATATGGGGTGAAAGATCAAAAGATATGGCTAATGCTAACAGGATGAATTTGTAGCTTTACAGATATATCAGGGTATATGTTGACAGGGCAATCAGCATTGTCCATTTTAACACATTTTCTATCAAAGTCAGTATTCCTGGAAAAGCCTCTGCTAGATTGTTGGAAAGGATAATTGGACCAAAAGATAAATATTTAAGAATCTTTTTCAGAGTAAATATGAGTATGATATGATTGTGGTCTATGTGGAAGTAAATTCAACATTCTTGAATCCCTTTCCCTTGACTGCCTGGCAATTCAATGGTTCAAGTCTTATCTTACCAATAGGCAACAGGCAGTTCTTTGGGAAAATAATACATCATCCCTTCTACCTGTCACACTCGGTGTCCCTCAGGGCTCTGTTATAGGTCCACTTCTTTTCTCACTGTTTATCAACGACCTCCATGTAGCCATTCCACAAGCCACCTGCATTCAATATGCAGATGATTCTACACTAATATGCTCAGCAAACTCCCCAAATGATCTACATTCTTTTCAACATAGCTGAAACATGGTTCATTCCTGCTCAATGCCAAAAAAACTAAACTCCTTCTCTTCACACCCACCAGCAAACCCTCCCCCATAGAATTCTCTGTCATCTCCAATAATGGCACAAGTATATTCCCTGATTCTACCACTAAATTGCTAGGAATTACTATTGACAATAACCTTACATTTGACAGCCACATAAATAACACCATCAAAACTGTCAATAGAAAAAGGCTCCTTATATAGAATTAAACCTTTCCTAACACCAATAGCCAGAACTAAGATTGCACACTCCATTTAATTTCAACTCTTCTGTATGCCTCACCAATATATACTAATCTAAAGAAAAATAATCTCATCAAACTAGATAATTCTTTTAGAACTCACCATTGTCTGAATCTAACGCAGCTAGGCTGGCTTGAATTTCAAAACCAATAGAAACTCTCCCAACTCACCATTGCCCACAAGATATTTTATAAACCTAACAGCACCCCATACTTTTCCAATCTCATAATCCCATACAAAATCAAATCTTCTTTCTTCCAGCCAAACTTCTTTCTACAACAAAGTCATAAGCAACAATTTGGAGTTTCACTGTTTTCCAACTCTGTGGGAAAAAACTGGAACTTACTACCTAATGACCTAACTTTAATTTCTTCACTGCCTCTCTTTAAACAAAACCTCAAAAGACACCTCAAATCAAACTGGCTATGCCCCTGTAGCAACCCTGATTAACCTTCTCCTTCACTACAAATATTTCTTCTCTTGAACCTCTACCTATTTCACATTCTTTGCGGTAGGACTATAACTGGTTTACAGAATTCAACATACTGATGTAATCTATCCTGCTTAATGCTCTGAAAATCTCTATCCTGTCAATATGCTGATAGTCTACATGTATCTCACTGCATATTGAATTATCCTATACATATTGTCACCTCTACTATTGTAAATGCCTACATTACTCTAGTAATACTGCTATAATTTATTGTATTCTAATTACTTCCTGCTTTTTGAATAATCTTCTATTGAAATCCATTCATTTATTATGTATTAATACTGATTTTTAATTTTTAACTGTTTTTTAATTATTTTTTAATTTTTTAAATTTTTTTTAAATTTTCAAATGTTTTTTAATTTTTTAATTTTTTAAATTTTTAAATGTTTACATTTTTTAATTTTTAAATGTTTAAATTTTTATTTTTGTTTCACTAAATGGAAATATATCTAGTTAGACAAATAAATAAAAATAAAAAATAAATAAAAATTACCTGGGGTACAAATTCCAGTGGCACACGCAGTGGAACATGTTTGAGCTTTCCATGTATTATGACAAATGCAGGTAAGACTCAGGTCCAGAATGGAATCATTCCTTTACCAAGAATGATGTCCAGGTACAAAGAAAATGTAATTGGCTTCACCAATTGGCTGACTAGTCAGTGTCTTTCTAGGGGAAATTCAATACCCCGTAGTGTTATTTTTATACAGACTGACATTAATGGACATTCCAACAATATAGTTTCATAGGCAATTACTAGGCTAATGGCACAAGGGCCTTTACAAGCCTAGCCAGCAATAACCAGGATATGACAGTATTATATCTTAATTTCCAGATATGAGATGGTCAAGTATCAAGGTAGTGGATCTTTGGGTGTTGGAGCCCTGAATCATATTACAGACTGCCTCTGTCCATAAGGGACATGGACATTACCCCAGGACTAAATGTATAAGTAGGGAGAGGAGTAGAGAGCCTAGCATTACACCTTGAGGTACACTAGATTTTAATTGTCCCTATTTCCAGTGGAGGATGATTAACAATTTCAAATACCCTAGTCATACCTCTGAATAGTCTAGCAGTAGTAAGGTCATTCATATTGCTGAGGTTGATAAGTGACTATGTTTAAGTATTCCTGGTGCTGAAGGCATTATGAAAATCACAGAATTAATCAGAAAGCAAACCATAGATTCTTATGTGTTGAAGTAACTCCTTATACAATAGATTTTCAAACAGTTTAATCACTAGGCAAATGCACCAATAGCTTTTGAGGTCAGTGTGTACAAATTTGAAATGGAATGATGATGGAATATCTGAAAGAAGAAGATGCTATTCCTGACGTGAGAAGTCGAAGATATGAGTAAGAGGTACAGTAATTTTTGATGCTGCCTTCCTAAAGATTGGTAGATAAAGCTTATTAAATGAAGCATGCAAAATGGTATATACGTTTAAAGAGATCTGATGTCCTTTAGCGATACTTGTGGAAACTGAAATTTGGGGAATAGGCTGGCAGAGGATAGAGTTATGAGGCAGCCGTTTCATTTATTACTTGTTAGTTGGGTACCAGGTCTAGAAACTAACTTGGCAAACTTTTCAGCTGTAATAAGAAAAAAGTGCAAGTAGTACAAGTTAGCATTATTTTTCTGACGTCAGTGTTTCTGTACGAGAGATCAATACTTTGACCTATTAATTACTTCCATAACTGTTAAATGTGACAATGAGGATATATTGTTTTTTCCCTAGAATAGTTAGCTTTAGTGACTATTCTGTTTGCCTTCCTATAGGCCAGATGTGTTTGGTATAGTTGTTCTTTGAGGGAGGATATAGTTTCCAAGTTTTCCATGCAGTATCTCTTAGCTTCGTTATATTTGTTATGTCTGCAGTTTACTATGGACAAATCTAGTCTTTGTTTTTTATGTGAAGTTGGGAAGAATGTGGCTTGGATTGTGGAAAGAATAGCTATAAAACAGACTGGGGAAATGTTGTATATGATTATTATGTGTCTACAGTAGTGAAGAAATCATTCTATGTTGCACAACTTATAAACAAAGGTACTGCATAAAGGTCCAAGAAGTCATTGTTCCATTGTATTCAGCATTCATCAGATCTATTATTGAGTACAATTCCCCCTTTGGTATGTACCTAACCAGGCATATTCAATAAATGGAACATCCACAGAGGTTTCTCACTAAAGAAATAAGGGGGTTGAAATAAAATGTCATATGCAGACCGCCTCAAGGCCCTATCCCTATATTCTGTCTCCTGCAAGCTGTTGAGGGGTGATATATGCCTGGCATACAGGGCATTGTCACACCCCACTCTGATGGGCCTCCTGCATATCAGGAAAACAAGCAGCATCAGAATTACCCATTCTAAAAACTTAAACCTTACCTGTGATATAAATAGGACCTCCTGGAGAGGCAGGTATGTATCCCAGAGACTACACCATCTCTGGAACAGGCTCCCCATTCATGTGAAGCAGAGTTTCTCCCTAACCCAATTCAAATGTAACTCAGACTGTTGGATGGGGAACAGGAAATTCATCCCTGGCTTGGCACCTATGTCTCTAATGGACACAAGCAACCTGTAAGTGGTTAATCCCCCAACCCCCTACATATAAATGTTGCATCTCCTACACCCCTCCTTACATTTATCAAGCGTAGCAGAACTTGTCAGAGATTTGGGATGCATGTCTAGGCTTAAAAAGGCCCTTGTGTTTGTTACCATAGTAAATACCAATGAACCTATATGTAAAAGGATATGAAGGAGACAAGTCTATGAATCAAAGGTACCCATGAAAGTCTGACCTTTAATTTGGGGGGGCCTGTTCTACATTCTAAATGACCATGATGAGACTGTAGAACAGGGGGTCACATACACTGTTTGAGGGACTTCACTGAGTATGCATCTGTGTTTTGTATTGTTATGATAAAATCTAAAGTTGAATTATGGATTTTGTCTTGTTGTCACATTTGCTAACTGCTTATTTCCATACTCTTGAAACATTCTGTTGAATTGTTAAGTCTTAGGGCCTATTGTATTTATTTTTAAGTTGCCTTGGATGAGAATTATTCTTAAGTTGCCTTGGATGAGAAAATATTTTTTGAATAGCATTTGGCAGCATGTCAAAGGTTTGGTGAATTTTAAGTAATGAGGAGAGGGTGCTTGTATGTTCCATACCTGCATGGAGCCGATCTGCAAACAGCAATGTGATACAACACCCAGTTATGACATCTGTCTTCCTTAGCATGAGGAAATAATAATGTCCAGAGCAGTATTAATTTTAGCTAAAAAGAAAATCCCTAAACCACATCTGGATCCAGGTCTAATGTCACTGAACATACTGTTGTTGGAACTTATGTAGAAGGAAGGACTCAAGTCATCTTTTAGTGAGGTTTCAGGTATAGTAGTAATATGGGCCTTTTTAGTACTCAATCATGTTTTAAATGTTGTCAATTTACTGTTTATTCTACCAGCAATTATGAATCTAATTTTTAAATCATTATTTCTAATTCTGTGATTTATAATATTATGCACTGGTCACCTGGGTGAAAGGGTTGATGGCTGACATGTATGTCCCTTCTCAATATGAGCATTAAGAGAATAAATTAAGATATATATAGAGAGAGAGGCTTTTTAAAGAGGGATATTGTCATTGGCTATCATCGCTGTGGAGGAGATAGTAATTGTATATAGTACTGTCTTTTTCCCATAAACGTTATTACCCGAACACAAGTTTTACAAAGTGTAAGCAGCCCTATACTGATGTTGTAGGAAGCATGCTTGTTATGTTTTGGGCATTGTGGCTTGTCAATGGTAAATATGTCAGACAAGTGAAGACATGCTATCAGTAGAGTTATTATGAGGTGTAGCGTGACTGGATGTTTCAGATGAAGCATCTGTTGCTACTGAACCTTTGGAATACAGTAGTGTAAAGATAATAGTACATTAGTCTGAAAATACTGATGAACTAGTATTCAAAAGATGATCAAAGAAAAATAGTGAGCAGATAACCAAAGAATGGTCAGTAATGTTGTCATTTTGTCTGTAAAGTCTGAAGATGGAATTAATCAGTGAGATAAAGAGTGGCCTAACTGCTACATAAACTGCCAGGTGGGATTTAGGAGTGATGACCAGTCAGTCTAGAAAGGGTTTCCCCATGATGAATAAATCTGAAAATGAAGCTTCAAAAATGAATAGTGTAGTGAAATATAGTAAGAAGGGAAAGATTTTGAAATAAAGTAAGGACAGCCTCTCTGCCAGCTGGACCTTTAGAAAAAGGTACAGAGAAAGGATTCCTAGAATATCCACTCATATGGTAATTGACCTGAGTATTATGGATGAGAGCACTAATGATGAGTTACAGTGAAGGATGTATAGCCTAAATATTACTCATCTAATAGTAATAGGAACATAGGTAGGGAAGAGCAGAGGGGAGTTGTGAAACAGAACAGTATGGAAGATGGACAAGTCCAAAGTAATTTACAGAGAGGAAGGAACTGAACATTTATAATAAGCAGACAAAATACTAAGGACAGCCTACCTATGACCTAGGCTGTAGCAACATGATAAAGCAGATTGTGAAAGTTGAGGTATAACAGCTATTTAGGCAGACACTGCTGCCTACATACGAGACACTACTGCGTACATAGGAAAACAAACTTTGTTGTAGGAACAATTGTGTAAAGTGTAGAACATTGTCCGTTGAAATAAAAGTGACTCATGGGGGGGGGTTGTTCCTGATTATATGACTCATACTGGAAATTAGAATATGGAGACAGAGAGAACTTAGAGGGAGAAGTAGAGAACAGTATTGTATGAAATACAAGTTATAGGTTTAGGGGTATGTGATAGTAAAATGCATGCAAGTAGATGACTATAAATATGGGTAGATGGCAAGTTTAAATGAGGTAGAAGAAAAAAATGGAGTCTACTGGGCTGAAACATAATTCGCTGCTGAGCGATTATGCAGTTTGCATCCAAAGGGTAAGTTCAAACTGTTTTGAAAAGAATGAACAAGTAATTTAAAAGTGGAAGAAAAGGGTGTGGTGAAATATATATACATATATATATATATATATATATATATATATATATATATATATATAATATATATATATTTTTTTTTTTTGGGGAGTAATAATAAACATTGAGGAGAGGGAGAAAATGAGGTAAGGAGTGGACAGTGTGATGACGGATATATTGTCAGTCAGGTTTTGACACAGGACCAATGCCAGTTCATAGGTTCATAGGTAGGTACTAGGCTATCTGCCCGAGGGCATTTATAAGCCTAGCAAGAGTGTGTCGGCTTTCGCCACCCCATTGATTAATTAACTGAGCCTCTGTCAAGCAGAGCCAATGAAGTGGTCCCAAGGGTGTATTTTCTGTTACCCATCCACTCGTTAAGGTTTCTCTTGAAGAGTGTCAGTGAGGGGCTCTGCCTGATGTAATTTGGAATTTTGTTCCAAAGCATGAGGAGTCTCTGTGACAGGAATCTATCCCTCCAGCATGTTCTATTTATTGTTGTGGCGAGGTTTAGCTCACTAGAGCGCGTGGCTCACAGTGACTTGGATTTCTTTAGGTGGAGCATGTCCATCAATTCTGAGTTGGACATGGCTTTGTAAGTCAGGCAGAGATCACCTCTGAGTAAGTGATATGCCACTGAGTACATCCGAAGTTTTTTCAGTCGGGCTGCATAGGACATATGTGTGAGACCAATAATCCTCTTGGTGAGGTACTTTTGTGGTCTTTCCAGCTGTTGGAAGTGTCTTGTGAGGTACATCCCAAATGGGGCATTGTACTCTATGATGGGTCTAATGAGTGATGATTAGAAGGGCACTATAACCTATTTATTTCTAGATGCGAACCCTTTAGTAATTAGATGGGCCACATAGAAGGATTTCCTAACTACTTTGGTAATATGACTGTCAAAGGAGAGATTACTATTTACCTGGGTCCCCAGATCTCTTATTACCTCTTCTGTATTAAGGGGGCTGCCACCTATGTGGTAATTCGTGGGTGTTTCGTTTTTTCTCAAATGGGATGACTATGCATTTTTTGGCATTTAGCTTGAGGCCATGACTTGACACCAGGTGTCTGACTCAATAAGGCACTTTTGGAGGATGTTCGTGTTAGCCGGAGAGTCAATTATGGCTCCCAGTTTGCAGTCATCAGCGAACTCGGTTAGCCATAGTCCTCCTTTGTTTTCCTGTAGTTCTGAGAAGTATATGCCAAACAGTAGGGGTCCCAGGGCCGAGCCTTGCGGGATACCACTTGTGACTGGTTTAGAGTCGGACCTGGAGCCCGCTATTCTTACTGTGTGAGTTCTGTCTGTAAGCCAGTTGGCAACCCATTTTGTGACATAGGGGTTTATGTTCAGGCTGGTGAGTTTTTCTGTAATACCTGAGTGGAGAATGGTGTCAAAAGTCTTGGCGAGGTCAAGGTAGGCTGTGTGAACAACCTTTCCCTCATCTATGGCCTTGGTGACTGTCTCGAAGAAGTCAACCAGGTTTAGTAGTCATGATCTGCCCTTAACAAAGCCAAACTGGGTCGGGTCAAGTGTTTGGAGATTCCCAATGTCTTTGTTAATGAGTTCCATGATGATGCACTCCATAGCCTTGCAGACCAGGCAAGTCAGGCTTATGGGGTGATAGTTACCAGGGTGAGTTGTGGCCCCTCCTTTGTGGAGAGGAGTAACCGTTGCTGTGCGCCATTCTATGGGCACGTAGTCTGTGGAGAGGCTGAGGTGGAACAGCGTGTTTAGGTGTGGGGTTAGTTTGTTCTGTAGTTCGTGCAAGACGCAGCCTGGGACACCATCTGGTCCCATTGGCGCTGTGTTTTTGGCTTTTGAAAGGGCTGTTTTCACCTGTGTGTCTGTGATTTTTGGGACACTACACTTTTCCAGTATTGTTGTGGGCCCTTTTGGAGGTGAAAGGGGGGTGACGTTTGCACTGAATCTATATGCCAGGATGTTGGCAATATCAGTAGGTTCAGTATATTTTGTGTTATTTTGCACTAGTTCAGTACATATCTGCGAGTTGCCACTTAGATTCTTAACATAGCTAAAGAAGGCTTTGTGATTATCTTTCGAATCTTGGCTATTTTTTTTTTAAGTTAACCTTGGATGATTTCATGAGGGACCTCAGTTTCTTACTGATACTGATCAGGGGTGTCTTTCCTTCTTGGGATTTGCTTTTTTTCTGAACTAGTTTCCTTCTTCTATTGTATAGCCTGTTTATTGCAGGGGTCCACCAAACTGGTTTCCTTCTCTTAGAGGAGTGAGTCTTGGTTTTGCTAAGGATGGCACAATCCATGCTTCCTTGTAGGTGCTCATAGAGTGCATTTGTAAAGGTTTTTGCATCTTGGGCAGCATTATCCTTTAGCATGGGGGCTGTGAAACTTACCACCTCTGTCTTAAGTAAGGTGAAGTTTGCTTTGGAAAAGGTTTTTACTGTGGTTTCCTTATTTTGGGGTGGTGTTGAGGTGTGGACATCCAGAGTGATTAGTTTATGGTCTGATCTAACCAGTGACGGGTTGACCTTCTGTGTGGAATACCTGTCGCCCATGTTGGTGATGACCAGGTCCAATATGTTTTCACCTCTGGTAGGGGAGTTTACCAGCTGATCCAGGGTGTTTGAGTTAATGAATTCCAGAAAGCGCTGGGCCTGGGAATTTGTACTCAAGTAGTTTTCCCAGTGAATGGTAGGGTAATTGAAATTGCCCAATATCAGGGTGTGGTATGAGTTGTAGCCTGGTAGTGCTGGGGTGCTGTCTGGAGCCTTGAACCAGGTTTCAGTTACTGCACAGATGTCTACGTTCTCCATACTGAGGAGTGCATTTGGAGATTTAAACTCCCGGCGTTGAATAGAATAACCCTCAGTTTTTTGTTAATTGTGCTGTTTACGGAGGTGGGTTTGACTTTTGAGCCTTGCCTAAAAAAGGCACTATGGGGGCAGCAAGAGCCTTGGCCAGTATTCAAAAGCCTAGGGGTGACAGGTGCAAGCCATCTCTTGCGAAGCAACGCGGCTTGTCGAGCATGTCATCCTAGGCTGACAGACACTGGATCCCCTTTGAATGACACCAGAAGCTTAGCCAGTTGTTGAAATTGATAATTTTTTCTTTATACTGAGGTATCATTCTTGGTGAGGGCAGGATGCTACTCAAGGTCAGGGTCATACCAGCCTGGGCTACATGATCAGAGAGCTCTTCCATGTCTCTTTTCATGTAGTCCAGGGAAGTACATCTCAGGTCATTCACACCAACATGAACAATGACAGAGTTATATTTGTCCTTGTTTTGGAGTGACCTGAGTGCTTGTGTTATGTGGTGGATTCTGGCTCCCGACAGGCAGCTAGCAGTAACCTTCTGCTTGTCCAGCCTAGTGAGTGGGACGTCAGTGTGCCTGACTATAGAGTCACCTATTACTAGTGTGTTAGGTATGTTGTGGCGAGGTTTAGCTCACTAGAGTGCGTGGCTCACAGTGACTTGGATTTCTTTAGGTGGAGCATGTCCATCAATTCTGAGTTGGACATGGCTTTGTAAGTCAGGCAGAGACCACCTCTGAGTAAGTGATATGCCACTGAGTACATCCGAAGTTTTTTCAGTCGGGCTGCATAGGACATATGTTTGAGACCAATAATCCTCTTGGTGAGGTACTTTTGTGGTCTTTCCAGCTGTTGTAAGTGTCTTGTGAGGTACATCCCAAATGGGGCATTGTACTCTATGATGGGTCTAATGAGTGATGATTAGAAGGGCACTATAACCTCTTTATTTCTAGATGCGAACCCTTTAGTAATTAGATGGGCCACATAGAAGGATTTCCTAACTACTTTGGTAATATGATTGTCAAAGGAGAGATTACTATTTACCTGGGTCCCCAGATCTCTTATTACCTCTTCTGTATTAAGGGGGCTGCCACCAATGTGGTAATTCGTGGGTGTTTTGTTTTTCTCAAATGGGATGACTATGCATTTTTTGGCATTTAGCTTGAGGCCATGACTTTGACACCAGGTGTCCGTCTCAGTAAGGCCCTTTTGGAGGATGTTCATGTTAGCCGGAGAGTCAATTATGGCTCCCAGTTTGCAGTCATCAGTGAACTTGGTTAGCCATAGTCCTCCTGTGTTTGCCTGTAGTTCTAAGAAGTATATGCCAAACAGTAGGGGTCCCAGGGCCGAGCCTTGTGGGATACCACTTGTGACTTGTTTAGAGTCTGACCTGGAGCCCGCTATTCTTACTGTGTGAGTTCTGTCTGTAAGCCAGTTGGCAACCCATTTCATGACATAGGGGTTTATGTTCAGGCTGGTGAGTTTTTCTGTAATACCTGAGTGGAGAATGGTGTCGAAAGTCTTGGCGAGGTCAAGGTAGGCTCTGTGAACAACCTTTCCCTCATCTATGGCCTTGGTGACTGTCTCGAAGAAGTCAACCAGGTTTAGTAGTCATGATCTGCCCTTAACAAAGCCAAACTGGGTCAGGTCAAGTGTTTGTAGAGTCCCAATGTCTTTGTTAATGAGTTCCATGATGATGCGCTCCATAGCCTTGCAGACCAGGCTAGTCAGGCTTATGGGGTGATAGTTACCAGGGTCAGTTGTGGCCCCTCCTTTGTGGAGAGGAGTAACCATTGCTGTGCTCCATTCTATGGGCACGTAGTCTGTGGAGAGGCTGAGGTGGAACAGCGTGCTTAGGTGTGGGGTTAGTTTGTTCTGTAGTTCGTGCAAGATGCAGCCTGGGGCACCATCTGGTCCCATTGATGCTGTGTTTTTGGCTTTTGAAAGGGCTGTTTTAACCTGTGTGTCTGTGATTTTTGGGACACTACACTTTTCTAGTATTGTTGTGGGCCCTTTTGGAGGTGAAAGGGGGGTGAAGTTTGCACTGAATCTATCTGCCAGGATGTTGGCAATTTCAGTAGGTTCAGTATATTTTGTGTTATTTTACAATAGTTCAGCGCATATCTGCGAGTTGCCACTTAGATTCTTAACATAGCTAAAGAAGGCTTTGTGATTATCTTTTGAATCCTTGGCTATTTTTCTTTTGAAGTTAGCCTTGGATGATTTCATGAGGGACCTCAGTTTCTTACTGATACTGATCAGGGGTGTCTTTCCTTCTTGGGATTTGCTTTTGTTCTGAACTAGTTTCCTTCTTCTATTGTATAGCCTGTTTATTGCAGAGGTCCACCAAACTGGTTTCCTTCTCTTAGAGGAGTGAGTTTTGGTTTTGCTAAAGATGGCACAATCCATGCTTCCTTGTAGGTGCTCATAGAGTACATTTGTAAAGGTTTCTGCATCTTGGGCAGCATTATCCTTTAGCGTGGGGGCTGTGAAACTTACCACCTCTGTCTTAAGTAAGGTGAAGTTTGCTTTAGAAAAGGTTTTTACTGTGGTTTCCTTATTTTAGGGTGGTGTTGAGGTGTTGACATCCAGAGTGATTAGTTTATGGTCTGATCTAACCAGTGACGGGTTGACCTCCTGTGTGGAATACCTGTCGCCCATGTTGGTGATGACCAGGTCCAATATGTTTTCACCTCTGGTAGGGGAGTTTACCAGCTGATTCAGGGTGTTTGAGTTAATGAATTCCAGGAAGTGCTGGGCCTGGGAATTTGTACTCAAGTAGTTTTCCCAGTGAATGGTAGGGTAATTGAAATTGCCCAATATCAGTGTGTTTGGTAGGACCTTCATGTTTTCTAGTGTCTCCAGAAAGGTGGAGTGGTGGTCCTGGGTCATGGAGGGTGATCTGTAGCAGGCCACAATTTGCATTGCAGATTTGCCCGATGTTAGTTGCACATGGATGATCTCAGAGGTATTATGCTGCGCCACTAACCTGGAGGTGTAGGTATCCTTGATGAATATGCATTGCAGATTTGCCTGATGTTAGTTGCACATGGATGATCTCAGAGGTATCATGCTGCGCCACTAACCTGGAGGTGTAGATATCCTTGATGAATATGGATATATTCTCCATTTGTGTTTTCGTCCATGTTCTGTGGTCAAACGCGGTGGTATGAGTTGTAGCCCGGTAGTGCTGGGGTGCTGTCTGGAGCCTTGAACCAGGTTTCAGTTACTGCACAGATGTCGACGTTCTCCATACTGAGGAGTGCTTTGAGCCCGTGCATTTTGAGATTTAAACTCCCGGCGTTGAATAGCATAACCCTCAGTTTTTTGTTAATTGTGCTGTTTACGAAGGTGGGTTTGACTTTTGAGCCTTGCCTAAAAAAGGCACTATGGTGGCAGCAAGAGCCTTGGCCAGTATTCAAAAGCCTAGGGGTGACAGGTGCAAGCGGTCTCTTGCGAAGCAACGTGGCTTGTCGAGCATGTCATCCCAGGCTGACAGACACTGGATCCCCTTTGAATGACACCAGAAGCTTAGCCAATTGTTGAAACTGATTATTTTTTTTTTTTTATACTGAGGTATCATTCTTGGTGAGGGCAGGATGCTACTCAGGGTTAGGGTCATACCAGCCTGGGCTACATGATCAGAGAGCTCTTCCATGTCTCTTTTCATGTAGTCCAGGGAAGTACGTCTCAGGTCATTCACACCAACATGAACAATGACAGAGTTATATTTGTCCTTGTTCTGGAGTGACCTGAGTGCTTGCGTTATGTGGCGGATTCTGGCTCCTGACAGGCAGCTAACAGTAACCTTCTGCTTGTCCAGCCTAGTGAGTGGGATGTCAGTGTGCCTGACTATAGAGTCACCTATTACTAGTGTGTTAGGTATGTTATTTCACCTTAAGGGCTGTGATTGTGTGGCACACTGATTTTGTGTTTTACGTGTTGTCTGGTTTGTGAAGGGAAGTGCAGGTTGTTTGGGTGTCTGCTTTGGAGGTCTCTGATGCTTTTGCAGGTTTTTTATTTAGAGCCTCCGAGTATGATTTTGTGTATTTATATGTATTTTTTGCCAGTGCTGTTTTAGAAGGTCTGTGTGCGGCTGGAGTTGTGATGCAAGTGTTAACCTTCTCCTCTTGACTGTCTGTTCCAGTCTTGGGTGGAGACAGCTTAGCTTCCAGTTTGGCTGTATAATTGCATCTCTTGCATATGTTAATGTTTTGTGGTAGGAGGAGAGGGTTGTCTGTGTACATGGGGCAGTTGTAACATTGCCTCAGGATACCCAGATTCACCAGCTGGACTGGAGAGTGCACCTGAAGTTGCTCTTTGGTCATGTGTGAATAGTAGTGTGAGCTGCTTAGTTGCTTGGTTGGTGAGGGGTGAATAAAGAGCCTTGCCCTGCTGGGCAATCAGTGTCAGGGTATATTAGTGCTTGCTATTAGGTCTGAGCAAGTGCTGGGCTTTAAGATGCTTTTGAGTGCTTAGGTTGAGAGTTAGACTAGTTTCAAGGGAAAAACTGAAGAGGAGACTTAGTGGAGCCGGGAATAATTTAACCGTAGCTGACCTGCACTGCCCGGTGTGCAAAACCGTGCAAACGCGGTTTTTATAGTTGGGAAATGAAAGAGATAGAAATTAGCCCATAATGGCCAATAGACTACTAACTTCTGGGCTGGAACTACTCCTCCAGGGACAGATAGGTTGCTCAAAGCTCTCCTCTCACAGGTGAACAGAGAAACTTCCTTCTATCCAAGTAAGGTATGGGCAACTCAGAAACTAGTATCACAGCCCTGAATTCAGCACTAGCCTGAAAACTGGACTATACTAGCTTAGAAAGGTGGGAAACAAGGTTTTTTTTTTGTTTTTTTGTTTTTGTTTTTTTAAAGATAAGGCAAAAACAGCAAAAAATACACTTAAAACAGCTTTAAACGACTACAAATGATCAGAAAAGGCTATCGCACTTTAATGTGTAGCCTACAACAGTTAAACAAATTATCTTGGATTGATGTTCAAATAGTAGTTTGAAATGAGTAGATTCAGGTGTGTTTTGGCGGGCATGGGGAAGAGAATTCTATAATTTGGCTATTTGATTTCAGAATAGGGCTTCACCGTGAGTGTTATCTTTGTTCTGAGCAAAAGTTCCAACAACAGTATGTTCAGTGACATTAGACCTGGATCCAGATGTGGTTTAGGGATTTTGTTTCTAGCTAAAATTAACAGTGCCCTAGACATTATTATGTCCTCGTGCTAAGGAAGACAGATGTCATAAATGGCTGCTGTATCACATTGCTGTTGTCAGACATACTCAGCTACAAATGGTTATATACAAGCACCCTTTCCTCATTGCTTAAAATTCAACATACCTTCTTTGAAATGTTACTAAATGGTATTCAAAAATATATTTTCATCCTAGGCAACTTCAGAATAAATGCAATAGGCCCTGAGACTAGGCAATTCAGCAAAATGCTTCAAAAGTATGGAAATAAACTGTTAGCAAAAAAATCAGTGTATGCAGTCAGCTGAGTTTTGATGAACTGTACTGGCTTTTCTGTTTGAAAAAAAAAATGCATGTTTAATTAAAGGGTAAGTATACAGAAACACATATTCACATGTACAGATACTGTGGAGCATGTTTTATGTGGGTTTTAAATAACTATTTCTGTGTTTAATTCATATATATTATTTGATTCTTTGTAAAGTTCAAAAACTGATAGTGGATTCATGTTTGAACATCTTCTAGAGGTAGTTTGGGTAGATGTCTACTGTAACAATTCACCAGCCCTTGATATATCCTCATTTGGAACTCGTTGTCAGGCTTGGAGGACTGCCTTCATCTTCTTTCCGTCTTCTCTTACGATTTTGAACAGAACATTTTTATCAATCATGAGACCATAATACAAAATGTCCTTTCTAAAAAGCTCAGTATTATTTGTAAATTTTTCTCCTGATCTTCACCAGGATATCCTCAGCTTAGCACTATGTGCTGGAAATTCCTGTAAAACTTGCTCTAATACTCTATATCACATAGCTGGTGCATACGTCATTCCATCAGCAACTGTCTTATATGAAGACAAGCCTCTGTGCTAGTTGAAGGTCAAACACTGCCCAAAAGATCCTTCTGTCTGCATGTACAGATATGGTGGCTTTGCTAAGCACCATCCGTGTTCAGAGCATGTTAGCACATACAAAGCAATTTATAACAGGTTATTACAAACACTGAAATCTCACAATTACAAGTATTCCCTTACCTAGTTTCCTATTAATTAATTTATTAATTATGTACATGGACTATATTCCAGCTTAGATGATAGTCCACTACTTTCCAGTTTTATCCCCAGTTCCACTTTGCATCTGGGTGTATATAGTAATAGTCGAGCTTCCCATTGGGCTTGGAAATTGCACTCTACGCCATCTCTTTCCTGACTTTCATGACCATCAATTTCCCTATTCCCTTTTTGCACCTTCCATTCTAAGGGATAAATACTGCCCCCAGTGGTACATTCACTATTATGAAAATACCCCAGCTTAATAAATTCTCTCTCTCATTTCTTTACAAACAATGGTGTACGTCTTATTTAAACACATTCAGGTCTAAAATAGGTTGTATGATCATGCACTTCTGGTATCTAGAGTAGCGGGTTACATTTTAGAAACACTGCAACCACAAGAAACTGCAGGTACATCAAAATAAATACCCATATTATTTCTTTTTATGTGCACTACCTTCTCATTGCCTACACTCAGCAGTTCAATTACAGACTGATAATCTATTTGTCAATGTTTGCTATGACTAATGTTTATTCTGACAAATAATTCATCAGACTTAGTACTATTTGTACGTCACAGCTAGGTGCAGATCAAACTTAAAATAAATGGTTTCCATGGCTAACTAGTTTTAATTGAGATTTATTATTACTTATCTTGTATAATATCTGTCTACAAAAATATGAACTACAAAGTAAATAAATCCATTGTCATATACTGTTGCTCCCTTTTATACTTTAATATTTTCATTTTGGTTACAAATTCATGGTATCATCTTGTGCATTAAAAAGCAATTACGCAAAGATGCATATTATTATCTACTGTGTAATAGTGCTATTTCCATTCAATATAAGTATAAAAATACAGCTATATACCTAAGGAGAGCCTGGACATCCCCTAAAATGAGTCCACCTTAATAAATTGCTTGGTACCCAATTTTTGGAGATCATCTCTGATTATGTATATATCATGCTAAATTGTAAGTGTTGTCTATAAACCAGGAAACATAATAGATCTCTTTAAATCCTGCCTTATGTACAACATTTAAGAAAAAAACATTGCACCACACTGCAATACTTAAACATGTTTCCTTAAATAGATGAAACATAGTTATTAGCTATTAGATCAGTTATGGCTATATATGGTTCGTTTTATGAAAGGGAGTAAATTAGCTTTTTGTTTTAATCTTATATTGACATTCTCCAGCTAGGAGATTCATTTTTTATTCCCGCTTATACTTAAATGTCAAACTTTACTTCATCACTTTAGCATGTATTACGTTACTATTACCCTCCAAATCAGACTTGAACCTGTTCTGTAAAATCATTAAAGACACCATGTTTAAAAGGTGAGCTGCAATACCAGAATTCATTATTTTAGGTAGATCACACTGTCTTTCTAATATTCAATACATATGCTTATTTAAAATGTTATCTGTTAGCATTTTCAGGCTTGTGCCAAGACTTTGGATCATTATCATGATTTGTGACTTGTGCCATTAAAACTTGATTTCTGTAACATAAGGCAACATTCATTAAGAGATCTAAAGGCAGTAAATACCATTCATTGCCTCTGTATAGGTCTAAGCATTTTAGAATATGGCATAGTACGTATTAGAAACTTTATTTCAATACAGCCTAGCAACTTTCTGGTATACCATCCACTATGATATGATTAGAGATAACATTTTTGTCCTGTTTTATAATACAATGAAAAGTAGCATTTTTCATCATTAAAAATCAAATTTTATTCCCTGTTTTGTAGAGAATCTCTAATTTTATGTCTCTAGATACCTGATAATGACATCAGACAGAAGCAGTAAAACATTATACGCATAACTATGCAGCAGTGTTGTGTTCAAGTATCAGATGTAAAAATAAGGATACAAATTACTAAAACAGTAACAAGAAAGATAATTTAAAAACTAGGTGACAGGTATGACTCTTGTGTTTCACTGAGTGCCTTTTGCATTTCCCATTTTCTACATAAGCATCTCTCGGCTGTTTCATATGGAGGCCAGTCTCCAAGCCAACATGTCTATGGGATCTCAGGTTGGGTACAGTTTAGTGTTATTCCTTTGTTTAAAAATCCCAGGGTAAATAATTGCTTTGAACACACTAATTTTTTTTTTACTTATCTCCCAGTAAGTGTCCATGTGTTCATTTTGTATTTTCAATTTAAATTACTTAATTCAGAAATAGGTAAATAGGTTCAGCGTAAATAGGTAAAACCAAGAAAAAAACTAGGAAAAAAACACAGAGAATCCAACAATGGTTTTAAAATATGTAACTGAATATAGCAATAACCCACTCCTGTGTGTGGGTAATGCTGGATTTACCCACGGTTGGTGTGGTTTGGTCACAAGGGCAAAGCCCGAGTGGCCAAACAAAGCCAACCGTGGGTAAATCCAGCATTACCCACACCCAGAAGTTGGTTATTACTATTATACAATGACATTATTTAAGAAAAAAAATAATTACTTTTCTTAAATAATGGCATTGTATAATGCCTCCTTGCTGCCCTTCCGCAGCTGTCTGGTATTCTGCGGCAGTTCTGATATACTGCGCATGTGTATGCCCACTCAGCACATCAGAGCTGTGGACAAAAGCAATGGAGAAAGCAAGATCTCTACTGCTTTTTACAACCTGTCTTGCTATGTTAATCGAGTTTAACATAGCAAGACAGCTTTAAAAAAAGCAACGGAGCAACGGGTGACCGGACCTTTTTCCATTACTATAACTCTGATTTACAACGTGCACGCTGACCAATCAGTGTGCACATTTTGGAATATTAATTGGGGGTCATTGTATAATGTACAATTGAGTGCTTTCATCCAACTGAAGGAGACTTCATATTAAATTACATTTTTTAAAACCATTGTTGAATCCTCATTGGCATTTTTTTCTACTTTTTTCTTAAACTACTTAATTCTAGAGGTATGTTTAATCTCTGATGTTCAGATTTGACATACATTATGTGACTATTGTGTATGCAGAACTCACAATAAAGTAAACTATGTTAAAAAAATTACCATGGTTTGAGAATACTACTGTTTACTTACCTAGGATCAATAAGGCAACATCCAAGACAGTAAATTGTTCCCCCCACAGTGTAATGTAAATAGTAACCATAAGTGAGCTCCAACCTAAACAATTCAGTTCCCATGGCAACATCACAAGATAGACAATTAACAATCCTGTGGCACAGGGTAAAGAGGATGTTGGTGGAGTACATCATGGTTCTGTGTAGAACAGATTAACACGTCAGAAAACTGCATGTTGTTTAAGAGTTCTGTTGTAAGTAGGCCATACTGAGAACAGCTGTGAAAAAGAATGGAAATGCAGTAGTTTCATAACATCAGTAGTTTTGGGGTAGTGATAAAGTGAAACTCCTCTGTCTTACTGAGTAAGCAAATTTGAGGAGACTGCCAAATATTAAAAAAAAAAAAACACTTCAGTACTAATAACCTAGTCATGTCTCTTGCAATAAAAGGTATTTAGGAAACTTAAGGCATGTCCACAGCATGTTGCACAATGAGTCACTTTCTTGAGGCATTTCTTATTTAGATGTAACATGGATGATAATTAAGTCATTGACATAAAATACAGGTTCATAGGCAAGCCAATTTCCGTTGGTGAGAATCAAATCCTGAACCTCCTGTCTGCATGATAAACCCTTAACCATTATGTCAACACTCAGCTCTTAATAAGAGACATGGGTAAGTATTGGGCTAGCATTTTGTGTGCATAATTTTGACTCTAGCTAATGTTCCATAGTAAGAATCAAAC
Source organism: Protopterus annectens (assembly GCF_019279795.1). Taxonomy (NCBI): domain Eukaryota; kingdom Metazoa; phylum Chordata; order Ceratodontiformes; family Protopteridae; genus Protopterus; species Protopterus annectens. The sequence goes on from NC_056745.1 coordinate 1,440,867,547, forward strand.
CCTGTACCTTTTATCTGCGAGGTAAATACCTTAACCATTATGCCATCTCCCAATGGTGCTTTGCTAGTTAGCTGTGAATAGATAACACATGGTTTTCTTGGTTCTCCTCCACACTAGACTGTACTTGAAGTGCCATAACTGGCAAAGACAGGTTGACAAATGACACTGTTAAAACTGGTTGCCCTTTCAAATAAATCAGAAGCTTTACTGGCAAGCTTTCTAAATAGAAATAAAAAAAAAAGTTTACTTGCAAATTGCTGAATGTAATTTCTACTATCAACAAACCCCGATCAACAAAGAATCTTCATGGCAAACAGTCAGGTCAACAAAAGTATGCCCAAGAGGGAAAAATTAAGTAAAGAAACAAGACCGTTCATGTAGAAGAAAGAAAAGTTTAAAAATGAGTATTAGAATTAGAAAGAAGCCATTACATTCTGCAAAGCAAACTGAAGCTTTGCAGATGTACCTGGATTATGTGTTCAGTCACTGAGGTGACTGTGACAATAGCTAATCTAAACATAATAGTTATTAAAGAAACTTATTGAAATAAAGGCCAAAAATGAGAAAGGAAGAGGGAATAAGCCATGTAAGACTTGTATGTAAGCAGAAGGGGATGTGAGACATCCTTGTTTTAGCAAATTTAAGATTGTCTTTGTAGTGTTTTGGGGGTTTTATATTTTGACCTTTTGTGGTCGATGTTTCAGTGTTTGCTGTTTTTTTGGGTTGACATTCTGAATGTATTCCATTCTCTCAAGCCTGGAGATGAGGATTGGAGGAAATGGGTGAAGCTCTTCTACATAAAGAGGATCATGGGTGCTCAAAAGAAAAAGTTTAAACAGGGGAAAACAGAATGTAAAACAGAGTACTTTTAAATTGCAGAGAATACATACAAAGCAATTTTACAAAGAAAATAAACCATGTGGTAGGTTTTTATCAAGTAGAAATATTGAAGTAAATGTATGTTTTGACAAAGTGGAACTAGTAACCAGATAGGTCTGTTTTAACAGTTATTACAGTTTTGGTTACTCAATGAATAAATTATATTACTTTATTAATTCACTTATGATTAACATATATGTAGTAGTAGATAATGTCTTTAGATATTGTCTCAGGACTTTATTTTCTGTGCTCAGAGCTATCCAGACCTTGCTGTGATAGAGGGAAGTCCTACTGCTTACCATTGGGAGTGGTGAGCATTGTACTGCCACTCTAACACTAGAGGAGTGGTTTCCAGCACTGAAATTGTAATTTTATTAGCCTTTTTGGGCTAATTTCTATCCCTTTCAACTTTCTGGCTTAAAAATGCATGTGTTTGTGCATTTTTCACATCGTGCAGCACCGCAGGGCTACGGTTAAACTATTCCAGGTGCCAGAAAGTCTGCTCTTCAAATTTCCCTTAGAACTAGCTGGTTTCTCAGTAGTAGCACTAAAATCTGAACCCCTGTGACTAGCACCTGCTTTACAACCTGCTGAAAAACACTAGGAAGCCTGAAACTTATACAAGCACTCAACTCTCCTTGTCAATAAGGAGAAATTAATTGTAGGCACTAAGCCTATAATTGCAATGTGCCTTGCAAAGGTAAGAGAAAACAGCTCTTGTACTTTACAAAAATAGCACATAAACAGGCATGTCCAAGGGTCAGCTTCCAGTAAGTTCCCTGTGCACCTGGTGAATCTGGGCATACTGGGGCAATGCGGCAACTGCCTCATGTACACAGACAACTCTGTCCTCCTGCAACCCAATGCTGCAACCTGCGAGAGATGCACTTACATAGCCAAATTAGAAGCAAAGCTGTCTCCAGCCAAGATTGTGCTAGACAGCTGAGAGGAGAAGGTTAACACCTGCAAAGCACCTCAAGCAACACATAGCCCTTCAAAACCCACACCATCAACACCCACACATAGCATCACTAAACCCACAAATGCGGAGGCCCTTAACATTAACCTGCCCAAGCAACAAGGACTTCCAAAGCTGAAACGCAAACAAACACCATTCACAACCAAAGTGACACATAGCTCACAACACCAGTGTGCCATCCAACAATAGCCCCTAAGGCAAGACAATGTACCCAACACTTTAGTCACAGGTGAATCTATAGTCAGACACACTGATGTCCCACTCACCAGGCTGAACAAGGAGAGAATTACAGTCAGCTGCCTGTCAGGTGCTAGGATCCGCCACATAACGCATGCACTCAAGTCACTCCACAACAAGTACAAATACGACTCTGTCATTGTCCATGTTGGAGTGAATGACTTCAGACATAAATCCCTGGACTACATGAAAAGAGACATGGAAGAGCTCTTGGATCATGTGGCCCAGGCAGGTATGAAACCTAGCCCTGAGTAGCATCCTGCCTTCACCCAGAATGATACCACAGTATAAGGACAAAATTATTGACTTCAACAATTGGCTAAGCTTCTGGTGTCATTCAAAGTGGATCCAGTATCTGTCTGCCTGGGAAGACGTGATCAACAAACCACGATGCTTTGCTAGAGATGGTCTGCACCTGTCACCCCTGGGATTCAGGTTACTGGTTAAAGCTCTTCCCACCCCTATAGTGCCTTTTTTAGGCAAGGTTCAAAGGACAAAACCACCACTGTAACAGATACAAGCATGCAAAATCTGAAGGTAATGCTACTCAATGCTAGAAGTCTAAACCTCAAAATGCACTCTCATAGGTTCATAGGTTCATACTAGGCTATCTGCCTTACGGCATGTGTAAGCCTAGCCAGAGTGTGTTTGGCTTTCGCCACCCATTAAAATGAATTTTACTATGCCCTTTTTCGAGGTTTAGTTTACTGTGCCTCTGTCTAACAGTGACACAGAAGTGATACCCGGGGTAAACCTACGATCTCCCATCCACTCATCAAGATTCCTCTTGAAGAGAGTCAGTGAGGGACTCTGCCGAAACTGGACTGGGATTTTATTCCAGAGTGAAGGGAACCTCTGGGCTATGAATCTGTCCCTCCAGCATGTCCTATTTATTTCTGTGCTGAGGTTCAAGTCCCTCAAGCACGTAGCCCGATGGGATTTGGATTTTCTGAGGTGCAGCATGTCCATTAATTCCGGGTTGGACATGGCTTTATACATCAGGCACAGATCGCCTCTAAGCAGGCGGTATGCAACCGAGTACACTCTGTTTGAGCCCTTTGATCCTCTTGGTGAGGTACTTTTGGGGTCTTTCTAGTTGCTGCAGGTGTCTGGTAAGGTACATCCCAAAAGGGGCATTGTACTCAATTATGGGCCTGATGAGGGATGAGTAAAGAGGCACAATGACCTCCCCTGATCTAGATGTGAATCCCTTCATGATTAGGTGGGCTATATAGAATGTTTTTCTAACCACTTTGGCCACGTGGTTGTCAAATGAGAGATTGCTATCAACTTGGATCCCCAGGTCCCTAATTACTTCTTCCGTACTTAATGGATTACCGCCTATGTGGTAATTTGTGGGCACTTTGTTTTTGCCAAAGGGGATGACTATACACTTTTTGGCATTTAGCTTGAAGCCATGGCTCTGGCACCAGTTGTCTGTTTCTATGAGACCCTTTTGGAGGATGCTTGTGTCAGCTGGAGAGTTGATTATGGTGCCCAGTTTGCAGTCATCTGCGAACTTGGTCAGCCACAATCCTTCCGTGTTGGCCTGTACCTCCGAGAAATATATACCGAACAAGTGAGGTCCCAAGACTGAGCCTTGTGGGATGCCACTTGTAACTGGTTTGGAGTCTGACATGGCTCCAGCAATTCTAACCAGGTGGGTTCTGTCCTTGAGCCAGTTTGCAACCCATCTAGTGACATAGTGGTTTATACTTAAGCTGGATAGCTTATCTATGATGCCCGAGTGGGGTATTGTATCGAAGGCTTTTGCGAGGTCCAGATTGGCTGTGTGGACCACCTTCCCCTCATCAATGGCCTTGGTGACTGTTTCAAAGAAATCAACCAGCTTTAAGAGGCAGAATCTGCCCTTAACAAAGCCGAACTGGGTAGGATCCAGTGTCTGTAGGTCCCCAATATCTTTATTTATGAGTTCCATGATGATCCTTTCCATAGCTTTGCAGACCAAGCTAGTCAGGCTTATGGGGCGATAGTTTCTAGGATCTGTTGAGGCACCACCTTTGTGGAGAGGGACCACTGTTGCTGTACGCCACTCTTTGGGTACATATCCTGTAGTAAGGCTGAAATTGAACAGTAGCTTTATGTTTGGGTTCAGCTCATCTTGGACTTTATGTAGGACACAGCCCGGGACACCATCTGGTCCCATTGATACTGTGTTTTTTACTTTGGAAAGGGTGGTACTTATCTGAGCATCTGAGATGTCAGGAGGGCAGCACTCTGCTGGAATAGATATTTGCTCTTTTGGTGGTGGGGGGGGGGGGTTTGCGCTGAACCTGTCGGCCAGGATGTTGGCAATGTCTGTGGGTTCAGTGTATTTTTTGTCATTTTGGACAAATTCTGAGCATATCTGGGAATTCCCACCCAGGTTCCTAACATAACTAAAGAAAGCTTTGTGATTATCTTTAGTGTCCTGTGCAGTTTTTCTCTCGAAGCTGGTCTTAGATGATTTTATGAGTGCCCGTAGTTTTTTGCTAATACTGATCAGAGATGCCTTCCCTTTTTGGGATTTTGCTCTATCATGTAGTAACTTCCTTCTGCTATTGTATAGTTTGTTTATGGCTGGGGTCCACCAGACAGGACACCTGCCTTTGGGGGATTGGGTCTTAGTTTTATTTGGGATTGCATGATCCATGCATTCCTGAAGGTGTTCATAGAATGCGTTTATAAAGGATTCTGTGGTCTGGGCCGTATTTTCCACAGGCCTGGGGGCTTTGAAGGATTCTACCTCAGTTTTGAGTAGTGTGAAGTTTGATTTAGAGAAGTTTTTCACTGTGGTCTTCTGGGCAGGGGGTGGGGTCGGGATGTGGATATCCACTGAGATTAATTTATGGTCTGATCTTACCAGTGAGGGATACACTTCTGGTCTGGAGCATAGAGTCCCCATGTTGGTGATGATCAGGTCCAGTATGTTTTCCCCTCTTGTGGGAGTGGTCACAAGTTGTTCCATAGCATTTGAGTTTATAAATTCTAGGAACCTTTGGGCTAGGGTGTTGGAGCTAGAGTAATGCTCCCAGTCTATGTTTGGGTAGTTGAAGTCACCCAATATAATGGTGTTTGGAGAGACCTTCATATTTTTAAGTGTTCTCAGGAAGGCCAAGTGGGGTTCCTGGGTTTGGAAGGGTGGTCTGTAGCAGGCTATAAACTGGAAGGCAGTTTTACCCACTGTTAGTTGCACATGGATAGTCTCTGATGCTTCGTGCTGTGCCACCAACCTGGAGGTGTGGGTATCTTTGACGAATATTGATACTCCCCCTCCTTTTGTGGTTCGGTCCGAGTTTTGGGGCTGAAAAGCATGGTATGAGGTATAACCTGGTACACCAATACTTAAACCAATTGTTGAAATTGATCATCTTGTCTTCATATTGTGGCATTATTCTTGGTGAGGGTAAGATGCTACTCAAGGTCAGGGTCATACCAGCTTGGGATACATGCTCAGAGAGCTCCTCTATGTCTCCTTTCATGTAGTCCAGAGAGGTACATTTCAGGTCATTCACACCAGCATGAACAATGACTGAGTCATATTTGTACTTGCCTTGGAGTGACCTGAGTGCTTGTGTTATGTGGCGGATCCTAGCGCCCGACAGGCAGCTCACCGTGACCTTCTCCTTGTTCAGCCTGGTGAGCGGGACGTCAGTGTGGGTGACGATAGAATCACCTATTACAAGTGTATCAGGTGTGTTGTTTAGCCTTAAGGGCTGTGGCTGTTCAGCACACTGGCTTTGTGAGCTATGTGTTGCACGTGTTTTGTTTTGGGGTAGCGGTTGCTTGGGTGTCTGCTTTGGAGGTCTCTGCTGCTTAGGCAGATTTTTATTTAGAGCCTCCGAGTATGTTTTTGTGTGTTTATGTGTTTGGTTTGCTGTCGTGGTAGGTCTATGTGAGACTGGAATTGTAGTGAGTGTGGATGCCTTCTCCTCCTGACTGGTTATGCCAGTACTGAGTTGAGAGAGCTTAACCTCCAGTTTGGCTATATGGTTGCATCTCTCACATATGTTGGAACTTGTTGGGAGGAGGAGAGGGTTGTCTGTGTACATGAGGCAGTTGTAACATTGCCTCAAGATTCCCAGATTCACCAGCTGGACCAGAAAGGAGACTGCCAACTGACCTTTGGACATGCTAGAATAGTACAGGGAACTCCTTTAAAATTGAAAAAAGGGCCAATGGGGAGTAAGGTACTCAAGGGGAGTTTGTGAGGGTGTAGTGCTTTAAATTTTTTAGTGTTGACTTATATAATTGCTTTAGTGAGCAAGTGTCAAGCTTTAGAGTAGGAATAGGGTGGTTATTATGAGAACTAGAGCAGTTCTAAGGGAAAAAGTGAAGAGCAGACTTTGTGGAGCCGAGAATGGTTTAAACGCATCTCTCAAGGCACTCTTAAAAATGGAGAACATCGATATCTGTGCAGTACCTGAGACCTGGTTCGAGGCTCCAGAGAGCACCCCTGCAATACCAGGCTACAACTCTTACCACACTTTTTGGCCACCAAACCAAGACCGAAACACTAAAGGTGGAGGAGTGTCCATATTCACCAAGGATATTCACACCTCCAGGCTAGTTGCCCAACACAATGCATCTGAAATTCTGCAGGTGCAACTAACACTTGGTAAGACTGCAATCCAAACTGTAACTTGCTACAGATCCCCCACCATGCCCCAGGATTCTCACTACACCTTTCTAAACATACTGTAAAATATTAAGATACAACCAAACACCCTAATACTGGTTGATTTCAACTACCCTGCCATTAACTGGGAAAACTACTCGGGTACCAACACCTTTTCCCAACAGTTCTTGGAATTCATAAATTCCAACGCCCTTGATCAACTAATCCATTGTCCCACCAGGGGCTCCAATATCCTAGACCTGCTCATTACCAACATGGGAGATAGATGCTCCACATCAGTGGTCACCCCCTCATTGGTCAGGTCTGGCCATAGGCAAATCGCCCTGGACATCCACATCCCACCCCCACCCCCCAGTAAGGAAACCTCCATAAAAAACTACTCCAAAGCCAACTTCATGCTACTCAAGTCAGAAGTGACAAACTTCATGGCACCCATGCAGACGGGGTCTGAAAGTTCGACTGCTGAATCCTACACTAAGGCACTGTACGAGCACATCCACTCTTGCATGAATTGTGCCATCCCAAATAGATACAAGATGCTCTCCTCCAAAAAAAGGAAGCCAATCTGGTGGTCCACTGCCATAAACAAACTATAAAACAGAAGGAAGAAACTATTGCAAAAAAGAAGAAAATCCCAGGATGCAAAAACTCCCTTACCAGCCTCAGTAAGAAGCTGAGATCCGTCATAAAATCCTCAAAAGCTAGTTACTAAAATAAAATTGCCAAAGATTCCAAAGACAACTACAAGGCATTCTATAGTTATGTCAAGAAACTAAATGGCAATGCTCAGATCTGCTTTGAGCTACAACAGAATGGCATTAAATATACTGATCCCAAGGATATTGCCAATATCCTGGCAAGATCGATTTAGTGCCAACTTAACCCTCCTGTCACCCCCTAAAGGGCTCATCTCAATACCAAAAGATTGCCAAATTCCGTTAATCTTGGCCACATAGGTAGAAACCGCACTCTCCAAAGCTAAGAATACAGTATTCATGGGACCAGATGACATCCCGGGCTGTGTACTAGATGAACTACAAAATGAACTGGCACCTCACCTAAGTGTCATGTTTAATCATAGCCTCACCTCAGGCTTCGTGCCCACTGAGTGGTGCACAGCTACAGTTATCCTACTCCACAAGGGGTAATCCACCTTGGATCCCGGGAACTACCATCCCATCAGTCTGAGAGCCTGATCTGCAAGGGCATGGAAGGCATTATCATGGAACTTATAAACAAAGACATTGGCAACCTTCAAACACTTGACCCCACCCAGTTTGGGTTCGTGAAGGGCCATTCTTGTCTCCTGAACCTGATTGACTTCTTTGAATCAGTCTCCAATGCTGTGGACAAGGGTAAGGTGGTCCACACAGCCTATCTGGACGTCAACAAGGCCTTCGATACCATCCCTCACTCTGGAATAATAGATAAACTTATGAAGCTGGGCATAAATCCCTATGTCACTCGATGGGTTGCCAACTGGCTTACTGACAGAACCCACACTGTAAAAGTAGCCGACTCCAAATCCAGCTCCAGACAAGTGACAAGTGGAGTACCTCAGGGTTCATTCCTGGGACTGCTCTTGTTTGGCATCTACTTCTCTGAAGTACAGGCCAACACTAAGGACTCTGGCTAACAAAGTTCGCAGATGACTGCAAACTGGGAGCCATTATTGAATCCCCAAATGACGTGGATATTCTACAGAAGGGCTTTACACAAACAGATGCTTGGTGCCAGAGCCATGGGCTCAAGCTTAATGCCAAGAAATGTATAGTTATCCCCTTTTGGATAAACCATGTACCCATGAATTACCACATAGGTGGCAGTACACTAAACACCGAAAGTGTGATGAGAGACTTAGGGACACAGGTAGACAGTGGTCTCACCTTCGATAACCACATTACCACAACAGTCAGGAAATCCTTCTATGTGGCACACATCATCACTAAGGGCTTTTCATCCAGATAAAAGGAGGTTATTGTCCCACTGTACTCATCCTTCATTAGACCCATTATAGAGTATAATGCCCTGTTTGGTATGTACCTCACAAGACATCTGCAACAGCTGGAAAGGCCGCAAAAACACCTCACTAAAAGAATCACAGGCCTAAAGCAGATGCCATATGCTGACCATCTAAAAAAAACTCCAGCTATACTCTGTGGCATATCGTCTACTCAGAGGTGATCTCTGCTTAACATACAAGGCCATGTCAAACCCTGAGCTCTTGGACATGCTCCACTTAAAGAAATCCCAATCCCTCAGAGCCATGCGCTCCAGGGATCTAAACCTTGTCATCACAATGAACAAAACATGCTGGAGGGATAGGTTCCTGACCCAGAGACTCCCCATACTCTGGAATAGACTGCCCATACATGTCAAGCAGAGCGCCTCCTTAGCCTTCTTCAAAAGGAACCTTGATGATTGGATGGGAGATAGGAAATTCACCCCAGGAATCATGTCAGTTGCCCTGTTAGACAGGGGTCCAGGGAAGTAAATATTGTGGGAAGAAATATCCAGGGAATTGTTATGGCTAGGCTTGTATAGGCCCTAGGGCCAATAGCCTTGTACCAACCTATGAACCTATATAATTTTAACCTGGTTGTAGTGATATGTATGTCACACGAACTTGGATTCAAACGTGCTGAGAGAGCTGCCAATCTCCAGTGCCTTTCCTCAGTAAATTAAAACATTTCAAAAACAGGACTTTCGACAGAACTCATATGAATAATTAATAAGGCAGCTGTGCATGCTACATAAAGCCATAAGTCAGCTAATGGAGTCTCCCCATGATTATTTAGACATGGTGCTGCATTAAAGTCATCAGGGGGATGTTACCCAACAAACCAATCAGGTGTGTTCTGAGTTAGCTTTTTTAAAGTTTAATCAAGTATGAATACTGCAAGTGAAAACAAGCTGCAGTATTTACTGCAGATGCTTATTCTAGCTACAGGAGCAGAAAAATCTTATTTTCTGTGCAAGTGCTGCTCTAAGCCTCAACAACATTTTGAAAATTACAATGTGCAATTCTGAGACAAAGAGCTGCTGCCTATACAGCTCCACAGCACTGGATAGTTTTTATTTTCTGTTTTTGGATCATGCACATGCACAATTGGCTTAGTAAATCTAATGCTGCTAGACTTCTTGACATCAGTGTTGTCTACCACGATCCCATATAATGCCCTGTGCTTAGCCATTCCTACAATCTCCTAATAAATGCAATGCTTGTAATTAGCCGTAATTTCCCATGCTGCTCAGTGTAATGCTTTCTGAAATGGAGCACAACGTATATCTTCTATATAAAATACTTCCAGTTAATGCTGTCACAAAACACAAATTCATTTCTATATTCTTTCCTATAGTTTCTATGTGCTTAATCTTTTTCTCATGTGGTTCTTTTCTTTCTTCAGCAAGATAAGTGATGCAGTGTCTTTTCAGTGTTTATTCTTTCAGTTTGAATATTGAAGCATTACATAAAGAATGATCTTCACATATATTTTTAGTGAAAAGTACAGTACACGGAAAGCATTTGTTCAGCTGTACCATCTATCTTCCTGACTCTGTGGACAAGGTAATTTTTGCTTTTATTTGCTATCACTGCAGAAACCTCCATCCTTATCTGCACTGAGTAAACACTATCAGTAAGTCTGTATTCCCCATATTTTCTTTTTCAGTTTGAAAGTTCCTTGATATGAGTAGACCCTTACCCTGGGGGATATTCATTTTAATGCATTTCGCTGATAACTTTGGGAATTTGGCGCTATGTCTTTTTTATTTTAATGCATTTTGCTGATAACTTTGGGAATTTGGCGCTATGTCTTTTTTATTTTAATGCATTTTGCTGATAACTTTGGGAATTTGGCGCTATGTCTTTTTATTTTAATGCATTTCGTTGATAACTTTGGGAATTTGGCGCTATGTCTTTTATAACTTTGGGAATTTGGCTCTATGTCTTTTTATTTTAATGTATTTTGCTGATAACTTTGGGAATTTGGCACTATGTCTTTTTATTTTCTTTCCGAGCACATAATGTTGCAATGTTCTCTCTGCTACACTGAAATGTGGCACTCCAAGAAAAACATTTCCTTATGAAATTTTACTGAAATAATATTGTTTAGGGAAAAAATGAAATAACATCATTGAAATAACATCATCTTCCCATTTTTCCCATATTTTACACAGAGTTGTGGGGTCACATCAGTCGCCACCCCTCTTCCAATTCATTGCTATTCTCCTGCCTGTTTTGATGATCTTGCTTGACTATCACTGGTCTTCTCTGACTTTAGGTTCATAGGTTCACAATTAAGTACTAAATTATGTGCCCTTGTGGGCCATCTTAAGCATAGCCAATTTCCTGTTTGGTGCTTTAATTAAATTATCCCATTTCATGTTAAATTGACATTATCTTCCCATGGTTGATAATTATATGCTGTCCCTAGTGAAAATAACTGGGCCATCCATCCATCCATCCTCAACCCCTTTTTCCCATTTTGCACACCACCTGGTAGGGAGCCCTGCAGTGGTAGTTCATCCCTACCACTCACTCACATACACAGTGGCACCTACAGCCTATTTAGAGTGTCCAACCCACCTACTGCATGTCTTTGGAATGTGGGAGGAAACTGGAGCACCAGGAGGAAACCCACATGACCACAGGGAGGACATGCGGACTCCACACAAAAGGGACCCCAGCTGAGAATTGCACCAGAGAACTTCTAACTTGGAGATGACAGTGCTAACTGCTACATCACCACAGCTGCCCTGAAGAAGAATGGCAGTGCCTGAAAACAAGCATGATTGAAGACAACAGAAATATGCAGCCAAGCTAGGTATGGAAATATAGTACATAAGGAAAGCTGGAGGTGGAATTCAGAATTCCAAGAAGTCATCAAAAGAAAGGAGGAGTGCAGGAAAAAGTGGGAGATAGAAAAGATGGACCAGGCTAGGAAAGAATACTTGTTGCCTAACAAAGAGGCTTTGAAAGGAGTTGTAATAACAAAGAACAAGCATTAGAGGCACCCTACCAGCTTCTAGAAAGTGATTCAATAGTTGGTACAAAGAAACTATATCAAGATGCAAGACAAAGACAGAAAGATAAAGAAGATAGTTAGCGACACCCTTCCCCAGCACAGCCTACCATGAGAGAACAGGATGAGCCCATCATACAAGAAGTAAAGATAGTACAAAGGAAAATGAAGTCTGGGAAAGCAGCAGGCTCAGATGAGGTCTCAGCAGATATTATAAAGGTGTTGTGAGAGGTATGGGAAAAATGGCTACTGAACATTGTCATAGCAGTTCGGAGAGAAAGACAAATCCCAGATGACTGGGGAAAATGTCTTACCATCATGTTACCCAGTGTGCTCAAGCTCACAACTTTGGGCAGTACAGAAGTATCAAATGACTGTAACATTGCATGAAAGTTTTGGACATGGTGATTGATAAATGAAAATGCACAGTAGTAGAAAGTAAGATGGGAGATGTGCAGTTCAGATTCAGATCAAGATGGGGCACAACTGATCTGATGTTTACCGTGAGACAGATAGTTGAGAAAAAAGCTAGAGATGAAGAAAGGGACCAACTGGGCATTCCTAGATTGGGAGAAAGCATATGACAAGGCCCCAAGAATGCTGATTTTGGCAGTCCTGCACTGGTTCAAAGTCCCAGAAACACTGGTGGAATTAGTGCAAGCTATGTGCAAGGACCCAATGACTGAAGTACAAACAGTGTTCAGTCTCACAAAGGGGTTCCAGTGAGAGTTGGTGTGCATCAGGCTTATGTTCTGTAACCCACTGCTGTTCATACTAGTGAAGGGCTACATTAGCAAACAGGTTGGAGTGGAAAGATTGACAAAGTTGCTATATGCAGACAATGTGCCATTACATGCAGACTCTGAGCAAGACATTCAGCAAAGGATAGGGGAATGGAATGCAAAAATTGAAGGTGCAAAGAATGAAACTGAGTACAGATAAGACAGTTATAAATATTGCAAATGGGGTAAATCAGAAAAAATCTGAGAACTGAGATAGATGGGAAAATAGTAGAACTGGTTCACAGCTTCAAGTATTTGGGAAGAGTGGTTGAAGATAAGGGAGGTGTGAATGAAGAGGTGAAAGCTAGAATCACAGGGGCTGCAACTAACTGGCACAGCATGTCATGTATTGTATATGACAGAAGAATGCCAATGAAGCTGAGAAGTAAGGTGTAAAAAACAGTGATGTGACCAGTACTACTGTATGGTACAGGAACCTGGACAGTGAAAACAGATCAGATGAGGAAGCTAGAGATGATGGAGATGCCTGAGATGGGTGCTAGGATGCACACTGTAGGACAGAGAAAGGAATGATGACATAAGAGCTAAAGCCAAAGTAGCTCCAATTGCAAAAGAAGTCAAAGAGAACAGATTACCATGGTTTGGGCATATGTGCAGAATAGCAGAAGACAATCGAGTAAAGAAGATTTGGGACAGATAGGAAGAAATCAAAAGGAAATGAGGGCATCCAGCAAAGAGATGGACGAATTGTTTGAAAGAAGACCTGCTACAGTCCGGCATGAGTATCAAAGAACACAGGATTGTATCAAAGAACACAGGATTGTGTCATTGTATCAAAGAACACAGGATTGTGTCATTGTATCAAAGAACACAGGATTGTATCAAAGAACACAGGATTGTATCATTGTATCAAAGAACACAGGATTGTGTCATTGTATCAAAGAACACAGGATTGTGTCACTGTATCAAAAAACACAGGATTGTGTCATTGTATCAAAGAACACAGGATTGTGTCATTGTATCAAAGAACACAGGATTGTGTCATTGTATCAAAGAACACAGGATTGTGTCGTATCAAAGAACACAGGATTGTGTCATTGTATCAAAGAACACAGGATTGTATCAAAGAACACAGGATTGTATCAAAGAACACAGGATTGTGTCATTGTATCAAAGAACACAGGATTGTGTCATTGTATCAAAGAACACAGGATTGTATCAAAGAACACAGGATTGTATCATTGTATCAAAGAACACAGGATTGTGTCATTGTATCAAAGAACACAGGATTGTGTCATTGTATCAAAAAACACAGGATTGTGTCATTGTATCAAAGAACACAGGATTGTGTCGTATCAAAGAACACAGGATTGTGTCATTGTATCAAAGAACACAGGATTGTGCCATTGTATCAAAGAACACAGGACTGTGTCATTGTATCAAAGAACACAGGATTGTGTCATTGTATCAAAGAACACAGGATTGTGTCATTGTATCAAAGAACACAGGATTGTATCAAAGAAGACAGGATTGTGTCATTGTATCAAAGAACACAGGATTGTGTCATTGTATCAAAGAACACAGGATTGTGTCATTGTATCAAAGAACACAGGATTGTGTTGTATCAAAGAACACAGGATTGTGTCATTGTATCAAAGAACACAGGATTGTATCAAAGAACACAGGATTGTATCAAAGAACACAGGATTGTGTCATTGTATCAAAGAACACAGGATTGTGTCATTGTATCAAAGAACACAGGATTGTGTCATTGTATCAAAGAACACAGAATTGTGTCATTATCAAAGAACACAGGATTGTATCAAAGAACACAGGATTGTGTCATTGTATCAAAGAACACAGGATTGTGTCATTGTATCAAAGAACACAGGATTGTATCAAAGAACACAGGATTGTGTCATTGTATCAAAGAACACAGGATTGTGTCATTGTATCAAAGAACACAGGATTGTATCAAAGAACACAGGATTGTGTCATTGTATCAAAGAACACAGGATTGTGTCATTGTATCAAAGAACACAGGATTGTGTCATTGTATCAAAGAACACAGGATTGTATCAAAGAACACAGGATTGTGTCATTGTATCAAAGAACACAGGATTGTGTCATTGTATCAAAGAACACAGGATTGTATCAAAGAACACAGGATTGTGTCATTGTATCAAAGAACACAGGATTGTGTCATTGTATCAAAGAACACAGGATTGTATCAAAGAACACAGGATTGTGTCATTGTATCAAAGAACACAGGATTGTGTCATTGTATCAAAGAACACAGGATTGTGTCATTGTATCAAAGAACACAGGATTGTATCAAAGAACACAGGATTGTGTCATTGTATCAAAGAACACAGGATTGTGTCATTGTATCAAAGAACACAGGATTGTATCAAAGAACACAGGATTGTGTCATTGTATCAAAGAACACAGGATTGTGTCATTGTATCAAAGAACACAGGATTGTGTCATTGTATCAAAGAACACAGGATTGTGTCATTGTATCAAAGAACACAGGATTGTATCAAAGAACACAGGATTGTGTCATTGTATCAAAGAACACAGGATTGTGTCATTGTATCAAGAACACAGTATTGTGTCATTGTATCAAAGAACACAGGATTGTGTCATTGTATCAAAGAACACAGGATTGTATCAAAGAACACAGGATTGTGTCATTGTATCAAAGAACACAGGATTGTGTCATTGTATCAAAGAACACAGGATTGTGTCATTGTATCAAAGAACACAGGATTGTGTCATTGTATCAAAGAACACAGGATTGTGTCATATCAAAGAACACAGGATTGTGTCATTGTATCAAAGAACACAGGATTGTGTCATTGTATCAAAGAACACAGGATTGTATCAAAGAACACAGGATTGTATCATTGTATCAAAGAACACAGGATTGTGTCATTGTATCAAAGAACACAGGATTGTGTCATTGTATCAAAAAACACAGGATTGTGTCATTGTATCAAAGAACACAGGATTGTGTCATATCAAAGAACACAGGATTGTGTCATTGTATCAAAGAACACAGGATTGTATCAAAGAACACAGGATTGTGTCATTGTATCAAAGAACACAGGATTGTGTCATTGTATCAAAGAACACAGGATTGTGTCATTGTATCAAAGAACACAGGATTGTGTCATTGTATCAAAGAACACAGGATTGTATCAAAGAACACAGGATTGTGTCATTGTATCAAAGAACACAGGATTGTGTCGTATCAAAGAACACAGGATTGTGTCATTGTATCAAAGAACACAGGATTGTATCAAAGAACACAGGATTGTGTCACTGTATCAAAGAACACAGGATTGTGTCATTGTATCAAAGAACACAAGTGTGTATCAAAGAACACAGGATTGTGTCATTGTATCAAAGAACACAGGATTGTGTCATTGTATCAAAGAACACAGTATTGTATCAAAGAACACAGGATTGTGTCATTGTATCAAAGAACACAGGATTGTGTCAAAGAACACAGGATTGTGTCATTGTATCAAAGAACCACGGTTGTATGTTGTATCCAAAAAGAACTTACAGTATTGTATCAAAGAACACAGGATTGTGTCATTGTATCAAAGAACACAGGATTGTGTCATTGTATCAAAGAACACAGGATTGTGTCATTGTATCAGTAGAGATGGTGACACTTGAAACAACACCCTGACCCATGTAAAAATGGGAAAAAGGGGGCTGATGATGATGGCTACAATTAGATCACATTTTAGTTTATCAGATTCCATCCTTCAGCAATGCAAAATAATTTCAGCACTTAATTACTCATATAGAGTGCAATTAAATAATTCTTTGAATAAATTTCATCAAGCAGACATTAGTTCTGTCCTCTGAGTCAAAGTATAGTGCACCCAGTATACAGTTCCGAATGAGTAATTTAACCAAAAAAAAAAATAAAAATCCTGGATCATACCTGAAAATGGCACATATGTACTAGATAAGTTATTATCAAGTGGTAAAATAAAGAAAATAAATAAGTGTATCCAGTTCTCCTAAATGCAGTATTAATGTATATCAGTTCTACATTTTATAGTTGGGAAAAATTAGAACTTTAGCTTTAACCTTTGAAAAGCTATTTATGGTTAATTTTCTATTCTGTAGCAATGCTCCAATAATATAAATTCAAAAACATGAGAGAGTTGTTAAATTTCTTACTGTATTTAACATTGGGGTGATTAAAAAGTTTACATTGGGGAGAATGTGAATTACAGCATATTCACCCCAGCATTTTGTATTGTTTGCTTTCCTACACTTGTAAAAATAACATGGGCAGGTTTAAACCTATTAATGCCTATTCCCAATTTTAAACTCCCTTATCATTTTTCACTTAGGAAGTCACTGTCAGTGCAGTTTCTATTTGTGTACCAGCATTAATTCAGACTTGTAGACCCTTCTTAGTTCTCCATGGTTGTACAGCCATGGAATAAAGAAGGGAACCAGAGGGTTTTATTCTTCGCATAGGTTCATAGGTGTTTACTAGGTTAACAACCACAAGGGCCTTTTTAAACATAGCCATTCATCCCAAATCTCTGTCAAGTTCTGATACCCTTGATAAGTATAAGATGGGGCTTGGAAGATGAACCATTTACAAGCAGGGGCCTGGGAGATGAACCATTTACAGGCTGACTGTGTCCATTCGAGACATAAGTGGCAAACCATGGATGAATTTATTGTTCCCCATCCAATTGTCCAGGTTGCACTTAAACTGGGTTAGGGAGGAACTCTGCTTCACATGGATGGGGAGCCTGTTCCAGAGATGTAGTAATCTCTGGGATACATACCTGTCTCTCCAGCAGGTCCTATTTATATCATAGGCAAGGTTTAATTCTTTAGAACAAGTAATTATTTTACTGTTTGTTTTGCGGATATGCAGGAGGTCCATCAGAGTGGAGTCGGACAATGCCCTGTATGTCAGCATAGATCTCCCCTCAAAATCCTGTAAGAGACGGAATACAGGAATAGAAGCCTTGAGGTGGTCTGCATTGGATATTTTACTTAAGCCCTGTATTCTCTTAGTGAGGAAGCTCTGTGGAAGTTCCAGTTGTTGGATATGCCTGGTTAGGTACATACCAAAGGGATCATTGTACTTAATGATAGGGCTGATGAATGCTGAATACATTCTATTAAAAATGTTAATGTTAGTGTTATGAAGATGAAGATTTGACTGTGTTTTGTATATCCCGGTTGAAGCAACAATATTTTATTATTATTATTATTATTATTATTGATAAAACATAGGGAAGTTATTTTCTACAGTAAAGAGGTGTGACCACCTCACAAAAAGATTCTGTGTTACCATACTAAGTAAACTGGCAATGTTTTCTACCCCAAACACTCAATTGACTCTTTTCTACATTCACAGAGATTTCACACTTATGTTACCTTTGGGAAATAGTCTATGAGAACATAAATATTCTTATGATAGACTAAGTTTAATCATTTATTTTGTGTCTTTCAGCTATTGTCAGATGTGAATGGATAAGCTGTTGCAAATTAAATAATTTTTACTTTGAAAAATTTTAAGTTACTTAGCTGGGTCAATCTTACCTGCTTGACAGCATAGTTAGCGACATACAAATGTTACAGCTACATTATATTAAATATCATGAGAGTTCTTGCTAAGCAATGGCCCAGCAATGCACTTTCCCAGCTGCACATTCAAGCCTGCCTGGTGGACATCCACCATAAACAGCTTACATAATAATAATAAGAAACTGCTGACTCAGTGCAAGAAGGAAAAATTAAAAAATTGGAAGCACACCCTTCTGAGGTTGAACAAGCAAATAAGACATCTTGTAAAGTCCTCTAAAGATAAGTACGAATCTAGATTAGCATCCTTAGCTAAGGATAACCATAAGGCATTCTTTAACTACATCCAAAACCTTAAAGAAAAGCCCAGATTTGCACCGAACTGGTAGTGAATGGTACCACATATACTGACAAAGCGGAAATAGCCAACTTGCTAGGGGACCAGTTCAGTGAAAATTCTCCCCCCATCCCCACCACATATATCCCAAAACATTCCTACCACCTATTCTCCAGCTAGTATCTAGTATCTAAAGAGCAGGTCTTAACCAATCTCTTCAGTGCCAAAAACACAGCCTCCATGGGACCTGATCACCCAGGCTATGTTCTTAATGGTTTAAAACAGGAGTTGGCAACACCACCGGGTACTCTTTTCAACCACAGCCTGAGCACTGGTTTTGCCCCTGCTGAATGGCAAACAGCTACTGAAATTCCTTTTCACAAGGGCAGTGCATCTACCAACCCTGGGAACTATATACCCATTAGCCTAACCTTATCTGTAAGGCCATGGAGAGAATCATCATGGACCTTATCAACAAGGATATAGGAGACCTTCAAACACTTGACCTGACCCAGTTTGTTTTTTATATAGGGAGACCCTGCCTGTTGAACCTGGTGGACTTCTTTGAGATTGTCACCAAAGCCCTGGACGAAGGCAAATCTGTGTATATGGCCTACCTATACTTTGACAAGGCCTTTCACACAATCCCCCACTCAGGCATCATTGAAAAACTCACCCAGCTGGGGGGCAATCCATATACTGTCAGGTGGATTGCAAATTGGCTCAGTAACAGAACACAAAATCAAAACAGGGACCTCCACCTCCACCAGCAGACCCGTTTTGTGCTGGGACACCTATTGTTTGGAATCTACTTCTCAGAAGTACAGGCTAAAAGAAAGGGTCTGTGGCTGATAAAGTTTAATGATGACTGCAAACTGGGAGCAGTCAATACATTCTACAAGACAGACTTATGCAAACCAATGATTGGTGCCAAAGTCATGGTCTTAAACTCAGTGCAAAACTGGGAGCAGTCAAAGAGTCCCCAAATGATGTCAACATTCTACAAGACGGTCTTATGCAAACCAATGATTGGTGCCAAAGTCATGGTATTAAACTCAATGCAAAAAACTGCATTATCATCCCCTTTGACAAAGGCAATGTCTCTGCAGATTACCATATTAATTACAAACACCTTAAGCTCTAAGTCAGTGGTGAGAGATTTGAGCTCAAAGATTCACAGCAACCTTAGTTTGGATCACCATTTCTCCAGAGAGGTAAGGAAGGCCTTCTACATTGCTCACCTCATAAGCAAGGGCATAGCATCCAGAACAAAACAGGTTATAACCCTACCCTGTATTCTTCCCTCATCAGGCCAATAACAGAGTACAATGCTCCCTTTGGTATGTACCTAAACAGGCACCTGCAGGAACTGGAGAGACATCAAATGTTCTTCACAAAGAAAATTCATGGTCTTCAGCACATATCTTACGTGGACAGACTGAAATCGCAATCAGTATGCTCTGTATTATATAGACTACTCAGAGAGGACCTGTGCTTGCATACAGAGCAATATGATCCTGCCTTAATGTAAATGCTGCACATTCATAAGTCAAATGGTACATGATTCACTTGCTCTAGGGAACTTAACCTAGCATGTGACATCAACAGGACTTGCTGGGAAGACAGATATGTCTCCCAGAGGTTGCCTCTTCCAACACACATTAGACACCCACTTTTTAATCCTTTTTAAGCATAACTTGGGATGACTGGACAGGAAAACTCAAATTCACCCAAGTGATTTCACCAGTGCCCCTCTTGGATAGGAGCAGATGGTTCTGATTTAGATCTGCTTATAACATAGACTATATTGCTAGACCTGTAAGGAAAGAAGGGTTTAACTTGGCTAGGCTTATAAGGGCCCAGGGGCCATTAGCCTAGTAATCTCCTATGAACCTATGAATTTAAAAAGAAGTATCTATTTTCAGACCTTTTAGGGAATATCATTCATCTTTTCACATTTTCACATTTTCTTCAAACAGATGTGTAGTGTCAATGGTGCAACCTTGGTTGCAGAAAACTGTGGGTTCTCTTCCCATACCAGGTATATTGATAGTTTGTAGTACAATATAAGGGGTATTGTAATTCTGAAACATTAAACTGAGGTCCCATGTACTTGAGTTGGTGGTAGCTCAGGTGGATGTAAAAGATCCCATGGTACCTATTGAAAAGAGTAAGGGTCCATTATTTATATACAAAAATAACACTTATTTACAAAATGTTTACATATTTACAAATATTTGCAAATGTACAACTATATAGATATACAAATCTGTTTATACAATCATACTAAGCTTTCATCCCTATTAGACCCCCCACTCTTTTTCCATTGCCACCGTATGATTTTACTTAATATTGTTGCTAAAATCCATTTACCATTAAACATTATTTCATTAATTCTTTCATTCCACATAGGTTCATAGGTTGGTACTAGGCTATCGGCCCTAGGGCCTATACAAGCCTAGCCATAACAATTCCCTGGCTATTTCTTCCCACACTATTTACTTCCCTGGACCCCTGTCTAGCAGGGCAACTGACATGATCCCTGGGGTGAATTTCCTATCTCCCATGCAATCGTCCAGGTTCCTTTTGAAAACGGCCAATGAGGCGCTCTGCTTGACATGTATGGGCAGTCTGTTCCAGAGTATGGGGAGTCTCTGGGTCAGGAACCTATACCTCCAACATGTTTTGTTCATTGTGATGATAAAGTTTAGATCCCTGGAGCATGCGGCTCTGAGGGATTGGGATTTCTTTAAGTGTAGCATATCCAACAGCTCTGGGTTTGACATGGCCTTGTATGTTAAGCAGAGATCACCTCTGAGCAGACAATATGTGACAGAGTATAGCTGGAGTTTTTTTTAGATGGTCAGCATATGGCATCTGCTTTAGGCCTGTGATTCTTTTAGTGAGGTACTTCTGCGGCCTTTCCAATTGTTTCAGATGTCTTGAGAGGTACATACCAAACAGGGCATTGTATTCTATAATGTATCTAATGAGGGATGAGTACAGTGGGACAACGACCTCCTTTTATCTAGATGAAAAGCCCTTAGTGATGAGGTGTGCCACATAGAAGGATTTCCTGACTGTTGTGGTGATGTGGTTATCAAAGTTGAGACCACTGTCCACCTGTGTCCCTAAGTCTCTTATCACACATTCAGTGTTTAGTGTACTGCCACCTATGTGGTAATTCACGGGTACATGTTTTTTACCAAAGGGGATAACTATACATTTCTTGGCATTGAGCTTGAGCCCATGGCTCTGGCACCAAGCATCTGTTTTTGTAAGGCCCTTTTGTAGAATATCCACATCATTTGCGGATTCAATAATGGCTCCCAGTTTGCAGTCATCTGTGAACTTTGTTAGCCAGAGTCCCTTAGTGTTGGCCTGTACTTCAGAGAAGTAGATGCCAAACAAGAGTGGTCCCAGGACTGAACCCTGAGGTACTCCACTTGTCACTTGTCTGGAGCTGGATTTGGAGTCAGCTACTTTTACAGTCTGGGTTCTGTCAGTAAGCCAGTTGGCAACCCATCGAGTGACATAGGGGTTTATGCCCATGTGCATTAATAACCCATATAACATAAAGTAACATTTTATGTAATCTTCTAAGAAGAGATACGCACTTTAATCCTGGCCCTACCTATCACAATGAACACAGAAGTAATTCTCTCCCACACACTTCTCTAACCCAACAACGGCCAGTCCCTAAACCTGTGGATCTCATTTCTGCAGCAGTAAATTTTAGAAGCATAAGAAATAAAACTAATGAACTACATGCCTGGATTATCAAACATAAGCCTGACATTCTTGCTACAACTGAAACTTGGCTTGAACCCAGCATGAATGACTCGGAAGATATACATCCTGGCTATAATATCATCCATAGTGACAATATAAAGGGGAAAGGTGGTGGTATTGCTCTAATATTTCCCGACACCTACCACACTTCTCCATAGAGCAACTAACACCAAACTTCAGTTCAGCACATCTTCTTATTGCTCTTCTTAAAATAAACAATTATAAACAAATATGCATTACTGTCTTTTATATCCCTCCTGGAGACAATGCCACTATACTGGAAGATATCCTACAATGGATATCCATAACATTTCCACAAGGGGAAATACTACCAGGTGATGTGAATGTCAATTGATTGGACATGAACTCTAACTCCCCTACATCTAGCATGAATTTATATGGTTTCACACAACTAATTAATAGCCCCACACAGTATAGCAAGACATCAGATTCCCTATTAGACTGTATCAGACCCTAGCAAATACTCCACCATGGGTACAATGGCAGACTCTCTCAATGATCATCTCCCAATCTGTATGATCAGAAATCTCACACATCCAGTTACATGGCATTCTTCTAAAACAAAACTCAACCTTTCCAAGTTTAACTCAGAAATATTCATGACTGCACTATCATCTAGTAACTGGAACTTCCTAAAAATCCTGCACTTAGAAGATGCTGTAAATAAATTCAGTACAGCTTCTCTAAACATCCTAAAGAACCTTTCACCTCCAAAAAGGAAGACAGTAAAAACAAATATTGCAATTTGTCTGTCCAAAAAGAGTAGAATGCTAATGCAGGATAGAGAAAAAGTATGGAAAGAACGGCAGAAATATAAAACACCTAAATATCATGAAAACTTCAGAATGCTTTGCAATCGTACTAAAAAACAAATAAATGAAGACAAAAAACTATACTATAATAACTTTCAGAATAATACTAAACACAACCCTGATAAATTTTGGACATCCATTAAAGAAATCTTATACCCTGCACAAAAGTTCAACACAAACCCTTCTCCCAATAACTCGCCACTCAAAATGGCAATACAGTTCAACTCTTATTTTTAGATAGTGTAGCATCTTTAACCAAGGATTTCTTGACATCTAATCACAATCCTGCCCAACAGCCACATATCACCAAATCCATTTTCACCTTCAAACCTGTGCCCACATCCTGTATAAAACTATTCAGCAAACTTAAACCATGCTCTTCTTCAGCTGAGACCTTCCAATTGAGTGTCTAAAAACAGCAGCCAATTGCATTGCCTATCCTGTATCAGTTCTCATAAATAGGTCAATCGAGGAATCCCACATTCCCTATTTCTGGAAAGAGTTGCATATTAGCCATCTGCACAGAGGAAGAAATTCAACAGACATTAAGAACTTTAGACCTTTAGAAAAATGTTCTCCCCTCATGAAAATACTTGAAAAAGTATTCAAAAAGAATTTCTAGACTATCTTCTGCTGGAAGAACTCCTATTCTTTACACAATATGGCATCCCTTCCAATAGTACTAGCACTGCCTTTCTAACCTATATAGATACTGTCAATAAAGCTGGAAATAACAACAAACTAGTGTCTTCCTTATTTTTAGACTTGTCTAAAGCCTTCAACACAATTTGTTACAGCAAACATCTACTTCAAATGTCCTCACTAGGTCTCCCTCAGCCCACCCTTCTGTGGTTCAAAAGCTACCTTTCCAATAGGTATCAGTCAGTAAAATTGCACTCCATGCTCTCAAAATTACTTGCAAGTTGTAACCAGTGTACCACAATGCTCTATCCTTGGTCCCCTCCTCTTTAATATTTTTAACAACATTCTCTATACTTCCACACAGCAGGCCACCCTAATACAATATACAGATGATTCTACTTTCATTTGCAGATCTGACTACATGATACACATCCAAGAAGTTACTCTGGAAGCTTTAACACCTACTGAAACATGGCTTTGTAACTCACAACTCATGTTCAACCCAAAAAGACCAAACTACTACATTTTTCCCCAAATCACTCTCTAATGAAAAAAAAAACAAAATTTAAAGTCCTGTCTCTTAATAATACAGCCATTGAAGTCACTGCTCATAGCAAATTATTAGGTGTGATAGTGGACAATAACCTTACATTCAACCTGCATATAAATAATTGTATAAGAAAAACTCGTCAAAAAATAAGGATGCTTTACAGAGCCAAAAACATTCTCACAGAAGCAACTAAAACTGCACTTGACACTACTTACCTCCTCTCCATTCTCCTATCCCCAGTAATGTCCAGGTTTCACAAAAATCAAAACTTGAACAGTGCTGTAACAAAGTTGCTAAATTTGCAGGAAACACCCCTTTCAGAACCCACCATTTTATAGCACTAAAAAGCCTAAATTTGTTAGAACTCTCACATCAGCTAACATATATACACCTTCTCACCACCTATAAAATTATCCAGCATCCATCTGTCCAGCACTAAAATACATTCTACACAACTATGTTCCCAGTCAGTCATTGCAATCCAATTGCCAAAAACTCCTTTCTGTCTACAAACCTATCAAATCTGCTGAGCATTGCCTGTACTCGTAAAAGTTTACTAAGGCTTGGAACCCCTTACCTGTATCCATCAGGTCAATACCATGCCTCCCATCTTTTAAAACCATGCTGAAAGACTTCCTAATATTGCTCTGTTCTTGCAAAAAAACAGGATAGACTATATCCCTAAATGTTAATAAGTACCTTTTCATTTGTTATATCGCCTTACTCTCCCTTCTCCACTTACTTCCTTACTTCTATCAAACTCTCTTACCTGACTTTCTCAATAAATATACCATAAACCTGTTTATCTCACTTCATATTGAAATTCCAGTTTGTGTTAGGCTACCCAACCTTTTATTTCTTTATAAATGCTCTACAATTACTGTAAATGTTAAATGATTGTCATATAACTTGTATTAATTCTTTACCAATGTTTTATATTATGTCTAATTTGTTATAATTATTCAAACTGCAGATGTTTTAGTTTTATTTCTGAAGATTGTAAAATTATTGTCCTTAAAATATTTTGTAATAATTTGAAGCTTGCCTCCCTGGGCCTCTGCTGAAAATGGTCTTCTAAACAGTCAGACATTCCCAGTAATCAAATGTCAATAAATAAATAAATAATATTCTTTACTTCTATACTTATAATATCCATATGTAATCATACCCATCTTTATTTTATCTACTTCTTTTAAATCTTTGAAAAATCTTCTTTATTTGGTTTCCCCATAACTTTTTTACATTAGAAAAACACACAATCCATATTTTTTTCTTCTTGACAATGTAAACGTATTTTATCACTGTTCTTTTTATATGGCATACTTTGTTTTTCTGGCAATTTAGCTATTCCCACTCTCCACAAAAAAATCTTGGCATTCTACTTTCTGATTACACTATTTGATTCTTATTTTTATTTCTTTCATTTTATTCATCTGTTAGGTTTTCCCATGGTTTTACATAGCAACGTTTATCATTTTATTCTTATATCATCCTTTTCTGTCTTTTTCTACATCATCAGTGTTTATTTTCCACAATATTTTTTTCTTGTTGACATTTTATTTCATGATTTATAGTCTTTTCTCTTGTATTCTTTTTTACCATACCCCAAAATGTATCATACTTATAATTATACAGTTTTACTACTAATATCTCATCTTTTTTATTTTCCACTTTAACACTAAAAGACAGTTGAAAATTATACATTTCAAATATAATCAACAATATTGTAAAGCAAACAGATATAATTAAAATATGTTACAAATTGAATAATGAGTAAAAGCAAACTGAAACAATATAAACACTACTACAGCAAAGTAAAACACTGTATTCTGGAGAGCGTCCTTTTGGCAATTCAAAGTAGTAATACGTAAAAGACATGTGTTTATCTTAATTGTGACTATAACGAGGGAGTCAAATTAGGATAGATTTGTATAATTGGGGAGGAAGTACAGAAAGAGGTCATGTAAGTAGTAGATGTCTGAACTCCTTCATGTAAACATTTACATTTCTCAGGCACTAAAGGTGAAAAGAACTTGTCCGCTGTCGAAATGCATCAAAGGCTGCTAGGCACACCCCATATCTTTATGAAAGTCAGTACCATAAGTGGAAGTATACCTCACAGGCAATGCCTGTCTCTTTTCCATATTACTTTTGTTAGAATTCAGCTGTACATAGTTGGGCTTATGGATGCCTTAGCCAGACTCTGTTATCACAGATGACTTGTAACTTCTTTTCTTAAATGTTTCCCCCAATTTCATTGTCTATTAGGTGTAAAAAAATTGTGATACTGGCATATCGTTAATGATAAAAAATAGATGGCACCTAGAGGTATGAATATAGCATTCTTAGAGAATGGTTTCTGATATAAAGTGGTTATTAAAGTTTCATCCAACAACTCTGTTATAGATGCAGCTAAAAATCACTAGTAAACATGGTACACTTAGTCTAAATTTCAAGCCTATAACATAGGTATTTAAATATTTAGTAAATAAGAACAGTCATTCAATGTTACCTTTCCACAGAGCCTAACAGTCATTCAGGATTCTTCTTCACATGGAAAATTCTGAATTAAAATGTTTATTAAGTTCCTGGTAGATTTCCCTGGCATTAAATGGGGGCCAAAATTGCCTCTGTAGCCATTCTTCTTATTTGCAAATTAAAGTTTCAATTATAATACATGACATTCATATCAATAACTATCTGATGTAGTTAAATAAAAAAAAATTCCATAGTATGTATGTATATATGTATATATATATATATATATATATATATATATATATATATATATATATTACTAAATTCCAACCAGCATTTAATGGCCTCTTTTCATTTTTCATAAGGAATATAGGTAAACTGACTCTTGACATTCAATATGCACATCAAGTATTATTGTAAACTGAACTTGTATCTGGTCTATGCAAGACAAAAACTCGGTGGTATCACCTATTCTGGCCCTGACTTGACCCAGAAGGAGTTTAAGACAGAACTGATGCCAATATTTAAGATTCAACATTTTAGAAAAATGTCTTGCATCCTGTATAAGATCAGCAAGTGGAAAAAGCAAAGTAGGGATAAGTCCTTAATTTAGTATTGAAAAAATATTGTCATCTAAAGAATGTCCCATCAAATTACTCAAGTATCATTGCTCATACCTTGGTTAGCAGTTCAATGAAACTGGTTACAAGAGTCACCTCTTTGCCTGAATCAGCAGTGTTTCAAGCTGCCACATTTTCAGGAGGAACTTTTCTCCCTTGAAAACAATGTCTTAGAACCAAGAGGGGTTTAAGCACCTGTGTCAGTATTAAAAAGCATGGATGAAAATAAGGATGTATCAGAATGATATAAAATGTATCTAATATTAGAACTTTTACACTTGGTTTAACTCTTTGCCACCCCATGGCAATACTGTTATCTTTCTTAAAACAGACAGCATTTCTAGAGTATAGTTTAATAAAGACACTCAACTCATAAGCTTTAAGATCCCTATTCATCTTTTAATAATTACATGTTTCTAATTGAATGCCCAATGTCTACATTTGTTGGGATAAAGTCCCACTAAACTGCTCATTCTGCAGATGAGCATAAAATCCATTAGCCTCAAAGATATGAGTGTTATCAAAATGACAAGTTCATAAATATTGATAAGACCTTCAATAAAGAGAAATAAAGCTACTTTCTGAATCAAATACCACCACTACAAAAACAACAGTTTAAGATTGTTTAACCTGACCCCTTCTTATTAAATTTTAAAAAATCTGAGTTTTAGGATTAACACCCCTCCCCAGAATGCATTCCTTTTTTTCAATGGCTACAATTTTTGTTCAGTTTTACAAATAATAATAATAAAACCCATCACAAGGTTGCTTGCTAAGAATTTATAATATACTGCATCAAATGTCTTGTTAACTTTTAGGCAAACTGCATTCAAACTCCTGTCTGGGCTATAGTTGTGGCCAATTTCTCAAAAAGAAAAACTGCCTTGCCACTGTTATCATGCATTCCGTAGGTTTTATTTTCTCCATAATCACACTTCCATATAGAATAACATGTCACATTTCACATGCATTCTGCTTCCTAGTGTTTATGTATTTACTCAGAAGCCAGTTTTTCAGTATGTCGTAGCCACATTGCATGTGGGTCAGTTACTGAGAGGTGTTTCTGTTACTACATGGTGTGAGAGGAATGTTCTCCTTAGACACAAAAGTTAAGGCAGCACAGAAAGAGAGACAGATATATGTCCCAGAGGTTGTCACTCCTATGGAACAGGCTTCCCAGCCATGTGAAGCATTCATTACCCATTTTAAGCACAACCTAGACCAGTGGATGGGGAATAGGAAATTTACTCCGGATCTGGCACCCATGTTCCTTATGGACAGAGGTAGCCTGGCTCTCAATGTCCTATTTGGATGCAGGACATAATTATTCTTTTGGGAAAACTCGGCAAGGCTTAGAAAGGCCCCGCTGGGTCATTAGCCTAGTAACAGTCTATGAATCTATGAATCTGTGAAAGTAGTTTAAAATAGAATAGAACAGTGAAAAATATGAAGGAAAACAAGGCATACCTTTTGTTTAAAAGCAGTTCCTTGAATTGCTAATGGGATTCATTTTTATTAAGAAAATCACAGTATCAACAAACATACATATATTAATGATGTTTTGATTATCATGGTGAAATGACCAACTATCTGTTTACGTCTAAGGAAATCAATTATTTACTGTAATTTTTTACTGAGCCACAGCCAATTACAGACATTTCATACTTCTGTTTAATGGCCAAAGTTAAATTGTTTATGATGCCAGTATTAAGCTTGTTTCTTTTTTGTTTCTTCTCTGTTGTTTACTTTCTGCTTTATGGGAGCTGAAGAGAGCATTGTGCTATCCAGTCTAGTGAAAAGAATGTAATATCAGTACAAAAAAAAATGGTTCTTTGTTTATTGAGCATTCTTTATTTTATAAGGTCCCTGATAGTGATGTATTGTGATTGCAGTATATAAGATGGCTCTGAAGTGAGTTTCTTTTTTTTTCTGTGATTGTCTATGTGCATGCATGTGTGTGTGTGTGTGTGTGTGTATGAAGACATTTTGAAGACCTTGCATTTCACATGTACATTTATCTGTAAGCTGTATGATCATGTGAAAGGAACTCTGCAGTAAACTTATTTCTGAAGTATTATGAAATGATCTCACAAAACCAATGTGAAGGTATTAAACTAATTCTATTAGTCTGTGCACTGATAATTTCTGTCTTTGATCTACTGTACACACAATTTCACAGACATGTATTATCTAATCTATTAGTATGTACTGCATTCAGAGGAATGCTTATTCATGAATGATATATTTTAAGCCAAGTCTTTTGGGCCACTTTGAGATCTGTATTAATAAATTAGATAGCGTTCCCTTAGTTCAGCAGCCTGTACATTTTTGCAGTACTTGAAATGACAGTGCACGTGTTTGCCATGGTAACCAGGTCTACAGTTTGTTTTATGTGTAATTCTGTCATCATTTTGCTTATATCTGCATGGAAAATGTAATGAATCACAATTTCTATAGCTTTTTCAGCTGATATTATCTGTTTCATGTGTAAAATTGTCTTGCATATTGGGAATTGCTGGACTGTTGATATGACGTCACTGAAAAGCATTCATCACCTTAATAATGGTATACTATTGCACTAAAAAGCATATGTAATTTCTTATAATTTCCCCAAGGTAGTGTGTGTGTGTGTGTGTGTGTGTGTGTGTGTGTGTGTGTGTGTGTGTGTGTGTGTGTGTGTGTGTGTGTGTGTGTGTGTGTGTGTGTGTGTGTGTGTCTGTGTGTGTGTGCGTATCAGTCCATTCTGAAAGGACTTTGTCAGACTGTTGCTAGTGCCAGATAATCAACATTGCATATCACGGTATAAAACACTGATATCTGCTGTATGTTAAACATTATCAGGCTTAGAATTCTAAATTCATTAGGCTTTCTACAGATTCGTAACTTCTGTTTGATTGCCTGTTCATAAAATTTTCCTTAATTGTATAAACATAGCCTACAGAATACCTCACTATGGAAAAAAATAAAGAGAAAATAATGAACACATGCCTAAAATGTGATACCAGGCATGAAACAGGAAAGCAGTTTTTCAGTCAGGACAGTTAATTGTTCCTGGATGTAAATAGTGCATTTGTCATATTCATGCAGTAACAAAAAGAATTGACAGCTAATAACCTGAAGAAATGCACAGTTATCTAGCTTTGGAGCTTCCACATGCAAATTTCAGAGTACCCTCAATCATACATTTTGCTGCTTTTGTTACATGTTTACCTCACATTTTCAGTACGGCCTCTTATGACCCTGCCTCCTGAACAAGACTAAAAGAAATGTCATTTCCTGCATAAACAATGAAGTGGTACAAAATCCTAACGTCTGCTTCCTAGATAAAAGTGTCATTTTTCCTCTGCACCCTCCCAAAGGTTTGCCCTCATGAAAGGCATATTCAATACCCGCATCAAAAGTATGCAGCAATATTCAAGTTATGCTACAGCTCTAAAAACAACTGCACTCTAGCTTGTTTTTTTTTTTCCTATTCAGCACCTGACATTTTCACATGAAAGCATGGCATATAAGCCAGTACGTTTTATAGCACTGGGACCTCTTTAGTAACTGATATAGTGGTGCTGGACATCTAGTGGTGAGGCTAATTCCTGGACGGAAGAAAAGTAATAAATGCTAAATAATATTCTAATGTCAGTTCTAAAAAGTACATGTGGATACTGTTGCCATTTCACAATGGATCAATCAGCATTATCCCTTTCTATGCATGTGTTTAGTATGTCATGGACAGTGGTAATGATACACTAATAATAATTAATTAATAATATATATTGGAATGTTTGAGATAGCACAGCAGTGCTATGTGGTTAGAAAAAAACACCCTGGTTTTAATGTAATGTGAGTGGAAGACATTATTCCAACTGAGGAAGGTCACACCTGGAGTGGGTGTGGAACCAGTCTTGTGCTGTGGCCACTACTTATTGCATTCTATAATGTATACCATCCAATGCCTAGCTGGTCGACTATGATTTAAGAATTGCCACATGTAATGATTTGATGCCCTTACTTTATAAATATCTTATAGGTTCATTTGTAAATACTAGGCTATCTACCCTTCTGGGTCACTTTAAACCCGGCCACTTTCCCTTTTTGTGCTCAGAATAACTTATCCTATTTGGCTATAGATTGGCTTTGCCATGCCATGCTTGATAATTGTATATTACCCCTAATGAAAATAACTGGGCTCATACCATCGATAATTTCAGGGGCTCATGAATGTGATAAAGCATTTTGCAGCTGCCTCTGCCCATTAATAGTACAGGGGAAAGTCCTCTGGTACATTTTCTGTTTCCCATCCATAGATCCATGTTGCACTTGAATATGGACAGGGATGAACTTTGTTTTATTTGGATGGAAGTCTGTTCTACACCAATGGTCTCCGCTCTGAGATATAGCTGTACTTCCAAACCATTCTGTTGATGTTGCAGAACAGGTTTAGATCCCTAGCCTATGTATGTCTGATGGTATTTGAATTTTTGATGTGCAGTAAATTCATCAGTAATGGGTCAGAGGATGGCTTGTATGCCAGACGTGGTTCTATATCATAATGTCGAAGTCTGACAAATTTGAAGCACTATAGGTCGAACTTGAATGTTCAAAGTGTCAGAACTTCAAAACATATAGCGGAGATTGCCATAGAGTGCGGGAAGGGAATATTTCCCTTTACTGCACTGTAGTGCGATCTCAAAGTTGGTATATTTAAGTAGCGGTGGGTGCAGGGGGGCTAGCCCCCCTGCATAGAGCATTTTTTTTTGTTTTTGGGTTTTAAATGTTTTTTTTGTTTGTTTGTTTTTTGACATTCGAAGTTCTGACACTTCGAACATTCAAGTTCAACCTTAAGCGCTTCGAAGTTGTCAGACTTTGGCAATATGATATAGACCTGCCAGACACAGGTCAAGGTCACTTATTAGCAGTCTGTAGGATAACAAGTTTAGTGACAGGGCTTTGAGTCGGTCAATGTAGGAGATGCTGTTTAGACCTTGTATCCTTTCAGTAAGGTATCTCTGTGGGCATTCTAGTTGTTGCATGTGTCTGGACAGATAGGTACCAAAAGGGGTATTTACTTAATGATTATTAATGATCTTGACTAGGAGACTGCCAACAATCTTCACCTACTAGTGGACGCTTATAATAGAGCTGTTTATGGTTCTCTGGATTGAATCACCATAGAAAGTATATGCCCATTGCTTCTTCTATGTAACATTTGATATCCAAAAGTACAATACAGAGGTAAGGTGTATGACTATATCTGTCAGCTTCAACAGCATTTACTTTCATTTTGTGCAATGCCTTAAATAAAATCAAACCACAGGATAATATGTATGAGACATTTTAAATATATGCAAACATGCATTACATTCTTTTTTATCTGGGGCAATAAATTACCACAGTTTTGATGGAGACAATAGCACATTGTTAAAAATTTCAAGTAGGCAAAACATTTTTACATAATAATGCATCTCTTGCAAATACTACATTCCTCAAATATGTTTCTATTAATCTAATATCATCATTTTTGATCTTATCTGGTACAAAACCTAAATACAAATAGCACAGAATGAACAATAATTCTTTACTGTTTGGATTTTATTTAATACCCTTCGTTACTTTGAACTATCTAAGTATATACCTGTTTTTTTACTAAATATACAAGCCTCAAATGCTTAGGGAATTCTGTGGTCTACATTTCTCACACTGATGTATTAGAAACATCAATGGTAACAAGTTTCTAGACTCTCAATTTGAATAGCCTAAACTTGAATGGGCTCTAACCTCCTCCTCAAACCCTTAGTGAGATGTCTTTTAGGACACTAACCTCAAAAATGGGGTTATCACAAACACAGTCTCTATATTCAACAGTCAACATAAGACATTTTTTGAACAATTGTCTCCATTTCCTCTTCTGCAGCTTCTGTCATTATAAATAACAGATTATCTTGGCTGCTCACACTTCTTCAAAATCATTCCTGACTGTTTATCTGAGGAACCTTGCTTTATTCTCACTTCTTACTCCTGTGGCAAAGAAGACATGATATTTTGCTCTCTGACCATAATCTTTTTGTTGAGAGTAATCTTGTTTTAGTCTTTCTTGTGCTTTAATTAGATTCTCATGCATTAACAAAAATGTAGCTGTAGAAATGTTATTCTTTGATCTACGACCTGTTAGTAAACGAGTAGCGGTAGACATGTATCTTGCAGTGGAGTACACCAGTATCCCAGTGAAGCTAAGAGTATGTTGACATAGCAATCACTTGAATGCTGTGCACTTTATTCCTGATGTTTCTGATTCTCTATGCATTATTTGCAAAGCAACTGTTATATTGTGGATAGTGAAGACTAGTGGAAATATACTGACAACCCCATTGCTCTAAAAATCTCTTCAGTTCCATTCTTGAAATATTGTCAGTTCTTTCAGCAAACTGATCAACATGTGCATTTGTAATCTATATTAACTTTATCACCTCAGTATACTTCAAGTAGTAATCAATATGATCAAATACAAACTGCCTTGGTATTCATGCAGAATTGTTTCCACTTTACTCCATGGTACACAGGAACTTAGAAATCATCTCTTGTTTTGGATTAATATAGTAACAGCTATTCTACACAACACAGTTCTAAACTTCTCATTCTGTCTGACCAATAGTGCACATCACAAATTGTTTCTTCAAACTTCATAATTATTCAGTGTGATTCATACTTTGGCAACACTTCTTCACTTGCTAATTTGGCACTATTTATTTATCAGCGTTAAACAGCAAACCTTGTGTGTAACTAACTACTTCTCTGTATGAAGAAGCATGGCTTGTTTTTAAGAAATAATATACATAATAAATTAACTTATCATCATATAAATAAAATTGAAAAGCCTTTTATAATGACAGAGACAGAAGAGTAAATAAGAAGGTAGAAGTTAATAAAGCCCCGGTAATGATGGAATTATATGTCAACTTTATAAAAGTTTACCTCAAAGTCATTTCATTATATATTTTTTTACAGTAAAAGACAGATCTAATGTTCCACATTCTTGGAAGTATTCAGTTATTTTAACTATACTTAAACTAAACAAAGACTTGCCATTATGTTCCTCTAATAGACTCAAATATCTTTTAAACACTGATTGTAAAATATTAATTTCTATTTATGTTAACAGTAACAAGCATTTTCGTCTTCTACTAACTGAAGATCAAATGGCTTTGGGGATTAATCAGCAGTTAAGCTCTTTCCTGTAGTCCTGTGGTGCAAAGTTTGATTCCCCCAGCCTCTGTTGCCTAAATGTTTGACTATGACCAAGTCATTTAACCAGATACAGCTCCCAGATTGAGTCTGAAACAGGTCCATGGATATCAGTAGTCTACCCTGGAAAACAAATAAAAATAAAATAACCTGGCTTTATATTGAATAGACAAACGTATGAAAATATTAAAACAATAATTACGTTAATTGACTATGCCAATAATATGAAGAAAGGAGTATCAATGATTAGCCTAAATCTCAATGAAGCTTTGCTTTCTGTAGACTGATTTCATTTATCCCCTTTGTTAGAAATGTATAATTTTTCAAACAACTTATTTTTATCAGAACCACTTTGCTTTTGTTAAGTTAGGCTTTTTTTCCAAGAAGTTAAGATTTATAAAGGAATAAAAACAACACTGTCCATTGTTTTCCTCATTCTTTGCTTTGGTGATTGTACCCTTTAAAAAGTGTTTAACATCAAATTTACAAATATTTAGGCATAAAATAAATGACCTACAACCAAAAGGAGCAGCAATGCTGATGCTTCAAGCTTCAACTCTTCACAGTTTGATGTTGTTCCTGCTTGCTTTTTTTTCCAAGAATATTAAACATTTCATCTTTCGATTTCTAGGCTGGTGATTTAGAATTTCTTATACACCTTTGCAGTGCCTTTCCATTTATTTATTTTTTGCTTAAAAGAAATAATTATTATATATCTAAAATCCATCTTATTGTGGATGATATTCTATTGACAATTGGTAATATTGATAAATCTATAACTTCTTTATTTAATGTATCTGTTTTAATCTGTATTGGGTCTTAGTTTTAATAGTAGTAAAATTAATATTTTATTGAGAGATAAAGAATTGAAAGAGTCATTAAAGAAGATTAAGGAGTATAATAGGGGCAATTAACAACTTAATTATCTAGGAATTATGTTAACACACAACTGTAAAAAATATCATTAATTAACTATAATAATATTTTGGATTCTATCAAAATCAAGTGGAACAACATGTTTTTTTCAAGTTTAATTAAGATGATTATTTTGCCAAATATATAATATACTATTAAAACTACTTCTCTTTTTTTCCCTATAAAGTATTTATTAAATAATTTAACAATGCTCTTTTAAAAATTCTTCTGGTTTTCAAAGAAAGCAAGAATGACTTTAAAACTTTGCATGAAAGATTAGAAGAATGGTTGAATTTGACTGTGAAAACTTAAAACCAATTTGGAAAGAGATCAATCTGTTTTGCAAGCTCTATCGACAGAAAATTGTAATTTATCTATAACGTTAGTTTTATTTAATGCTCCAATTTCCAGAAGTATTCCCAGAATATAATATCTTCTTCTCTGGATTATTTTAGCTATTACTATAACAATTATTATTATAAAAAATGAAAAGATAAAGTTACTTACTTCTTTATGGAATTTATAAACATTGCAAACATTGTATGCAGAATGAATTAATCACAATTAAGATGAAAAAATAAGAATACAATTGAATATAATACTTTCTTAAGACTGAATGTGTTTAAAAACAATTATTTAGAAATATTATAATAGTTGAGTTAATTAACATGTTTATAGAGCCTTGCTTTTTGTTATAAGGATTCATTGTTTTGAAATAAACATTGTTGTAAATAGTTTTATTTTTTGTTTGTTTTTTTGCAACCTAGTTTGTTCTTCATTTGAATATTAATATGTTGTAGTAATGTGTTAAATCTGAAGAAAAATCTTTAAAAATATGTCTGTATTTCTTTCCTGATGGTGACTTCCTATTCGGTGTAGTCTGTTACTTGCTGTTATATGCAACTTCATAGAGCATGCATATTTCTGCTCCTTTCTGTATGTTGAAACTTTTCAGTCATAGGCAGCTGTGAATTATCCATTTAACTTCCAGATCATCACCAACGTGTTTTCTTGCTACTCTGGCAGATAAGGTCTCTACATTTCTGATTATATGTATGTTTACATAGTGTAACAGGTTTAACACACTGGGTGCTCTCTTTTGGCGTTTAACGGGAGTATATTTATAGAGTAAGAATGTCATCTCAAAGTTACTTTCATAAAAAGGAAGTCTGCTGTTCAAGTCAACTACAGTTCAGTTCAGTTCAGTTTTTAGAAACTTAGCTGTCTGCATACTCCATTTTCCTGATTAAGCAGTTTGAAATAAGCTGCCTATAACATTCAAGTAGGTAACCCGGAACTGCACAGGTAACTCCACAGTTTCTGTTATTCCACAGGTAAGTCCACAGATTCTTCTGGTTACAGTACCTCAAGAGTCTCCATTCTTGTCTTACATATCCCTCTTCCAGAGAAGAATGCATCAGTTTTAAAATGAAGTCCTCTGAGATATGTTCAGTGCTTTAGCTTTAGCTGAACCTTTTGTCTTTTAGGCCAAGGACATCATTGTGCTCATAGGCCTCCAGCCTCCACCCAAGTCCTTTTTTTTACAAAGTTTGGAATATGGTTATTGCATTTATCTATTTCTTTACAACCATTTTGGTTGCCTCAGTACCTGTACAACTGTTTACTTTCATTTACACTTT
Source organism: Protopterus annectens (assembly GCF_019279795.1). NCBI lineage: Eukaryota > Metazoa > Chordata > Ceratodontiformes > Protopteridae > Protopterus > Protopterus annectens. Next base: position 1,440,904,671 of record NC_056745.1, read on the forward strand.
AAGATTTCTTTTGCTTTTTAAGCTCTGCCACTTCATTGTTGCAAGCAAGAGTTTGCATACATTTTTTTTACTTTGCTCTTGGACACTTGGAGTGTTCCTTTAATAATTTATAATTAAATATGCAAATACCCAGAGTCAGCTTGAGACAGCCTTTCCAAGTTCTTACACCAGGTCATTTTTCTCTTTTTCCAATGTATAGACTGTCTTTTCTAATTTCTTTAAAGCAGGAAGTTCTCCCTTTTGGCTTGCAATGTTAATTGGCTTAGCACTTTCAAGTGAAAAGTGAAAAGCCAGAATATGCAGTCAAAGGGCATTCTCACTCCTGAAATGCTTTATTTTGTTATAATGCCTATCCTGTGGCATTTTTTTACTTAGAAAAATAGGCTTTGCATTTCTTCAGTTGGGAGTTTTATATGCAGTGCTTTAGTACTTACAAAACCATATTTTTGCATTCTTTATCCTTTTGTTATTTGTAAAAATGTGTGTGTGTGTGTGTGTGTGTGTGTGTGTGTGTGTGTGTGTGTGTGTGTGTGTGTGTGTGTGTGTGTGTGTGTGTGTATTTATGCGCATGCACATGTGTGTACTGGCTATAAGCATTATTGGAAGCAATTTACAAATTTAGAAAAGTGTTGCTGCGGTAGCATTGTCGCCTCACAGTAAGACATTGTCCTGTTCGATTCTCAGCTAGAGCGTCTTCTGTGTGGAGACATGTGAATGGGCATACCTTCATTGACGGTTGTGCATCAGGGCCAGCAACTCGGCATGTACAAATCTACTGCCAATCATTAGCGGACCGGATTTCCGCTGTGGTGACCCCTAACCAGGAAAAGCTGAAAGACACAACAACTCTGATTTACATTGTTTGAGCCCAGAGCAAATAATATTGACATGTAAATAAATATATAGTTAGGAATTTGCATTTCTTCTTGTAGCTCTTGATCATATAATAATTTTCAAAATAAGTGTTATGTTCTAGAATTTAAACAGGGTGTTACAAACATAGTACACTTTGAAAGCATAATTTAAAAATGGATAAATAACATGCCATTTGCCAATACCCCCTTAAAAAGTAGCCATATTTTCTTGATATTCTTCAATGCTGGTAGACACGACATTTGACAGATACCTTGAAGTTTGTACATGGTGTTGCTGGTGTAACTTCTTTGGTAAGATATCAGTAAATATTAACAAAGTGACTTGCTTACATTAGCTCATGTTATCCAACAGTATCTTTCAACCAACATTTTGTCAAAATGTGCAGCAGCTCCAGATACCACTGCTGGAGCCAAGGTAGTAGAATGGATAGATACGGTGGATGGATACTGTGATCAGTAGCATTAAACTGCAGAAAAACACCATAAACTAGGTAGGTATGCACCTGGTTTCGCTAGTGTGTGTGTGTGTGGGGGGGGGGCAGGTTGAATTGGTGGTGGTGGATGAAATCATCTAACACAAGGCTAGTCACAATGACTAGTGGGGTGGAGGGCAAAACTGGAAAAAAAATGAGGACCTGACTAAAGGTGACCAATAACTGTCTATTCATTGTGCATTTTTATTCTTTGAAGTAAATGTTTAGTGTGAAATCTTCACATTACAACCACATGGGTATTGCAAGCTGAAGTAGGAGGAGCTTATATGTTGTCGTTTAATACATGTCAAAGAATTAGGTTAATGATTGTGTATTTTGCTATTGTTTTTGCGAAACGCATAAAAATGAGTGTAGCATCTTGTGACTATTTTGCAGAAAGCGCTACATAGATTTAACAGATTTTTCAGTCTGTTCCCACTCACTCTTACTCCACTGTCATGTGACCTTGGATTGTGAATAGTAAAGTAGACAGACTTGGATGAATGAAGCCCCTCCACATAAGTGGTATAGGAGGGCTTGCCACTCTTCAAAAAAATGCCTCATTACAGTTTTCATGTTTGTTGTATATGAATATAAGCTAAGTTCACGTATATGTGTTATGCTGATATATGCACTCAGAATTATAGTTTCAAGTAATATTTGCTGAAAAACTCTATCGAGTTCTATAGTTTCAGGCCTTAATAATGTATCTAGTTTCTAATCATGGTATTGCAGCGTACTGATACTTTTTTCAAAACCCATGTGGACTGAAAACCATTCCTGTCTGTTTACTTCTGGTAAAATAAAGAGTATTTTACTGCATCTCACAGCATTCTTCAACTAGGGACTAGTATCATGTTGCTCAATGTCTACTAATTCAATTATTTGCCAAGAGGAGTAGGTGTTTGCTTGTGGTTACATGAATTATATGACTGTTTACAGTCATGCAAAACTTCTGAATCAACATACCTAAGTAGGTAACGAGTAACTAGGGAATCTTCTCAGCTATTGAATGTCATGAACAGAAAAGTAGCTGGATGGTGACTTTTGGCATTTGTAGGAAAAGACTGCTGTAGTCTGTGTGTATTCGTGGCTGTTGGGAGGGATGAAGGCTACATCACTATGTCTTTTAGGCTTTTTTGATGAAGACAGTAAGCACTGAATGTCTGTCTGTCACTCAACTGAGAAAAGTGAGCTTCTTTCATTTATAGAAGGTGCCAGTCTTGAAAGGCTGAATTAAATGCTGGCCAATATTCACCATAGAAATTCTGTCTTAGGTTACGTATGATGATAAACTTGTGTTTAAAAGCCTGTGGGTGGAGACATCACAAAATGGATGATAAGACAGAAGCATAAAACGGGATGTGTTATAAAATAATGAGAAATAAACACTGAAAAAACATCTGAGAAGTATCTTTACATGAATCGAGTAAGGACCTTAAGCATCTAAGGACTGACAAAATGGACAAACTGTACTACAGATCTTTCTCAGTAATAGCAAGAGTCCACTCCTTTCTGGATTATTGGACTGCCCCCTTTTAAACCAATGGCAGTCATGCAGAAAGCAAACGGTGGGGCAGAGTGTAGCTTTAACAAGTTTTAAAGAGGTCTATGAGATTTGCTCCTGGTAGATTAAGCTGGGGGTCCAGTTCACGTGTCTTATTGATAATACTTGACATCTTCAGGTGTCAGCCCTAAATACTACATGGGTGTAGGAGGGAGATGAGCTTCTAGATATACAGTTTCATGGATATGAGTAGGAGCAGAGTCAGACATTAAACTCAATTTCTCTTGAACAACAGAAGAAGCAGCAAGGCATCCAAAGACAGGTGCTGGCTATGTTTCAGAATCCAGAAGAAGCCTTTTCTAGCAGACACACACTCTTATAGATCATGCGAGCATGGCGAGTATCATTCTAACAATGTAGTCATGTCGTATGTGCATGCTAGTAATCATTCTAAGAATGTTGTCATGCCATATGTGCATGGATCATTCTAAAAATGTAGTCATGTCATATGTGCATGCTAATAATCATTCTAAGAATATAGTCATGTCATATGTCCATGGCGATCATCATTCTATGAATGTAGTCATGTCACATGTCCATGGCGATCATCATTCTATGAATGTAGTCATGTCATATGTGCATGAAGATGATCCTTCTAAGAATGTAGGCATGGAATGAGATTAGAAACACAGCCTCCTACAAATTCAGCATGCTATGGAAATCAGCATGAGAGGCATTACGAGCAATCAATTATACCTGGAAGTTATCACTATTGCATATACTGCTGACTGAGTAATGAAATCAAATCAGAAGGCTAGAATTAGGGAAGTGCAATGAAATTCTTCCATTGATCTAGACAAAGTCTTCCTCAATGAGTAGTTTTAGATAAAAGCTCAGAGTCCTTCTCTAAGCACAGACCTGAATGAGAGGGTTGTATTCAGTAAGAGGCTGGTAATGCAAATATTCTTCTAGTGTCAGCCTCACTTTAAACAGGTGAGAAATAGGGCCAACAGTATGAATACTCCTGGCTGCCCATGCAACTGCAACTTGCCTAAGTGTGCACAGCTACATGTGGACACACTGCACTTTCATCCACCACAGAGGACTGAAATAAAACTTTTTTTGTAGGATATGTCAGAATATTCCAGATCCCTACAAGAAAGAAGGCAGCTAGAGTAGTGCACCTACGATCAGATTGGATTAGGTGTGAAAGTAACTGTGTCCCTTGCATTTCTCAGAACTAAAATTCACAATATTTATTTGTAAATCACAAAAATATACAGGTACACACACAAATACATGTGTATTAACACACACACACACACACGCTGAAATCTAGTCTCTGAGACTATGAATGTTAAAAAACTGAACTATTTTTTTAAATACTAACTTAAAAGTCGCACCAATTCAAAAAAGGGAGAAATCTCTAAAAAGGGAACGATTGCCAGTACACACTTCGACAGCTCGCTGAAAATAACTTCCTACTTAAGGCAGCGTTAGCACGCTGATTCAGAGTGTCTTGAGCCTTGAGCAAATAAGGGTCAAGGAATTATATGTCATCGACCTGTAGGGTAGCTGGCTACATGCAGCCACATAAATACATACGCACACACACACACACACACACACACACACACACACACACACACACACACGCTATAATAACATATAACCCACATTTCATTTCCATAGTTACGCAGTAATTAAAACTGTTAATTTTTAACAGCATCTATTCACTGTATAATGTTTTGTAATGTTGGATGCTTATAAATTCATTTTTTTTTTAAATAATGCAGACATAGAGCAAGCCCACATTCTTGACAGCTGGTCACAGGAAACTTCTACCAGTCATCAGTCATGTAACGTTTGTCATATTTTGCATACATTCACAGATTTGTATAGTGCTTATACAGTAGGGAGGCCATCCACATGTCATAGCATGTACCCCTGTTTTATTTCTAGATCATTCTAATGGATATGCTTATATAGGCCCTTAACTGCCCTGCCCCATCACTGAGAAGTTTGCCGTTGTGTGGAAGGGTTATATGAATATAGAAATAAAGGATATATTTGAATTTTTCTGAAAATAATCTGTAACATAGTGTTATATTCCTTATACTCTGGGGGGGGGTAGGCTTAAAATGAAATATTTTGCATCATTCACTATGCTAGATTTTCTGAAACAGATGAATATTATTTTGTTTCTGTGCTATGATAAGCTGTAAAAATCATGGCATTGTAAGTCATGTTGTGACTGTAATGAATCCATTCTACACTGCTATATCACCATTTATTTCATATCAAAGTTGTAAACCCATCTGATAATGACACCCACCATTCAATTTTTTATTATTACAATGATTTATATTGTATCTATTGATACAGGGCATCATTTATGTCAACTATCCTATGTCACTTTGAAAAAAATAATACAAACATTTACCTATTGTTAAATAAGCAAATTAGTGATACTGCACGAGACAGAAAAATGAAAAAAAAAACCTAGCGTGGAGCTCATTGTCATGGGTTGCCCTGTGTATCATCCCATTTACAAATTACAGATAACTGTGGGTAAGGGGCAAATATAAGGAGAAAAGCTCATGCAGGCTCCTTGTCCACATATAACCTGGTTTCAGAGCCTCCTCGTTATACCATCTTGCCCCACCCCCACCCTCACACCCAACCCTTCAGTGGGAAGATTACACTTAAACTTTGTCTGAGCAGCTTGTATGTGAATTCTACAAATGAACACTCATGGTGCTCAGTAAAAACTCGAAAACTGTTTAAAGCTGGGAGCTTGGAACAGGAATCATGAAAGCTTTTACAAATCTACAGCAATTACTCCTACAACATACACATAATTAGCATCAAATGCAAACGTTAGATTACAGCAACATATACTTTTTGGTGTGGGAGCTCTGTGAGAAATGCGTATCTGAAGATCCAATACCATCCTTTTCAAGCAGTACAGCCAAGAAACAGAAACCGATGACACTAGAGAGGTACTTATGCTGATCCAGACTTCCAACACATCAGCATACAGGGCCGAGAGTGTTTCAATGACAGTCAATACACAGCAAGGAGGTGCTAAGAGTCAAACAGCTGCACACAGCTGGCAGCAAGTGTGTAGGCACAGATGAGTCTGACACTGGTAGACTGTGGAAGAGCCTAGATCCTCCAACTTGGAAGGGACATCAGTAGTCATGGGGAGGTGCTATGTACCATGAAAGAACTTGAGCGGCTAAAGTAAGCTACAGCAGCAATAAAGTCTGTTTGAGTATCTCTAGGTAAACTGTGACACTAAGCAGAACATACACATGGCCTCAGCATCAGAGTCAGCATGAAGTTGGTGTTGTTATTACAGTCATATCACGCATGATCTCATCTCTCGAAGAGAGCAATACCAAGCTTAGCTTCTCATTTCTGTTTCTCAATAAGTTATTTCTGGTATACTGCTAACAAACATCCACTTCTGGTGTTCTGACATCCATCAGAAACATGAATATAAAAGTCCATCATTTATAGGAACACTACCTTTAGTGATTCAAGTCTTTTTCCATTCATAACACTTTTATACACTTAGCTGGACAAACATGGTGCTCAAAGAATGCATATAAGTAATCATTTGGCTGTTTATAGCTTGAACTTTACTGGTATTTTTTTGTTTTTGTTTTTGTTGTTACCTAATAAGTGACCAGGTAAGCCTGATAGACACAATTGTCTCTTTTGAGGAATAACCCAGGTGCACTGTCTGGTTAAGTTTATTTATTTATTTTATATTTGGTTACTGGGAAAATCCAACTGGGCATGGGCCCTTTTCCAGTGGAGGCCCTGGGAGAAAAGCCACAAATGACATTTACACAGACAATAATAGTCTTCACTATGAGTTTATACAGTAAAGGTACACGTGATGACAAATAGCATTTTTTAACACATGACATAGAAGTCTACACTAGCACCAACATTTTAAAATATTTGTTTCAACAGAAAGTAGTAACAGTAGTCATTAAGTATAGCATGGGTAAGTTCCAGGTAGGTAGAATTATGAATTGTGAGGCGAGAAGAGGAATGGAAGTGAGGTGCGGAGATAAATTACAGACTAATGAGATAGACTGAGAGACGTGGCCACCTGGACTGTCGCAGATCCAGCGCCATGAGTTCAACAAATGTGATTTTAAGGGCTTTTTAAATTCATGTATGGAAGCTATGGCTGTGATGGGGGGTTATTCTATTGTTTGGCTATTGTGTTAGAATAAAGAGATGTCCCAGCAGCATTATTATTATCTTTAGTTACTTTGACGAAACGTTTGTTAGTGGAGCGTAGGTGTCTGGTGCAGGAGTATGAAATTAACAGGCCTTGTAGCGAGGGGATTTGTTCAGGATGATACATAATTTCATGTGACAGGGTAAGTTGATTATATAGAAGCAGGTGAGGAAGTTGAAACCAATTAATGTATTTGAGAGATATAGAGTGGTAGGTACTATTAGTAGCAAATCTGATGATTTTGTTGCTGTTTACAACCCCAGAGTATGCAAAAGAAGCTGGAAAGACTCAAACCCTGTACCCTGGCTACAGGAAGCAGTTCAATATTAGTCCAAAGCATTAGTTATCTGTCTACTGCAAGATTGTGCTTGTTTACCTAAAAGTATGATGTGGCCATTTAAAGAATGACCATGGAGACCACTGCTGATTGGCTGCTGTCCGTAAAAGCTTTTATGACAGTTAGCTAGACTCAATTAAACTAATGTATCACACCCTGATAGTAAGGCTAGTCACAGGTGATGTGGGCAAACAGAAAACAAAACTGATATATCACAAAATACAGTATTATATTTGTGACACTCTAGCTATGGGTGGTAAATAACTGATTCCATTTTACAGTAACCACATTATGAGATAGTACAAAGGGCAATGTTTCCAAACAAAAGGGGGAAGAAACACAATAATTCTTGCAGTGCAGACTTAAAGATCTATAAATAGTATACACTTCCTGATATCATATCAGACAACAGCAGGTTTTTAATATAAATGATCCTCCCATGATGGTGACGCTATTCTACATACACATGGTCAGCGTTATGAATCTTTCATTGATGAGCTGTAGCAAGACAGAAAGAAGGAATATTATTAATCCTATTGTCTGCAAAAAACAATGTCCCATACCTTTCTGCTTGACCTGTCTTCCTGATTATGTTCTTAGATGATGCATCACATCATGTTTTACCAGAAGGTCATCTGAGGTCTTTCTAAAAAGCCAGAACATATGACTTACTGAGTGAATCAATATCTGGAATGTTGTTATTGAATTTTAATCTTTTTAGTTTTCAAAGAATATAACTTTTAATTTGACAGCCTTTTATGTGTCTTGTTGAAATGTCAACAGGATTGATGATTCTGTGACCTGAATTTGAAGATAACCCGCAAATCAATTTTTGCAAATAGTCCTATTATCACAACATATGTGGACTGCTTCACACTGTGCTATATATAAACTCCATTATAATTTTTGCATAATAACTTTGAGATAGTTACTGTGAAAACAGCTTTAAATAGAATACCACTGACATTTAAATTTGTATTTAAATGAAAAGTGCTTTTTAGAAGAAATATTTAAGCATATTTTTTTTGCTTAAAAGAGGCTTTGCTTTACCCAATTTCTACATAAGGTATACTAATTTATTATCTGAATATTTTATATGTGAAACAGAGATTTCTCTATAAATGTCCAAGATACCAGTATTGTGACAAAAAAAGTATGAAATCCATTACCCAGTGGGGAAAATGTTGTTACAAATTCCCATGTATGTCATCTCAGTTTAAAGGTTACTGCAAACTCATAAAAACAAATCAGAAAGTAAAAAGTGAAATTGGACAGATAAAAAGCTTCATATTTTTTCCAGAATGTGACATACAGTGGATGCCTTGGAATATTCTACATCATTGTTGTGACAATTCTATTTAACCCTTTAGAACAGTGTAACATAACTGTAGTACAATCTCTCTGTTTTGTAACCATTTAGTTATCTGTAAATTGTGGAAATGTATCACATTTATACATGGGTTATAATGTTGTGCATTTCTGTAGATAAAGGAGATACTATTGTGAATATGTAATTCAGAATTTAACTTGGAAAATCGAGGTTGCATTTCAAAGGACACCACTATTGCAAGAAGTAGAAATTGCACTCAGTTATCATCCTGCATGGTGCATTGACTTTCTTTCTCAAAGTGTATGTATCTACACCAAAAAGAAAGGCTACATGCTGGAATCAGATGTGCAACTTCAATTACTATCATTACAATGTGTTGTCATGGCAACAAAACAGAAGTAACACAACAGCCATTGTGTGTCCTTTAATATGAGAGCCATAAGGTCCTCTGCTATGGACATGGTATGCAGATGTGGTAAAATCTGCAAGTGGGAAGTACAATATTACACAAATTGGTGCTAAATCTTACAGTCTCTAAAGTGTTATGCTCAGTCTTAGCTTCCAGTTACTCTATTTGTGGAGTCTGCACATGTGCCTCTGCACATGTGCCTATTATATCCACTGGTTTCCTTCCAGAGACATGCATAAGATGACTTGCCACTCTAAAAATATCACTAGGTTTGTATTATGCAGCTCTTTCACAGGATCACTGCTGTAGAATGGCCTTTGACTCTATTAGATTTACCATTTTTGCATGGTTAAATAACTGTCAACCATGCCTTTTAATACTGAAAGCGATGTTGTGATGAATATTATATCTGGACTGGAGGCCCTACAGCTTTGCAAGAAAACATACTGCAGTAGATGAAAGCTGTGCCACAGACACCTGTATCCGGACAGAAAGATATAGGTATGCCATACCATATCATCATGTACTTGGAAAGAAGTTCTTTAGTAAATTTTAACTGACAACATGCATACAATGAAAGAGTGTGAAAGTATGAATGGATACTCTTAAATAATACTGCAAAGGGTGAAATTGCGTAAATAAAAAGCTTTAGTTTTTTTTCAGATTTAGTTATTCATGTATGTTAGTGTATAATATGTACAGTCTGCTTTGCTGTTCACATAAATGTCTGAGTCTATCTAAATTACAAGTGTGACCCAGCCCTGAATAAGCATTCACATGGTAGCTTTAAGGAACTTTCTACATACATTAGTCAAACATTCCAAACCTTTTCTAGGTTTACACCATCCTATCCACTGTCAGCAGCCTTTCTACCTTAAAAGAGAACTCTACTTAAAAGAGAACAAAGTATTTAAAGATAAACACATGATAGAATATGCAGTAATGTTTTACATCATTCTAAATTACTGCAGTAGTAAATATATCCCATTAAAAACAAAATGCATAGCTGGAAAATAGTAAACAAGCATGTGGGGAGTATTACAAACAAAATCAACTGTGTAGTTGTGGAAGAAGGTACCAGTGAATTTATTTGGGATACTCAGCATGCAATAATTATATAAAACTAAGAAACTCAGTCAAAAATTAAAACACTCAGAAATTCCAGGTTGTCTGATGAAACTCTTATCATCCATTTGAAATATATTTATAGTTATAGATCCAGGTGAACAACATGATTGTGTCATCTGAAAGAAACAACTTTAATGGAAAAAAAAATGTACTTCGATACATTTCCAGTGAACTTCATTTTCACATTGAAACTGCGAATGTGCAATATACTTACAAAACAAAGAATATAATAGTGATTTAAAAATTGAAAAGGCAATTATAGAGACACTAACAGAAATGTGGTGTGCAGTTTTCATTGAACTGCACCATACTTGAGGAGGAAGGATGGCTTATTATAACCGATTTTAAATTTATTCATTAAGTATATAAATAATCCTCTATATATGAATGTAGATTTAAACCAGACTCTGTCTACACCATAGCAATAAGATTAACAAATGTGCTATGTAAAGTTGTAGAGAGAATCATGAAAACTAATGTAAGGAAATCACTTTTATTTGATCCAAACAATATAGGGGTATTAAATATATATCCTGTTATAATTCTTTGTCCAGGTTTCAGCATATGATGTCATGGCATATTGACTTACCCTGGATACTTGGGTACAGCAAAATCATCTGGCAAAATCCCCCCATGGGGCAATAGAAGGAATAGGGGAAACTATAAAACATAAATAAATAAAGCTGGCACACACATGCTTGCGTATTAATGAGGTAAGCGAATACATAATTTTATCAAGAGGGAGATAAAACAAGTGTTGTATCAAAAGAGATATAGCCATGAAGTATCACAATTTAGCATATTTACAGTGAGCATAGCAAACTGGATAACTAAATGCACTCTTGATGCAAGCTGTACAAGTATAGAGATCATTTAGTTATTTATTTTCTATTTGATAACCAGGTAAGTGGGCTGGTAACTGATCATTTTCAGCTATGAGACCTGAGCTTTGTAGAACAGCATTAGGCAAACAGTATAATATTGTCATCCAAATCATACAAACAGCATTAAGTACAAATTCAGATTATTGTATGAACAGCATAAGTAATCAGTATAAGCAAAACTTTGCAATGACATGCAGATCATACATTAGTTAAACAACAAAAGAAGTGGATAAATAGAAACAGACATACATATAAATAATTAGACTTAAATGCATAGTCAGAGATAAGATGAAGTGTAGGTAGTTATACTCTAGATTGACAGTAATGTATAGCATTGCAGTAGAATTCTGAGAAGATTTGACAGACAATTTATAGTTTCTTACTTAATTTAATCAGTATCTTTGAAGCACACACTTTCATTTTCTTGAGAAAGATATACTTTCAGGTTTATTTTAAGTGTTCTAAGTTTCATTGTTTCTAATATTTTGTGGAAGTTTATTCTCTTCAGTAAGGTTTAGTTTGGAAAAGATTCTTTCACAATTTGCTAGTCTAAAACTGGGTCTGTGTGGTGCTACGGCATCAGTGCCATTGTTTCTGTGGGAGAAGTCTGCTATTCTAATTGACACCTTTGGTTTCTAAACACCAAGACATGTAATAGGAGCATTGCCGACTGTAAATAGGTAGCAAGTGGAATTCCTTTAGTAGGTCACAGAGAAGGGTTTTGAAGAATATACAGAGACTGGGGCAACTTATATTATTCTTAGCATTTTAGAGCAGGAACAGGGATACATTAGTGTTAGACTATAAAGCTCTGAATCTCTATTCTAGTTTTGAGATGAAAACATTTCTAACCAAAGGTTTTCAGAAGTTGATATAATCTGTGACATAGATTTAGGTGTGGGATTGTGCTTTGTATTGCTATTTTGGTGTATATCTAATACGTGAGAGTTGGATAAAGAATTCAACCAAAGTATTTCTCTTGAGTCACACTGCAGACAATTATCTGAGTCATGGAGTATGAGTGTTGAAGGTTCCGACAGTCTTTGCCATGTAGTAAATAAAATAATGTTGGATCTTTTGGTGCACATGAATAATTTATTCTTGTAGGTTTAAATGCAATGTGTGTTGTATGGTGTCCAGTGTTAGATTTAAAGTGAGAAGATCCACCATCAAACTGTTAATTGAGTATATGAACAGCAATGGCCACAGAGAAGAATCTTGAGGCACACCACAGTGCAAGATACCTACGTCAGACAGAGAAGAATCTGCAGAAACCTGAAATGATCTGTTAGTAAAATAATTCTGAATCAATCTGATTGTCCCTCTTTGAAAATGTGCATGTTATATCTTTCTAAGAGAAAGACATGGCTAGATGTTTCAGAAGCTCAGGTCACATCTGAGTGAATAGTTTATTATTGTAGGTTCAATTATAAAGGATAGCAAAATCAAGTTCTGATATGTGTTATATGCCGGTACTAGATTTAAGAGTAAATCCATCCATCCATCCATCAATCACGCCTTTAAACATTTTTGTACATGGGGATGGGGTGTCACATCAACAGTGACAATCACCTAGAGCCAATGTTGACAACATTGGGTGGCTAGACTTGCCATGGAAGGGAGATGGTAAATATTACAACCAGTTTCACTCAAGTATGCACTAGTCATGTAAAGTCAGACTATTTAAACTGAGTAAACAACAGTAAGATGAGTTACTTTCATCCATTGCCAGCGTGAGCTCTCACACCACAGACAGAGCTGTTTTCTTGACTGCACAGTCATAGGAAATATAAGGCAAATGAGTCTCACAGCCATTAAAGCCTTTCCAGTACCTCTTCTCTCAAGAAGCTCCAATAAAGTCAGGAGCAGTAACATAGCAAGCGTGGGGAGAATAGGACATGTGCCCCCGGTGCAATGTGTTAGAAAGTCTAATCCTGAAGTGCCATTCCTGCAGTCTTTTTTCAGTACAAGCATTTCTGAATGCAGGAAAAGAAAGCATCTCGTAAACTTCTTTTTCTTTCTTTTTTTTTTTTTTTTTTGCTCTTGCAATGATGAAATGTGGCAGGGTCGGGATGTATGTCTGGGAAGGGGGCTTGTACTTCAGACTGCTATGTGCAGTCTATGGGAGCAGCCCTTTTGTTTTTTGTTTGTTTTTCCAGCTGTGGCAGGGAGGATGTGTGTATCTTGGAGGAGACGTATGTCTGGTTAAGGGACATATGCTCCAGACTGATTTTCTTTTTTTATTTTTGTTCTTCTATTTCAGCAATTTGGTGGGGTGCTAGTTCATGGACCATTCCCAGGCAACTGGTTAAGCCGTGCCTCTGGCAAGGGATGAAATCGTGAATACTTTTCCAATTGTCTCGTTCTTCTTTAAAGGAAGATAATGCATCATATAGTTTAATTGGCAATGACATATTTTCCAGAGTGAAGAAGGCACTGCGTAATGAACCTTTCTCTTCACCAAGTTATTTGTCTGCTAGTGAAGATTTTGCTCCCTTGTTCTAGTATTTGTTGGACTATTAAACTTTATCCTTTACTGGCCAGATTAGTCCCACTAGGCTAGTAGCCTCATTTCAGGGGAGAGCCAAGGTAGTATTTATAGTACAAGAGGAAATTTGGACAGGGTATCAGGAAACTTCCCCTACTCATTACAGTATTCTCAGTATGTAAGTTCAATAAATGTGTGTGGGCACACATTCCATTCCTGTTGGAGTGGTGGCTGGGAGAATGGAGTGGTATGGCAGTTAGTGAAATGGGAGCTGAGGCAAATGCTGGTTCCATAAAGGAGTTTGAAAATAGTTTGGAGAGATTTTTGGAACAGAAAGAAGTGGCAGAAGGTGTGGATTATTTGGAGGAGCTATTCCAGAGGCATTGTTTAATAGTTCAAGAGGAAATTTGGACAGGGTATCAGGGAACTTCCCCTACTCATTACATCATACTTTAACTTTCTATGAAAGCTTACAACAACTCCCTTCTATACTCTTAATCAGTGTGTGTTTACTGTACTAGCCACTAATGAATGTAACCAAATGACTGAATTGTATTGTTTACCATAACACACTGGGCTCCTTATAGTATATTTACTTTTTTTTTGCTTTTTTCTTGGCCTTGGCCTTGAAACTGTACCTTGTTAACTTTTCGACTTTGTATTGTACTTTTTAACATGTATATTTTATTTAATGTATTTGCTGTACTAATCTTTCTTGAACTTTTCTCCCTGGGCCTCTGCTGAAAATGGGATCCATATGCCCAGTTGGACTTTCCAGGTAAACAAATGTAAAATAAATAAATCAATAAAAATATGCTTAGAAGAAAATGTAAAGGATAATAAAAGGAGCAAGGAATTAAAACCATAGTGAGAAAAACAACATGACTGTGTAAAAACGTCAAATAATGATATACGAGATTAAGAAAAAAAGAAAGAAAGAAAAGTAAGTGAATTAGAAGTTCAGTCGGAAGTAAATGATAAGGGGGATAATGATTGGAAGGTAGGCAAAAAGGAAAACCCTATTGGGAATGGAGTGAAGAACAGAAAAAGAAAATTTCAAGGATTAGGATTAAAATCAAAATAAAAAAGGAAAGGAAATGGATAAAAACACACAATTTCATATAGATTAAGAAGAGACACAAATCTTATAATTGTACCAGTTATAGCAAATAGTATAAAAAATAGTAAGAGGAATCGAGGTGAAATAAATAGTATAAATAATAGTAAGAGGAATCGAGGTGAAATAAATAGTATAAATAATAGTAAGAGGAATCGAGGTGAAATAAATAGTATAAATAATAGTAAGAGGAATCGAGGTGAAATAAATAGTATAAATAATAGTAAGAGGAATCGAGGTGAAATAAATAGTATAAATAATAGTAAGAGGAATCGAGGTGAAATAAATAGTATAAAAAATAGTAAGAGGAATCGAGGTGAAATAAATAGTATAAAAAATAGTAAGAGGAATCGAGGTGAAATAAATCTGAATAGATATTATAATATTAGAAGATGTTAGAAGTTTATCAAAGGAAGAAAGATTGCAAACAGAAAGAGGTATAATTTGGAATTTGGGAGAAGGGACTTGTTCAGAAACAGCAGTATTATATAGTACAGCAATTTGGATATTAGGTCATACTTTAGTAATATTAGGATGATTATTACTAGTAGAATGAAGATGGGAAAATAAAGTTTATACAAATATAGCAGTATATGTATATGTATCATATAAAGAAAAAGAAATGTTTAAAGACATATTAGACTATATAATAGTTAATATGGATCATAATGGAACTTTCAGATCTTCTCACCTTTAACCACTTAACTTTCACTAATACTATCCTCCACCACCCAAGCAACTGCTCTGCTGTGAAATACCTACTTCAATCCTATCCTACCGTCAATCCCTAAAGTTGTCCAATTCCAGTAAAGCCTACTAAAAATAACCTAATCCAATAACGCCATGGAGATTCTCTTTACTCAAGCAAAGTTTCCACGTTATGGAACTCCTTACCACTAACAATACTCAACACTACCAACACCTCAGGCTTCAAACATCTACTAATAGAGCACCTAAGCAACAACTGGCCTTGCTCTTGTAGAGCACCAGTCTGACAATGTCCTCAAAAAGCCTCACCTTTTTCTAAAACTTACTACCTAATACTACTCAATCTCTTTCTAAAACTGACTGTGTAAGACTACTCAGTCTCATTTCTAAACACTTGTCACTGAGTAACTTCTGTCTACCTCCTGTTACCCCTAACTTATATATTATTACTCTCTGTCTCTACTACTATATTGCATGTGACTACTTTCCTCTCAACGACTAGTATTTTCATCATATACTTCACTTCCTTTCTCTCAAGAGGTAGTATGTTATTTTTATACTTGACTGCATAGCATGCTCACCTGATCTTATATTCCAATAGTTTATCCCATCTGTGTCTGTGAAACTGTTTGCTATTTTCTATTATTGTTAAACATGATTTCTTTTCAAACCTTTTGTAACTTTAAGTATTTGCAACTATTGTTAAACTTGTTCATTTTAGTTATTTTTATTACAGTTTGGAGCTCTTCTCCCCAGGCCTGAGCTGAAAATGGGACTCTGACCCAGCTGGACATTCCCACTAAACAAATGTAAAATAGAATAAATAAAATAAATAATTACATGGGATTTTAATTGTGATTTAATAGATAAAAAGAAAAAATAGATCAGACAAGAAAATAATGAGTGATATTATGAAATGTGGTATTTTTGTATTAGGGAATGCAAACACAAGTTCATATATGAAAGAAAATATTAAAACAGGGATTAGCTGTTTTTAGTTTCTAAAAGTATAAAAGTGATTATAGAAGAATCAGTTTTTTTTATCACATGGCAATATGGATAAAACTGAATAAAACAAAGAACATATAAAAACTGGAAAATGAATTAAAAGAATAAATTAGCAAGTATGGAATGACAAGGAATAAGGCAACCTATGTAAATTATGGAAAAATCGTATAACTATGAGAACTCTTTGTAATAATTAGAATGATGGCTAGTACTTAAAGAGAAATATAAATTATTTACAATGGGAATGTAGATTAGGACTAAAAGAAAATCAAGAATATATAGAAATGCAGAGTAAGGCATTAGAAAGTTTGGAAAAAAATATGTATATTAAAGAAAAGAGGAAGAGATGTATAAATGAAACAAGGAAAAATAAAGGGACTGTTGCATAAGCAAAGACATTTTCTGCAAGGAAAAAAGGAAAAAAAACATTCCCTTATTTAAATAAAATAGTAAAAAAATACAGTGGTAAAATAAGGAAAATGAAAACAGAAACAGAAATTGGAAAAACAGAAAAATAGCATTATAGAAATTGTAGGACAGTATGTTAAAGAGGTAGTAAGGAGAGAAGAGCTGAAAAGTGAAAATGAATGGCACATGAAGCAAGAAATAAATAAAGATATGGATAAACAGATTACCTTAACAGATTTAGATATGGTGATGAAGAAAGTAATCTTAATTCTACAGCAGGCTAGATGGTATATGTTATTTAATGTATAAGAATATGTAACCATGGAAAACAGGAATCTTGATATGTATATTCAGTGAATGGTTAAAATATGAAGTGATATTATGAGATTTATATGGAAAGAGGGAGAGAAAGATGAAATGATTAATTGGAGACCAGTTGTATTAAATAATACAACTGGTCTCCAATTGTATTAAATAATAACTATGCGATACTTAACCAATAACCCACGCCTGGGTGTGGGTAAATCCAGCATTACCCATACCCAGAAGTGGGTTATTGCTATTATGCAATGACATTATTTAAGAAAAAAATACTTACTTTTCTTAAATAATGGCACTGTATAATGCCTCCTTGCTGCCCTTCCACAGCTATCCAGTATTCTGGGGCAGTTCTGATGTACTGCACATGCGTATGGTTACGCAGTACATCAGAACTGCGTGTGTGAAAGCAACGGAGAAAGGAAAATCTCCATTGCTTTTAAAAGCTTGTCTCGCTATGTTAAAAGAGTTTAACATAGCGAGACAGCTTTAAAAAAAGCAACGGAGAAAGGAAGATCTCCGTTGCTTTTTTTTAAGATATCTCGCTATGTTAAACACATTTAACATAGAGAGATAACAGCAATGTAGCTCTTCCGTTCTCTGTTGCTGTCCAAAAAAAAAAGACTTATACTAATGGAAAAAGTCCAGGACACCAGACCTTTTTCCATTAGAATAAGTCTTTGATTTACAACGTGAAAGCTGGCCAATCAGCATGCACGTTTTGGAATATTAATGGGGGGTCGTTGTATAATTATGAATATAACACAATTAGGAATACAGAATAAGGTGTTAGAAGAGAGTATTCATAGAGTTAAAAGAAG
Organism: Protopterus annectens; assembly: GCF_019279795.1. Lineage (NCBI taxonomy): Eukaryota > Metazoa > Chordata > Ceratodontiformes > Protopteridae > Protopterus > Protopterus annectens. Next base: position 1,440,922,746 of record NC_056745.1, read on the forward strand.
ATAATTTCTGGAAGTATTAATGGTTGTTAGAAAAATGATAAATGATGTTAAAATAGAAAGTTGCTGTTGTTGTTGTGTCTTTCGGCTTTTCCCGGGTAGGGGTCGCCACACCCGCAACTCCGGTCCAGTAATGATTGGCACTAGATTTTTACATGCCAAGTTGCTGGCCCTGACGCACAACCTTCAACGAAGGTACGCCCATTCACGCAGGTCTCCACACAGAAGATGCTCTAGCTGAGAATCAAACAGGACAATGTCTTACTGTGAGGCAACAATGCTACCACAGCACCACCATCGCAATATGATGTTAAAATAGAAAGTAATGGAGTAAAATTATTGGTATGAGGTATAAATAAAACACCTGATAGCTTATGATATGTTATGGAAAATAATGGAAGGATATGATTTTATCAACTAGATGCAGAAAGCAAATAAATCAGTGTATAGAAATAGTAAAGTAAGAGTTTTGATAAATGGTTGGTTAAGTGAAGAGATGTAAATGAACAGGGGTTTAAAAAAAATGCCAGATAAGTAGTATTTTATTTGCTATAGTTATAAATTGGCTAATAAAGAAAACAAATTAAACAATTAAAAAAACATAGTATATACAGAGTAATGATATTGCACATCCAGTTATTATATCTTATTCATATGACTAAGGAAAGTATAACGGTGTATGAAGTTATTTTAAGTGCAAATAATAGCTTCAAAGAAATAGGGATGTTGCTAAACAGATAAGAATGAAGTGATTTGGATCAGACTAGAAGTTGAAAAGATTTCTATTTGGAATAAAGGAAATAGTGGTATTATGAATAAAATGTGATACTCTGTTGTTGTGGAACAATGGTTGAAAGTTTTACAAGAATTAAGAGAAATTAGTCTAATGTGGAGTATATATAGATTATCTTATGGGAAAAAGTGCATTTGATCAACTCTGTATGAATGGGAAAATAGTATATGTATATATGATCCCAAAAGATTAGGAAAAACAGTATATTGGACTGATGTTTAGATTTATTTCGGGGTTTAGATTGAATCGAATAAGAAGGGAAGTATTTTATGTAGATAAAGATGATGGGAGCTTGAGTTTATTCAACACTGTAGTGTATGGAGTGTCATTGAGTTTTTATAGGCTGCTAAGATGGATAAATGGAAAAGAAAGTAATTTGGTAACAAAACTATTTAGGATAAAATATGATAGATAATGGAATCTAATAAAACTGAATAAGGGGAGAAAAAAGGAGAAATGAGCAAATAAAAATGTATCAAGATAAAATATGGAAGTTAAGTACAGACAAAGTAGAAGTAAATAGTACATTGTATACAAAAACATAATGATGAAAAATTATTGTGTAAATCCATGTGGGCACCTCACAGAAGAAAAAATAAAAGCTATAAAACAAAGAAATAAATGTTGAATGAAGAATGTGGAATGCCAAGATTGTTTTATAGTGATTACAAATCTACAGACTGCTGGTAAAAGACAATATGCCTTATGAAAAAGTAAATGTATTTATTTAACATTTATTTACCGGGAAAGTCTGACTTGGAACAAGACCAATTTTCAGCAGATGCCCTGGGAAAAACACTCCAGATGCATGTCTTTGAAAAGTGGGAGGAAACAGGAGCACCCAGAGGAAACCCGTGCGATCACAGGGAGGACATGCAAACTCTGCACAGAAGGCATCGAGAGAAGCTCTTGCTGTGAGGTGACAATGCTACCACTGTGCCATCCATGAAAGGATGTGATTTTTTGTGGTGAATTAGAAATGGCAGAACATGTTTTTCTGATATGTAAAAGTATAAAAAATTTATGGGAGCAAATATTCTGAAAGAAATATAAGATTATATGACTATGACTGAATATGGTTGAATATTATTTTTATGATAATGGAAGTAAGGAATATGTTAAACATTTAGATAAGAAAGTGTTGTGTATTGTATGGACAATTTGGAATGAAAGACTGAATGATGATATTTTACTACTTTTTTTGATATGTGCCATGGGATCGTTTACATCCACGTGACCTACCACCAACTCAAGCAGATGTGGCCTTGGTTTAATCTGTCCAAGGGAGGTTACAATGAGAGGTGTAGCACCCCCTATGCTGCATTGCAGTGTCAGTAATCGATCCACCTGGTATGGGAACAGAACCCACAGCCTTCTACACAAAAAAGTGAATGTACTACCTGTTGCACCACTGACAGTGCTAATTTGCATAGATAGAAAATATCCTGCACTTCTGGGTATCTAACATCATGGAAAGCAAGACATGGACCTCCAGTCAGGAGACACTGAATAAAAGGACAGCACTTCCATTCTTTTCTGGTAACTTAAGAGTTTTTATGTCAATCAACTCCTTAGCTAGGAACCTCTAAGGTCTTATAGTTGCTTGATATTTCTACTGAGGTACATCCCAAGGTAATTGACCCAATCAGCACCAAATATAATGGGACAGTAATCTTTCTGAATGTAAAAGATGTGGTGATCAGCTACACTAAATAGAAGAACTTTCTGACTACTGTCATTACTTGATAATCAAAGAATATAGGATTTCCAACTAAATGTCAATATCTGTAACTATATTCTCATTTTGGAATAGGCATTGCTTATATTGTATGCTGGGGGGAGAGATGTTTACCAAATGCAACATTTTAGCATGTATCTTAACACAATTGTTAGCACCGCAGGTGTTTACAAGTGCAAGTTGTTGTTATAGGGCTTGGGTTCCAGGGGGTAATTTGACAATAACTTCCAGTTTGCAGTTATTCTCAATCTAGCCAGTGGTCTTGATTCGTGGTCTGGAGGTCATAGGTTCATATGTTGGTACAAGGCTATAAGCCCTAGGGCCTATACAAGCCTAGCCATAACAATTCCCCGGCTATTTCTTCCCACACTATTTACTTCCCTGGACCCCTGTCTAGCAGGGCGACTGACGTGATCCCCAGGGTGAATTTCCTTTCTCCCATCCAATCGTCAAGGTTCCTTTTGAAGAGGGCCAGAGAGGTTCTCTGCTTGACATGTATGGGCAGTCTATTCCAGGGTCTGGGGAGTCTCTGGGTCAAGAACCTATCCCTCCAGCATGTTTTGTTTATTGTGATGACAAGGTTTAGATCCCTGGAGCATGTGGCTCTTAAGGATTGGGATTTCTTTAAATGTAGCATGTCCAACAACTCTGGGTTTGACATGGCCTTGTATGTTAAGCAGAGATCGCCACTGAGTAGACGATATGCGACAGAGTATACCTGGAGTTCTTTAAGGCGGTCAGCGTAGGGCATCTACTTTAGGCCTGTGATTCTTTTAGTGAGGTATTTCTGCGGCCTTTCTAGCTGTTGCAGATGTCTTGAGAGGTACATACCAAATGGGGCATTGTATTCTATATTGGGTCTAATGAGGGATGAGTACAGTGGGACAATGACCTCCTTTTTCCTGGCTGAAAAGCCCTTAGTGATGAGGTGTGCCACATAGAAGGATTTCCTGACTGTTGTAGCGATGTGGTTATCGAAGGTGAGACCACTATCCACCTGTGTCTCTAAGTCTCTTATCACACTTTCAGTGTTTAGTGTACTGCCACCTATGTGGTAATTCACGGATACATGTTTTTCCCAAAGGGGATAACTATACATTTCTTGGCATTGAGCTTGAGCCCATGGCTCTGGCACCAAGCATCTGTTTCTGTAAGGCCCTTTTGTAGAGTATTCACATCATTTGGGGATTCAATAATGGCTCCCAGTTTGCAGTCATCTGTGAACTTTGTTAGCCAGAGTCCCTTAGTGTTGGCCTGTACTTCAGAGAACTAGATGCCAAACAGGAGCAGTCCCATGACTGAACCCTGAGGTACTCCACTTGTCACTTGTCTGGAGCTGGATTTGGAGTCAGCTAATTTTACAGTGTGGGTTCTGTCAGTAAGCCAGTTGGCAACCCATCGAGTGACGTAGTGATTAATGCCCATCTTAGTAAGTCTATGATTCCAGAGTAGGGGATGGTGTCAATGGCCTTGGCGAGTTCCAGGTAGGCTGTGTGGACTGCTTTACCCTCATCCACGGCTCTGGAGACTGATTCAAAGAAGTCATTCAGGTTCAGGAGACAAGATCAGCCCTTCACGAACCCAAAGTGGGTGGGGTCCAGTGTGTGAAGGTTGCCAATGTCTTTGATTATAAGTTCCATGATAATACGTTCCATGGCCTTGCAGATCAGGCTCATTAGACTGATGGGGCAGTAGTTCCCAGGATCCAAGGTGGATCCCCCCTTGTGCAGTGGGATAACTGTTGCTGTGCACCACTCAGTGGTCATGAAGCCTGAGGTGAGGCTATGATTAAACGACACTTAGGTGAGGTGCCATTTCATTTTGTAGTTCGTGTAATACACAGCCCGAGATGTCATCTGGTCCCATGGACGCTGTATTCTTAGCTTTTGAGTGTGCGTTTTTTACTTGTGTGGCCGTTATTACCAGAATTTGGCAATCTTCTGGTATTGAGATGGAGCGTTTAGGGGGTGAGAGGGGGGGTGAAGTTGGCACTGAATTGATCTGCCAGGATATTGGCAATATTCTTGGGATCAGTATATTTAATGCCATTCTGTTTTAGCTCAGATCTGAGCATTGCCATTTAGATTCTTGACAAGATCCTCAAGAAAAAAAAACAAGCCTCCCTGGTGGACATCTACCATTAATAATTTATACAACAAGAGGAAGAAGGTAGATCTAAGAATAAAAAAGAGAGGTCCCAGCACTGGAAGTCCACCCTACTCTGCTTGAACAAATAAACAAAACAACTTGTAAAATTCTCTAAGGGCAACTTCAAAAAAAAAAAAAAAATTAGCAACCATAGCTAAAAATAACCATAAGGCATTCTTCAGCTATATATGTGACCTAAAAGGTAACACGCAGATGTATGCTGAACTGTCTGTGGATGGCATCACACACACACTGATCCTGCAAAAATAGCTAACCTATTAGCCGACAGGTTTGATGAAAATTTCACCTCCCTGTCCACTCCAAACATTACACAAAGCATTTCCTATACATCTCCACCACCTTGCATCTCCAAAGAGCAAATAATTAATGCTCTCTCCAAGGCCAAAACACAGCCTCTATGGGACCAGATGACATCCCACATTGCATTTTACATGGTGTAAAACATGAGTTAGCAACTCCATTAGGTACTCTCTACAACCACAGCCTGAGTACTGGTTTTGTCACTGCTGAATGGAAAAGAGCAACCGTTATTCCCATTCATAAAGGGGGTACAGCAACAGACCCTGGGAACTACAGATCCATAAGCATAACCAGCCTTATCTGTAAGGCCATGGAATGAATCATCATGGACCTTATAAATAAGGATATAAGTGACCTCTAAACCCTTGATCCAACACAGTTTGGTATTGTCAAAGGCAGGTCATGCCTGCTAAAATTGGTGGACTTCTTTGAAAATGTCACCAGAGCAATAGAAGAAGGCAAATCTGTGCATACAGCCTACCTTGACGTAGCCAAGGCCTTCAACACAATCCCATATTCAGGCATCATTGATAAACTTGCCCAGTTAAATATCAACCCTTATGTCATCAGGTGGGTTGCAAACTGGCTCACCAACAGATCACACTCAAAATTGGGGACTATACCTCAACCAGCAGTCCTGTCACCGGTGGGGTCCTGCAGGGATCAGTGCTGGGCTCCTATTGTTTGGAATATACTTCTCAGAAGTTCAGGCCAATACAGACGGGCTGTGGCTGACTATGTTTGTGGATGACAGCAAATTAGGTGCAATCACTGAAGCCCCAAATGATGTCAATATACTTCAAGAGGGACTTACACAAACCAGTGATTTGTGACAAAGTCATGGACTCAATCTCAATGCTAAAAATGCATTATCATCCCCTTCAATAAAAATGGTACCCCTGCAGACTATCATATATATAATAATACCCTAAATAACTCAGTAGTGAGAGACTTGGGAATATAAATTGACTGTAGCCTAAGCTTTGTCCACCAAGTGTCTACTGTGGTAAGGAAGGCATTGTACATCACACATCTCATTTGCAAAGGCATTGCCTCAAGAAAGAAAGAGGTCATAACACCCCTGTCCTTGACTCTCATCAGGCCAATAATTGAGTACAGTGCTCTCTTTGGTATGTACCTTACCAGGCACCTGCAGCAACTTGAGAGACCTCAGAGATTTCTAACCAATACAATTCAGATTCTCCAGCACATGTCATACATTGACAGCCTGAAGTCACTGTCACTGTACTCAGTAGCATACAGACTATTTAGAGGAGACTTGTTCCTGGCCTACAGAGCAATCTCAGAGCCAGACCTAATGGAAATGCTGCATATCTGCAAGTCAAATGGGACAAGGGTCAGCCACTCCAGGGACCTTAACCTGGCCTGCGACATAAATAGGGCCTGCTGGAGAGACAGATGTCTCTCAGAGGTTGCCAGTCCTTGACATCAAACAAAACCCCCCTATGACCCTGTTTAAACAGAGGCTGGATGATGGGGAAAACCATAAATTCCTGACAGGAATTTCAATTATGACCCTCCTATATATGGACAATGATTGCTAACAAAGATCTTGAGTCTAGGCAAGAGCCTTTATATTGGGTTTCTCTAGTATTATATTGGGTACACACAGCTAGGCTTTTAAAGACCTTTGGGTCAATAACCCATTAACCACCTATGGTCCTATAAGTAGTAGCTCTGTAAGGGTTTGCTTGGTACTTTTTATTAAAAAGTCTTATATATTATCAGGCTGTATAAGTGGAAGTATATTCTGTCTTTGAGAGCACCTTTAGTACAAGATCTGGTGATGATCTTGGGTGTGAGGTTTCGGGGGTAAGAGGTTTTTTTATAGTGATTTCTGGGGTGAAGTTGGCACTGAATATTATTTAGTATGTTGGCAATGTCTACTAGGCCAAACTAGGTGAATCCATATGTTAGTTAAATGCATATGGCATGTCCATCAGCTGGACTCTAACCAAAAAAAAAGATATTATTGGGAGCAGCAAAGGCTTTAGCCAGTATTTGGAAGCGCTGATATTTGAGGTGCAGACCATTCCTGTCAAAGCAAGTGGAATTGTGCAGCACCTTGTTCACTGCTGACACTTATTGCATTCCTCTCTAATTATGGCAACTAATTAGCCAGTTATCTTTTTTATGTACCTAGGCATCATTCTTGGGGAAGGAAATATTCCACTCAGGAACAGAGTCCTTTACTGCATTTGTGAAATGCAGAAAAAGTTCTAACATGTCTATGCATATCCCTCAGGGATTTGCATGTCATGTTCACAGGTTCATAGGTTCATCGTCATATACTATGCTAACAACCTAAGCCTAGCTGTGCAATCCAACCCAATTGTGTCCCCAAGTACCATGGGCATTTATATGGAAGGGTATGTTAGGAAGTTTCCAGATGTTATGTGGTTGGTATATTAGTTTGATCACTACTGTCTGCCTATGTCTGTCAGAGACATAAGGGCCAGACCCAGAATACATTTCTGATTTTTCATCCACTGGTCACAAATATGCTTAAATATGGGTAGAGATGGACTCTGCTTCACATGTATGGGTAGCATGTTCCAGAGCATGGGATCCTCTGAGACACATATCTGTCTCACCAACATGTTTTATTTATATCACAAGCAAAATGTAAATTATTGGATCTGGTGTTTCTGATGCTGTTCATTTTGCTGATGTACATAAGTATAAGTTTCATCAAAGCTGGATCTGAGGTTGTCTTCTATGACAGACATAGATTGTCTCTCAGTAACCTGCAGGAGACAGACTATAGAGATAGGGCTTTAAGGTCATCTGTATAGGATGATGTGTTTATACCCTGGATTCTTCTAGTAAGGGATGTTTGTTGCATTTGTTTGTCATCTACATGTTGAAGAGACATTATGCTCAATCATGAGTCTGATAAGCATCAAATAAAGTGGCACTATCAGTTCCATGGACCTGGACACCATGCCCTTATGTATAAGTTGGGTGACATTGAATGATTTTCTTACTACCTTATCCACATGTTGGTCAAAGGCCAGATTACTGTCTACATGTTCCAAGATCCAGAACAACAGTGTCAACTATTAGGGGTGTATTATCAATAGACTAATTAGACTGGGTGACAGTTTTCCTCAAAGGTGCTGTAATGCATTTCTTGGCCTTGAGCTTTAGTCCATGACTTTGGCACCAGTGATTTTTCTGGGCTCGACCCTCTTGTAAGATTTTTGTGTCATGGGGTGTAAATATGATATCTCCCTATTTGCAGTCATCTTTGAACTTAGTCAGCCAAAGGCCCTTGACATTAGCCTTTATCTCCAAAAAGTTGATGCCAAAAAGGAGCAGTCCCAGCATGGAACCCTCAGGTACCCTGCTGGTGACTGGTCTCTTAGTGGAGATGGTATCTCCAATCCTGACTTCCTGGGTCCTGTCTGTGAGACAGCTGGCAATCCAGTGAACTATGGAGGTATTTATGCCTGGTTTGATGAGTTTGACAACTATACTCGAGTGATGTACTGCATCAACTGCTTTAGCCAGGTCCAGGTAGGCAGTATTTTCCCCTCATCCATTGCCTTGTTGACCTTCTCACAGAAGTCCACCAGGTCTAGTAGGTATGATCTTCCCTTCACAGAGCCACACTGGGTTGAGTCCAGTGTCTGAAGGTTGCCTGTGTCTTGTTGATCATTTCCATGATAATCCATTCCATAGCTTTGCATATTAGACTAGTCAGACTAATAGGTCTGTAATTTCCAGGTTCGGTTGATGGTCCACCCTGTTGAAGTGGGATAATCATTGCAGTCCTTTTTTCTCATGGTACAAAGCCTGTTTTGAAGCTATAGTTGAAAAGTAAATCAAGCAGTTCTGATAGGTCTTGTTTCCACCTACTTAGGAGGCATCCTGGGATGTTGTTGGGGCCCACTGAGACTGTGTTTTTGGCCTTAGTGAGTGCTGCCAGGACCTTTTCCCTGTTAATACTTGGGGAGGGGTTAAGTTAGAATACATTTCTTGGAAGGAGGCAGTGGGGGACTGTGGAGTGAAGTTTGACTTGAATTTGTCAGACAGAAAATTCAGTATCTCATGCTGCTCAGTGAAGGTGGCACCGTTGACCACCAGTTCTGCCCACTGATGTGTAATGTCACTGAGATTTTGGACATAGTTGTAGAAAATCTTGTGGTTTTCTTTAGCCTGTGACACTACATTGACCTCACAGTTGGCCATGTTGGACTTAATCAGTCCTCTTAGTTTCCTGTTAGTTTAATTACAGAGCTCGTATCATAATGGGAGTTACTCTTCTTGACTTTAGCCATGATGTTTTTCCCTTTTTTAAATTTTCTGTTAAGGTTAGAATCCCACCAGGGCAGTTTGTTTTCAGAGTTTGTTTTGAGTTTACTTTTATTAGGTACAGCAGCCTCTGTACAGCCACGTAGATGGTTGTACTGGGTCTCTGTGAACAATGCCATTCATACCCCCATAGAGTATCATCATATCTTAGGCATAGACATATTTGCTAGGTGAAAGGTCCTTAAGGACCCTTGATATATCAGAGATCCTGGCACCTGAAAGCCAACTCACCATCATTCTTTATCTAGCCCACTGAGAGAAGAATCTATGTGTGTGACTATAGAGTAACCAATCTCTGAAATGTCTTTATATCTAGAATGGTGCTGAAGCTGGTCTGGACTGATTTACACCCTGGTAACTCTTTGTTGGAAATGTGCCAGAAGCTGCTGTGCAGTTTAATCCTCACTGAGACCTAGTCTTCATGGATCTAAGTGGCTCTGCCAAAGATTTTTATAGTCTCAGCAGAAGTTGTTTTCATGTGAGTTGTAGATGTGTGCCGCTTGCAGTCTTTTTTTCTTTTTGTGATTGTGAGGCCTCCATGTTAGTTACATGTTTTCATCTGTCACTAAAGAAATGTGCTGTATCAAGCAAAAGTTCATTATCTGTAAGCATTAGTCAGTTACTACAATACGTAGGGATACCATGATTTATGAGGTGGGCAACAGAGGAAGACAAGCAGACTGACCCTCCATATGTGTCCAGGGATTAGGATGTTGTATCTTTCGGCTTTTCCCAGTTAGGGGTCGCCACAGTGAACTCCTGGTGCTAATTGATTTTGTGATTTTTTTTATGTTTTAGTTGCGCCCCTGGCCTCAAACCTTCAATGAAATGAAGGTCATATTTCCACACACACATTCACACACAAGACGCTTTTAGCAGAATCAATAATACAGGACAATGTCATACTGGCCTAGGCATGCGCCACCATTTGCACCACCCACTAGCTGTCCAGGGATTAGGATAATGTGTTTAAATAAACAGAATACTTTTTTGTCCAGTTAAAAGATATAGATATTCAACTTTACTGTGAAGGAAACAACTAGCGAAGCACAAGTAACTACTGAATATGCACTATGCAACTACTAACTGCTTAGGGCAAAACGGAGCAACTACATGCTAAATTTGATAATGTAGAGCAGCTATAGACTGTTTGATATTACAATGTAGACTAGCTGTGAGCAGTGCAGCTCATTGCACAGCTGCAGGTAGCTGTTTGTACTACAGATGTTACAGACTAGCTGTGAGCAGTGCAGCTCATTGCACAGCTGCAGGTAGCTGTCTGTACTACAGATGTTACAGACTAGCTGTGAGCAGTGCAGCTCATTGCACAGCTGCAGGTAGCTGTCTGTACTACAGATGTTACAGACTAGCTGTGAGCAGTGCAGCTCATTGCACATCTGCAGGTAGCTGTCTGTACTACAGATGTTACAGACTAGCTGTGAGCAGTGCAGCTCATTGCACATCTGCAGGTAGCTGTCTGTACTACAGATGTTACAGACTAGCTGTGAGCAGTGCAGCTCATTGCACATCTGCAGGTAGCTGTCTGTACTACAGATGTTACAGACTAGCTGTGAGCAGTGCAGCTCATTGCACAGCTGCAGGTAGCTGTCTGTACTACAGATGTTACAGACTAGCTGTGAGCAGTGCAGCTCATTGCACATCTGCAGGTAGCTGTCTGTACTACAGATGTTACAGACTAGCTGTGAGCAGTGCAGCTCATTGCACATCTGCAGGTAGCTGTCTGTACTACAGATGTTACAGACTAGCTGTGAGCAGTGCAGCTCATTGCACATCTGCAGGTAGCTGTCTGTACTACAGATGTTGTTAATCACACTAATCAGTAGTGATTTGGAGAAGTTTATTGGTATAGGGGAAGAACGATGAATATATCTGCATCTATGCAATGCATGGTTAAATGTATGATAAGTAGTTTTATTCAAACACAGACAATTTATAACAACACAGACACAAAAAAGCAGAAGAAAATTGAAAAAAAACCTGAAAACATTCAAATGAGCACACTGGCCAACAGGAAGCTCAGTTAAATACAAAATGTATTTATCCCAGGACTTGTATGGCTGGTATTTACTCAAGTCTAGTGAAAATTTGCTACATTTAGTAGATTGGCAGCTAAGTGAGTAATAACTTACATCAAATATCTCAGAGATCTGACTGTGTTAAAAAATAATGGTCACATAAGGTGTTGTAACTTTACTTCACACAAACAGCTGCCCCCTACAGTAAAATATTCCTTTTCATATTGCTTTCCTAAAATCACATTTATCCTATACAGCCAGCACAGAATAAGTGTTGCAGATGATAAAAGTCAGTCATATTATACCCACAGACCCCCTTTACCTAGGTCTGCAATTATAGCTACTTTGTTATCTGTGTGCACATCTCAGATTGCCAAGTGTATTTCAGTTTACTTCACAGAAACACACAGTTGATGGCCAGCCACAATAAAGTACTCCTGTCTCTCAACCTAGCCCTCTGTTAGATGACCCTGTTTGGTTGCTTGCCAGCATTAAAAAAACTTCACACTAAAGTGGCCTACTGCTGCTCTTTGTCCATCCATTATGCCCTAACCATTTAATATTCATGTTTTTTCTGCTTATTTTCATCCCAGTGAATGACTGGAAAGCAAGGGGTCTAAATCTGTGGGTCATTTTGATAGCGAGAAATGTATTTATTGATTTAATTTTAAGTACTGAAATATTTCTTTACTTACAAATATAAATAAATAAAGTTGCCCTGGCTAAAAAGCATCACTGGCCCATGTTTTATTTGCAGAAATGGTAGGCAACACAAGTATACAAAGGTAAATTTCATGACACCATTTAATCATTTGTATTAATTAAAACTAAGTATAAATAGTAATGATATGAAACAGCAGTAATGGAGGTGAAGGAAGGAAGTCATGAAAACTGCTAAAATCTGTGTCATTGTTTCAATATCAATAGATTTTTATTGAGGCATTCTGGAATGTAGCTTTTAATGGGCAATGTTATCTAGACCCTGTATTGCTTAAATTATGCCCAACCTACAGTGCTTGCAAAACAAAGAAAATGCTGGGCAATGTACTAAAAATATTATATTATAATATCAACAACATGCTTAAGTTTATGCTACAACACAAGCAAAATCTCTGGAACAGTATGTACATATCAAAGGAGACATCTTTGTGAATTTAACAAACTAGATGTTGATCTGAGAGACAAAAATTCAGACAGGTTAATGACTAGATTATGCTATGTATACCTTAAGTTTGATCTCTAATTTTGATTGTATGAACTAAAAGAGGAGGATGTCACCTGAACTGTGGAGAAAGTTAGCCATAATGGTGGATGCTTAAGAGACAGTGGACCTAACAACGCCATCCTGAAATTTACAGAAAACAACACTATATTCTGAACTGAGGTCTTATTTGATTTAATGTACTTAGGAATGAGGGCAACATTTGAAGACTAAAATGTAGATATATAGAAAACAGTGAGTAATTCGGAGCAGCAAGAAAACTATGGCAACGGCCAAAGGGATATTGATTATTTTATAAATTAATATGCATGTTAAAAATGACAAAGAAGATGAGTTCTGTTCTCAAATGCAGTAACTGAAGAAGAAACAATCTGTGCCTGCAGGGCTGAAGTCCATGAAGGAGCACAGACACATGTGCATACCTAGCCGACAAAGTTTGCATCATACTGCAGTCATAAAAGGTCTTAATAATGGATTCATTGTTCTCTGGTTCCTACATGTGACTAATTCCAGTTTTCAAAAGTGACGTATGTTTCAAAATGCTTGTTTGAGCTGAGATAAGCTTTCTAGAATGCCCAAGCAAAATGAAATAGCTTTTCTAATACTCTATTAACTGATGGAGTATAACCTCCAAATCTTGAAAGATAATTTCAGCAGGAGCAATTCTAATTCCACAAAGTTTTTTAGATCAGCTTTCATTTCAATGTACACTAAAGACTGTGACATGAGCACAACACAATTTCAAGTGGTTACTGAGTCTCTTTTACCTGGGTGCACGTACAGGTGTTGCATGTTTAAGGTGCAGTGGACCTACACATAGCAGTACTAAGTACTATAATGTAAACTCAGGCTTTATAGTTCACTGATGCAGGAAAGACCTTAATCAATATAGTGCCCAGCACTTCTGCACATAGATAATGATGAAATAGTATGACATTAAAACCATATCAGGGAGAAATATACCAGAGTGCATCAAGTCCCCTCTACGGCCTCTGATAGCAGACTTTGAGTTAAGGAATGTGAAATCCTGTAATAGTTCATAACATTTACTAGGACTGGTGATGAATGGAATATATAATCCATCATGCAGTCCAACTTTAATAGGTTTATGAATGACCTGTAGATGCTCACCTTAACAAGATATGGTGCCTTGGGTCAATTGTCTGCTTATCACATCAGTCCTAATGTTTTCAGAGCTTCTGACAGAATTTGATGCCTGTCCTGATGACGTCAGGTTACTTATGAGCTGTTTTATAAGGCAGAGTCTGCATCTCACTTCTGTAATGCTGTTTTATCTCATTTTATTAATTTGAAATCTACCCCCAAAGTTCATAATCAAGCAAATTGTTATTGTAGGCATACCTTATATATCAGGGCATTATAAAGAGCTTTGATCCAATATTTGGCACATTCACAAGGCTGCTAATGTGTAGCTCATTCCAGGTGTATTAAACATTTTCCATGGTATATGGGGCAGATGTGCAAATTTGATTAATAGCATATGCTGGCATGGAATATGTGCATCCATCACCCATTGCATACAGGCTTCAGTCATAGTTGAAGATCGTCTTGCTGCAAGCTATTAAATTACATGTGACACCCATGTGGCATCAGTGGTAGGATGTAACAGAGAAATAACAGACTGCAAACCATTTGAGTTCTTCTTCCTAAGCACCTTACATAATCCAGATCCCTGTCCACTCACTGTGCATGAGTCACAACTTCAGAGGGTAGCAGTGAGGATGTGCAGCAGTGAAGTTGTGTAGCCTTGAAGCTGTGCAGTAGTGAGGATGTGCAGCAGTGAGGCTGTGCAACAGTGAGGATGTGCAGCAATCTGGATCTACAGCAGTGAGGCTGTGCAGCAGTGAGGTTGTACAGCAGTGAAGATGTGCAGCAGTGAAACTGTGCAACAGTGAGGCTGTGCAGCAGTGTGGATATGCAGCAGTGAGGCTGTGCAGCAGTGTGGATGTGCAGTAGTGAGGAGTGAGGGTGTGCAACAGTGAGGTTGTACAGCAGTGCGAATATGCAGCCGTGAGGTTGTGCAGCAGTGAGGATGTGTAGCAGTGAGGCTGTGTAGCAGTGAGGCTGTGCAACAGTGCAGATGTGCAACAGTGAGGATGTGCAGCAGTGAGGTTGTGCAGCAATGAGGATGTGCAGCCATGAGGTTGTGTAGCAGTGAGGCTGTGCAACAGTGCAGATGTGCAGCAGTGAGGATGTGTAGCAGTGAGGCTGTGTAATGGTGTGGATGTGTAGCAGTGAGGTTGCGCAGCAGTGAGGATGTGTAGCAGTGAGGTTGTGTATCAGTAAGGATGTGCAGCAGTTTGTTTTGGCTGTTTCCCACAAGTATGGTTAATCTGGATAGTTTTTTTTACATTTCACCATTCTGAATGCTTCACATACAAGTGTACAGAAATAGAGCAAACATATAAGCCATTGAAAACCTCCACAATGCATGTATGTATATATGTAGTGCTAGGAATTCTAAGTATGTAATCAGTGCTATTATGTGTGGTCTGCTCACTTGCTTGCATCTGCTGCACCTTGAACCTGCAATGCCTGTCTGTGAGCCCAGGTAAAAGGGACTCAATAGCAACTTCAACTTGTGTTGTGCTCATGCCACAGTCTTTAGTGTACATTGAAATGAAAGTTGAGCTCAAGAATTTTGTGGCATTAAATTTTTTCCTACCAAAATTATCTTTCAAGAAAAGGTTACACTCCATCAGTAAATGTACACTTAACATCAGCCTTAGTGACTATAGAAGTCCATACTATCCCCTTTGGGTTAGTAATATCTGCAACTTAAAGCATAATGTGTCTTTTGGCTGGTGTGGCCTTGTTTTTAACAAAGATCTAAAACTATGTAAAAAAACAAAAAGTGATCATGTTACTGTAATGTAATAGAAGCTTATAATTTGTTGTATGCTGCCAGCAGTAAGCCACCTCATTAATATTTTAGATCAAAAACATTCATTTATGTCTTTGAATTAAAAAAATCAATAAAAACTTTTCATTTAAAAGTCAAAACAATCTTTCTGATATCATTTCTAAGTAAGACTTGATAAAGTGAATTGAAACTGTACAAAATGCAGTTGTGGAATGATGTTGTGTAAGTTTCTAGGTCCATTCATAGCAATGATTTCCAATATACAATTAATTAATCCAGCCTTACATATGAGCAGACTTTGTAAAGCCACAAAATGAGGAAGTCTGATTAGGCATGTAATTGATATGGTGTAGAATTCTTTAGATCAGTGTGAAAACCACATATACGGATAAATAGGAGTAACATGAATGTAGGAGCCATTTTCTGTAAGTTTAAAGCAGACCTGTAGGACATAGAGTCTGATACCAGAAATCAAACAAAGAAATGTAGTGATTGATTAAGTTTAAAATATGTGCTTCTCTGAGCCCATTGTAACTAAGGGAAATTATCTCTGACAGTGTAGAAAACTGAAACTGCTGCCACCCCCCCATCCCTCAGATGTCAGACCTAATTGCACCATTTGCTTTGTTGCCTATTTATTCTGCTGAATTGTTCTGAAACATTTTGAAGTGCTTTACTTCGTTAAGACAGATGATGTTTTCATTCTGTCTTAATTTACACAGTCAAGACAGTGATAATTTTTATTTCTTTATTTTTAAAGGGACCAATTAGTGATGATACTAGCTATTTTATTCATCCCCATGCAGTATGTCATTTATCAGATGTAGAAAATGTAAGTGATCATTGGCAGTGGTGGTCTCCCTCAAAACCTGAGAAAACAGTCAGATCTTAATGGACCTAGAAATAAGGTATTAGTGTTTTGCATGAGCAAGAATGAAGACTTACTTGGAGGCATCTCAAATCTTCTTGGAACTGCCTATCAAAGGACATGGAAAAAAGCTTCCTCCCAAACACCTCTAAATCAGTAGAAATATTGCATGTAGAACTAAATGAAGTTTCATGATCCTTGTTTGTCTATAAAGATAAGGCCTATATTATTATAAACTTTGAGCTTACTGAGTTGCACATATTAGTTCAATGTTTTAATAGTTAAACAAGACACTTCCTAACAGACTGAACTCTGCAGGGAAGTAACAGACCACACTCTGGCGCTATCAGGCCTGATATCTCATGTAGACTGTTTTGAGACTCTTGGTAGGTCCACTATTTCCATTTAAAGCTCACCATATCAGACATCATACTACTTAAAAATGGGCTAACTTTAGGTCATTCTACATTGATTTTATTGTGAACATGTCAGTTTGTATCTTTTAGATGTAAAATAGTTTATCCACCAAATGTAAGAAAGTTGGTATTTTATATGAAATTACATTTAAACTATTTTAAGTGCAAACTATAAAAGCTGTATAAGCACGGAATTGATAATTTGCCTACTGAAAGAAATGCCTATGACAAATAAAAAAATGCTTTATATCTAAATACAACCATTTTCTACTGTACCAGTTAACTGGATACAATTCTGTAAACTGTGTTTATATTCTTCGCAGTGTTTCACAGTTTTTAAATTGAGTGTTTGCCAGTCCTGTATTACAATTGCATTGAATGCAGCCTTAAATGGAACATACTATCTTTAAATAAAAAATCTTTAAACATCTTTAAATCCCCAGCTCCCCTCCCAGCTGCTGTCTGTCCCAGGCTGTAGAGCTTGCAACACTATCCAGCCAGTGTAAACCTCCCGTTGATTGATTTCATCTGTTTTTCCAAGATCTAGAGGATTTATCAGACTTTAAAAACAGTGTCTACCCACTCATCCCAGTGCAGGAAAGTGCCTATATCTCACCTGTGCTGTTCTGACCCAAGGAATCAAGAATAGGACAGTAATACACTATCCAGCCAGTGTAAACCTCCCAGTGATTGTCTCCATCTGGTTTCCCAAGATCTAGAGGATTTATCAGACTTTAAAAACAGTGTCTACCCACTCATCCCAGTGCAGAAAGTGCCTATATCTCCCCTGTGCTGTTCTGACCCAATGAATCAAGAATAGGACAGTAATGTATGTGTAACCTGTGTCTCACCTCCTATAATTTTGTAACTATTTCCTGAATTTTGGTTATAGTGTGTGCTTCCTGCCAGGACAACCAGCAGCCATAGTCTCCCACTCTGTATCCCCTATAGCTATCAGCAGCCTAGCATCAAAGATCTTCCCCCCTGTTCTTTTTATTCTTTCCTCTCCACTACACTCTCATGTTTCTTCCCTCGCTCTATTATAGGGATTGACCACTAGAGGGCAGCATAGGACCACCACTACCTAGCAGCCCTACTGTTTCTTAGGAACTAGGTTTTAACTAGGTACTTACCTGTATCTTACTCCACCTTTACCCATCCACACTCTTTCTGTTACTTTTTATTCACCTCACACTCTTCATCTCTGTTAAGTCCTTTACCTCCTTTATACCCGACTTTGAACCTACCTTCCACTTTCTTTGATTGTTTTCCTCATTACCTGCCTGCTTCCTTTCCTTCTTGCTCTGCCTGCTCCATGAGCCCTGCGGGCTCACTCCGCTCACCTACCCTACCCCCAATTCCCACCCACCCCAAGTACATCTAGCCTTATACCTCTCTAGCCACTCCCACTTCCCCATTATCACATCCAATCCCTTAACCCATTAAAGGAATTCCTTCATACTATATCACTCTTCCCACTTCATTAAATACCTCACCTGTTCACTTTCCACCTTTAACTTCTTCAGCATAATGCCTACTTCACCTACATCACCTTACCTCAAACCCCTACTCCTGTTCTCAGTTCTTCCTATACTATCCCTTCCCTATATCCTAACTGGCTATGAACATCTTAGCTACTCTAACTTCCACTAGCCCATTAAACAAACATCCCTACCAGCTTTATCAGCCACCCTCAAACACATCAACATAACATCTACAACCAACTATCTCCTCCCTAAGTAGCATAGAGTCATCCATTTTGCCTATAAACATGATCATGTCAAGAGAACACATAACATTTTGAATCTTTCTCTAATTCACACATATAGACTACACCTATACCTCCTAATGGATGGTGGCATTCATCCAACTCCTGGCTGTACCAGTAAAAGTCCTGCTAACTCAGGAATCAGTGACACTTCTTCAACCTTGAAAAAACCAGCTGGAGGAAGCAGTAATCTGCTTTATGTAACTCATGTGTGCAACTGGTCCCCCTTAAAACACCCTCAAACTGGAGGAAACCAGTGACACATTAAAAGCACCCCCCCTCCTGGAGAAAAGCAGAGCATTCGGCCTTGAACCCCTCCACACTCCAACTGGAATCATCAGACTACTCCTGTGCTTAACCCCCCTCCACTGGAGACAGTGACATACTTCAATTCCTGTCAATGCTAAATCCTGGACTACCATGCCCCCCTGTGGAAATGATTTGCTTCAGTACAAACTGCTCCAATGCTTACAATGACAAATTAGGCAAAGATTCTACTTAAAAAATACATTCAGCAACCAAAGTCCACAGAAATTCTGGTCAGGTATCAATAGACTCCTTCATCCAGGCAACTCTAAGACACCAACCCCATCTGGAATTACCCAAGAGACTCCCAAACAAATTGTTGATTCCTTTAATATCTTCTTTATTGAAGCCATCCAGTCACTTGCTAACTCACTACCCCCTGTATCCTCTTATTTGCCCTCCTCCTCAACTAACTCACCACCTACCTTCCAACTCCAACCTGTGCCTACATCCCTCATCTGTACCCTCCTTCAAAAACTCAAACCTTCTACCCCCTCTGCTGACCTCTTACCTGCTAAATATCTTCAAATAGCAGCTAAAGTTATTGCTTACCCTATCTCTATCCTAATAAATTAAACCATAACAGAAGATACCATCCCATCCATCTGGAAAGTCTCACATATAATACCCCTACACAAAGGCGGCAACTCAACTGAACTATCTAACTTTCGTCCAATTGCCCTACTCTCTCCCATAGCTAAAATCATGGAAAAATGCATCCACCACCAACTATTAGACCACCTTCTCCAAAATAGCCTATTAGCTAGCTCTCAGCATGGCTTTCGACCTTTCCATAGCACCATGACTGCCCTAATATAATTTACTGACCACATTAACAAAAAAAGTAACAATAACACCCTGTCCTCTGCTATCTTTATTGAGCTTTAAAAAGCATTTGACATGGTTAACCATCAACTACTGTTGAATTTTCTTAAGTCCCTCTCACTTGATACTCAAGCAGTACAGTGGTTTAAGTCCTACTTAGATAACAGGCACCAGGCAGTGCTTTGGGATAACACTCTATCCTCCCACCTTCCTGTCTCCCTTGGTGTACCCCATGGTTCTATTTTTGGCCCTCTTCTATTCTCAATCTTTATAAACGATCTGACTATTAGTACCCCCCTAGCTATATCCATTCAATATGCAGATGACTCCACATTAATATCCTCAGCTACAGGGGCTTCTGAACTGCAGCCCCTCACCCAAAATGTCTTTGAGCTAGTAGAAGAATGTTTTTTACAGCGTTGTCTCCTCCTTAACCCTAAAAAGACTAAACTATTGCTGTTTACTATTACACAAAAGTCCACCCCATTTGCCTTCACTATCAAATCTAAAAATGGCACATTTATATCTCCTGATACTACTACTAAACATTAAGAAGTAACTATTGACCACAACCTTAACTATGATACTCATATCAACACCACAATAAAATCAGTTAACTGAAAACTAGGCTCCCTCTATAAAATTAAAGCCTTCCTTACTCCCATTGCTAGAACTACTATTGCCCACACCCACCTTATCTCTAATCTCTTTTATGCCTCTCCTATATATATATATACAATTCTATCTAAAAGCAACCTCAACAAGCTGGCAATCTCCTACAATAATATTGCCAGATTTACTACCAGCTCCCCTTTCAGAACCCACCACTGCCAAAATCTAAATCAACTGAGCTGGCTGGAATTGCATAATCAAATTCTATTTCACCAACTGATTATTACCCATAAAATCCTTTATCAACCAGGTAACACACCGGTTCTCAGAAGTCTAATCAGCCCATATAAAAATCTTACAAACCTCTGCTCAGAAAATAAACTACTGGTATCTAGGCAAAAACCCAACAATAAAGCAGGAGATTCCCTTTTCTTTAACACTGTGGGTAAAACCTGGAACCTACTTCCCAGTGAACACACATCTCTTTCTTCAACTACACAGTTTAAAAAGAAACTCAAATTATACTTTACAACCCACTGGCTATGTCTCTGTACTAACCCTGACTAAGATTTTTTTCTCCTCCTAGTATCCTAGGCTATAGCACCATTTACTACTCACTTTATAGGGTCTATATTAGATCAGCAAATGCTTAAACAAGTGAATGCTGATTGATCGACCTTATTTTAGTGAAAGTTAGAAATATCGAAGCAACAGAAACTCAAATTTTTTCCTAGGGAAAGAATTTGGTTGTCCGTTTCTGTTGCTTTGGTAT
Organism: Protopterus annectens; assembly: GCF_019279795.1. NCBI lineage: Eukaryota > Metazoa > Chordata > Ceratodontiformes > Protopteridae > Protopterus > Protopterus annectens. The sequence continues at coordinate 1,440,943,790 of NC_056745.1, forward strand.
TTTCAGTGCTGTGGTGGAAAGTTACGGGTCAGATTCAGGTAAGTGTGCGATTGTGTGGATGTGAGTGTTAGGGTGGGTTAGGTGAGTTAGGGTTAGGGCTCGGGTTAGGTATGTGTGCGATTGTGTGGACATGAGGGTTAGGGCGGATTTAGGTGAGTTAGGGTTAGGGAGCGGGTGAGGTGTGCGATAGTGACAGACCTTAGGGTTAGGTTTTGGGTTAAGGTAAGTGGATAGTTAGTGGTGTGTGCATAGTTTAGTGTAGGGTTAGGTGTCAGATTTTAGGTGTATGTGTGTGGATTTATGTTTGTTTGGTGTGCTTGTGTTGTGTGTATGTGTTTTGGATCAGCGATTTTTTTTCCCTAGGAAAAAAAAATCGCTGATCTGAGAGTTCGAGATTGTAAGCTTTCTCTTACATAAGGTCGATCAATCAGCATTCGCTTTTTTAAGCGTTCGCTGATCTAATATAGACCCACTTTATAGCCACTTTAAGACCCCTACACTCTAGATGGACCTATTTCACCCAGGAAAAACTGTATGGACATCTCTCTGTCTCATTTATGAGCTACTGCCTCTCAACTAATTCACCCTATTCTGTTTATAACTAGTCTATTCTCCTGTGCCTTACTCATAACTTTGATTTAGGAATCCCCTACATTCTTCTGAATACTTTTTCTTATTGCAGTGTTTGGTTAAAAAAAAATGTCATCCAAGGGGTGGGGGTAATTCATCTCATTTGTTCTAGTGTTACCTATCATGCATGCTAAAGTTACCTTGTAACACCTGTTTTTGTCTGACAATCTGTAACTGTAGTTAAATGTTCTGTTTGTTAATGTATTTTATGTGGAGCTTTTCTCCCCGGGCCTCTACTGAAAATGGACATATATCCAGTTAGACTAGCCCGGTCAATAAATGTAAAATAAAATTAAATGAATAAATAAAATAAATACTAATTATGTTTAAAATCTATGCTTCAAAACCTTTTTTACTTATGTGGAGCTTTTCTCCCAGGGCCTCTGCTGGAAAAGGGATCTTGCCCAGTCATACCTTCCCGATCAGCAACAACAAAAACAAAAGAGATATTAAAATAGCATGTGAGACACACACTGATGCTCACAGACACACATATGTGTGCACACCCGCACAATACACACAATTACAAACACATTTATACACATATACACAAAGACATACGCACATAAACACAAACATCCACACAATGCACATTGCACACACTAACATAGGTACTTTCACATATACACACACAGACATGTCACATATACACACACAGACACATCACATATACACACACAGACACATCACATATACACACACAAACACACGTAACATATACACACACAGACACATGTCACATATACACACACAGACACGTCACATATACACACAGACACATGTCACATATACACACAGACACATCACATATACACACACAGACACGTCACATATACACACATAGACACGTCACACATACACACACAGACATATGCATATATACACACACACAGAAACATCACATATACACAAACACAAACTTACGTACACACAGACATGTTGCATATACACACACAGACACTTCACATATACACACAGACACATCACATATACACACACAGACACGTCACATATACACACACAGACACATGCACATATACACACAGACACATTTCTCATATACACACAGACATGTCACATATACACACAGACACATCACATATACACACACAGACACATGTCACTTATACACACACACAGACACGTCACGTATACACACACACAGACACATGCACACTATTCATAAAGTCCTTTCTAATCAGTTTTCATGCATAACATGTATGGATTTCTAATCATCTTCTAAGCAGCCAGTTTAGCATGCAGCAGACAGTAACAGATATGCAGGGGTAAACTTTGAGCACATTTCCTTGTATAAATCTTTTAATACTATATTAGCAGACATTACACAACATGTTTTGTTTTAATACTACATTATTTTTAAGTAGACGGTACTAACTGTAGAAGGAATTGGAAGACCTGTTTTTACTGACATTATAGACATTTAGTGTCAGAAGTAGAGAATATTGTTTTTTTCAATGCTCATTCTCCTAATTTTTAGGTTTGTTAAAACCTTGTCAGGAATGATCCCCATTTCTAAGTCAGGGTATGATTAAATCTCATAAAATTAGTATTGTTCATTCATTGATGTTTGCCATTAGCAGTTCTTTATGGTTCATCTTTCCAGTGGTTTTCATCTATCTGTATGTTGTATTGTTTTGCTCAATCCAGAATGAAGCAGGCTTTTTACATTATTGTGCATTTCAATGTACAGAACTTCAGCAATAAATATAATTCCCCTCTTTGGAATTCTGAGTGACTAATCAGAGATCTTTATTTTTGGAACCCATTTACCAACTACAGTTAGTTAATCTAGGAAATCTGCACAACACAAAATAAACTGAGAAGTTTAATCTGGTGAAAAAAGAAGTAGATAACAGATGAATGATGAGCTGTGAAGAAACACTCCACAGAAGTTTGAGGAAATGCAGAATGTGATGGAGTAGCTCTGTGTGTTTTTAATAAAGTGTCTAGTAGGTCAAGCAGAAGTTTTGGCACTCTCTTATGACTTTTTTTGGGGGGGTTGCATTGACGTGTATGCACATACAGTGCATTTGTTTTCATTTTCTGTCTAGTATTTGGGAACTCAGCAGCATGACTTTGTACACCAGAGTATGGATTTTGAAGGATATCAACTACACTTGCATTTTTCCTGTTGTAAATTTAATTCAAGATTATCCCCTGTTGACTGACTTGCAAAATGGTAATTGGAATTCATGGACTAAGAGGTCAGTGACATCATTTGGAAATCTCAAATAGGGATAATTAATTACACATTCTGCCTATCACAGTCTCTGAAGTCAGCAGGGAAGTTTTATTACTGGCCTTTAAGGACAAATGAGCATTGTTATATTTTATTTAATAAGCAGGTAAACCTGTTGCACAGAGGAGCTTCTTTTAGGAAGTAACCTGAGAACACTATTTCCTTAAGTGACTTACATAGTCATATAGTAGGCAAAAAGATACCAAGGTGATCATACCCCAGACATAGTATGAAACTCATTAAAATAACATTCCACACCAGGTTCTACTCAATGCTGAGATGAGGGCTGGGGGTATTTGTCCCTGTCCTGGAGGAACACTTAGACCAATTTTTTATAGAGTCCATTTGATGAGAAACAGAATGTAATGAAGAACTAATCTGTGGCCAATATGACTGATGCAACTGAAGGTAGCCTCAAATGTTCCAAGATATTTGTGATGTGCTGAATGTTTTCTAATATAGATTAGTAACTGTTTTGCACAATTGTGTGTTTATTCCATATGCTCATCCATTGTAATCAGACACATGGCAGTGAACTCTCACCACATATTAACAGACTGCAGCCATCTCCTTTGGGTTATTTGTGATAAACCTGTAGCACCTTATTAATGGCTGGCCACTAGTATTCCTATTGAATGACTAGGCCGGTCTGAAATATTTGCAATATTAAGTTTCAGTCTCATTTCTAGTGTAGCATTAACTGAATAATAAGCATCCAAGTTCTGTCATAAGCTGAGCGGATTCAACAGCTCTTGGCAAATCAGTGAAAGATTAAACAGATTGCTCCTTATTTGAATGAATGCCAAGTTGGTGGAGGGGAGCTGATTATATGCTTTATTCCTTGAAGTCCTAACCTGCTTTCTGGACTCTACTGGAAGAAAACGTACCATGCCCTTTACTGGGACAGCTAAAAGCAGTAAAACATTACTAAAGGGCCTTTAAGACTGACAAGCTGAGTACACTGCTGATATGTGTGACTTTATACTTTCAGCCTTTACCTCATCAGACAGACCCAAGCCATTTCACTCTTGCTTGAGTGGCAGTTAACTATACATGCAGTTTTTTACCTTTCTATTTATTTATTTTTAATTTTTTTTATTAATGAATTTATTTATTTTAACTAAGTTAGTCTCATTTTAAGAGAGAGTCCCAAGGTGTGTGTGTGTGTGTGTGTGTGTGTGTGTGTGTGTGTGTGTGTGTGTGTGTGTGTGTGTGTGTGTGTGTGTGTGTGTGTGTGTGTGTGTGTGTGTGTGTGTGTGTGTGTGTCAGGAGGGGGATGTTTCATACACAGAAATCATACAATATAAAATTGGGAAAACATACATACACTATGAATCAGGAAACAGAAATTGTAAAAGCAATACCACCAGTTATGGATAAAGTAACAGTGAGCATACAAAATTATAATTATTAACTAATGACTTAAGAAGTGCTAAATAAATGGTTCAACAGAATGAGTTTAGGGCAAGTGTTTTACACAAATAGCAGTATAATCCTAAAGAACATATTGTATAAACCACAAACAAAGTTTGTGACAAGTGATATATACAAATATGCAGTTTTTTGTTATTAATAAGATTACCTTACAAAGACAAGGTGCAGGGTTTGATTCTCACATGGAATAATTGGCTGAGCTTGAAGTGGCCCACAAGGGTTATTAACCTAGTACTAATCAATGACCCTATGAGAAGGAAAGAATGACCATGAAGTCAGAGGGAAGAGGTAGGATTATGGTTTTCAATCGCTCTGTAAGAAATATATTTATATAATTCATTTGGAGAAGTAGGACCTACTGAGATGTGTTAGTTTCCAGTGATGCTTCCCATAGTTAATTGTACTAGGAGTTGGACTATGATTAAGGAAGTATTTCTGAGAAATTGGAATGTTAAGAAGAAAGATGATGGTCTTCTGATAAGTAGAAACTTGCAGCTCTGGTCAAAGACCTTCATTTAAGTACTTTCAAGCTTTCTGTCATTTATGTACCATTGTAATGGGGTGTTTAGTCCAGGACAGGTTTCTTGTATGGCCCTTTCTAAACAAATATCAAATGTGTACACCATGGCTTATTATCCAGGGATTTCCAGTTTCATTTCTTAATTATGCAGTACTGATAAGCATGTGTTTTCTTAGCAGTTGCAAATTTGTCTGTTTTGCTGAGTGGTAAACAATATGGTTAATACTAACTTTGAGACTAGTTCTACAACACTGTATAAGAATTTGGTCAGGATATTTACACATATGCAGTATATTGCATCTCTGATGTAGTTGGTTCACCTTGTTTCTTTCTGCTGTTATTTATGGTTTGATTCTTGATACCCATGGGGAAAGGAAAACATTAAAACCTTAGTCATGGAAGCTATGGAAGTTATGTTTCACAAATTTAGCACAGCTGCTGCAAAATGCCATTTACAGTTGTACTGTATGCAAAACACCTGGGGAGACTATACAATATTGAGACTACACCCAGCTTTATAGGACTTTGTTGTATATTGCTGAATTTGATATGTTATACCTTCTCCCCTAGCCTTCCAACAATGCTCTTGTCCATATCATCTGTTAATCTGCTCAACTGTATCAAAATTCAGAGACCTAGAATGTTTATTTGATTTTAGCTGTGATTTATTTTATTAACTCCTATTTGGTGTAGAACATCACATCTCTAGCAGCCTATAATCATCTTGCATTCCAGAGCAATTTCTGAAAAATAAACTTAAAAAGCATAAGGTAAATAAATGTAAACGTTTTGTGAACAATAAATGCCATTAAAACTGTACAAATAACAAAGCTATCAGTGAGAAGTATTGTTTTTAAAAACTCTAAAATTATTATTCTTAAGATGTTTTGTAATACTTTGGAGCTTTTCTCCCTGGGTCATTATAAATGGGCTCCAGCCCAGTCAGACTTTCCTGGTAATCCAATGTGAGTAAATAAATAAATATTTTCCATAAATGCTGTCATAAAGCACTCGAATCTTAAATTATATATTTTCTAAGCTTTCACAAATATATTTTCATATCTTGAAAACTATAAAACCTAGACATCTATCATTAGAGCAGTTTTGTTAACCAGACATAAGCTTTCATATGACAACAAGAAATTCATCTATAAGTGCATCTTTATTTAAGTACTTACATAAGTGTGAAAACATATATTTAATTGCATAATTAGCAATATAAATAATGCTGGGTATTTCTTAAGATATTCAATTTACATTGCAAATATGAAAGACAGTTTTTTTTTCAACAATGTCTTAGGTTTCACCTAATGTTATGCACCAGTTTGTAAGTCACCTGTTTTTTGAAGTTTTAAATGCATATGGAAATGTTACTTGTTTTTCTAATTAGTAACAAACAACTTGTAATATTTCCAGTACAGTGTGATATAAGCCAATATTTTCAGTGAATTGTCCTGTCTCCCACATTGATGTTTCATACCATATACCTAAATAGCATGTAGGGCTTTCAATTATGAGAATATGAACATAAATATGGAAATATGACTAAGTTACAAACAAAAAATAATTTATCTACTGCAGAACATCCTAGACTAACAGTCTTTGTGTAATTTTGTTAATAACTCCTTGATATTTATAATATTGCCTATTATTAACAGATAAGTCACTTAGTTAAAGAAGCCAGACCCAAAAAAGTTCTGGACACCATAATGAGGAACGGGTGTGAACTGGAAGTATACAAAAATGGTGTTTTAGGCTTGAATGAATTAATATACTATGTGAATATTTAAGGAAAGTATGGTTTTACTTACCTTAATTTCACCTTTTCGTAAAAATGAACAATGCAGACACAGATGACACAGAAGTGATTAGTATTTGAAGTCATTTCATTAAGAAAGGTGTGTAACATACTAACTGGATCAGATTCAATAACAACCATGAAACAGCATTGATGAAGGATGAATTGTATTATTAAGGAGATCTAGAATAGAAGTGGTTACATTAAAATTGAAAAGGAACTGAATGATTTACGGGTACCAGAAACTGCATTTATACATAACAAAGATAGACAATGTGGACAAATTGCTATTCTTGACGAACCAATAGTTTGACACAGTTCCCAATAAATAATAATCAGCTTTATTGACATTTAAATTAAATGACTGATGCAGCTGGTTCATTATGTCATATTCCTCTAACTGATTTTTTTTCTGAGTACAAAATGCTTAATGGTTAATTTAATAATTTTTATTGTATTTTTGTAACTATTTTGAAAATCTGCCACTTTATTCCACATGCCTGTCTTTAAGGATCAGACCCTCCAGATTGTCTGCTGTTACCTCTAAAAGTGCATTTGTAGTCTTCATATGTTATCTGTCTGTTATACTGTAAGCAATCTTATTAATGACTGCTAGTTATTTAATAATATAGCCTTATAACCTGGGGTAGGCATGCAATATAATCAAATGCAAAAAACAAAGGAAGTTAGCTTTCAAATACTGTGCAAAGCTACTCCAGTCAATAGCCATTTTATGAAGCTTGATTATGGTACAAAGCATAGCTAAAATTTCACTAAATTTTGAATTGTTGCATTGCAAATATTTTGTATACGTCTGTCTTGATCTTTAAAATAATGTAGTTGGCTATATACAATATTGGGGGCACGTACGAAACTAGCAGTAAAAACAGTTAAATTATTAACTTTCAAAAATAAGGTATAAACATACATCACAGAATACATAAACCCTCAGAGTTTATGAGGGTTATTATTTCTCTAGAATGCCACTTGTATAGGGGATTTTGATACAGGCTTTGCAGGTAAATCCCATCTTCAGCCTTTACCCTGGACCTCGACTTCTTTAAAACTAGCCCTACCCTGACATCCACATAGAAGGTCACTATAACTTGTGTGACAGCTGGGGTACTTTAGTCATTATTACTTTAACTTTCTTCTTGAGACCAAGCCTCAGAGGTATGCACATTAGGTCACTACAGCTGGTCTGTAGGCAACATACTGTTAAGGAGTAGAAAGCTGAAACCCATCAACATGATCATTACTTTTTTTCACTTTTCTAACAATCAGAAAACAGATATATCCAGGTGACTATCTACAGGGGGTACTCAGGAGGTGGCCGTCAAGTGGGTATAGAGCAGAGGGGGCATTCTCAGTACATGTATTAAAGCAGCAACAACATAACACATATGACTGTCATCTGTGTTCTTTCACTTACATCCTAATCAAACAGCAGAGGGGGTACACAGAAGGTAGCATTTTTGTAGGTCAGGAAGCAGGCACTATTCCCAGATAGGATTGTGTACACTCTTAAGCACTTGTCTTCAAATTTTGCTTGGAAGTGCTGTTTTGTCAGCTTTGAGAATTAATCTTTTGGCACAACCCATTTATTCATTGAAAAAAAAAATAAGACTGGATTTCTTTTGATAACCTTTGTTCAAGCCAGTATGCATCAAAAATGTGGTAAAAGCTCTAAATGCACTTCAGAGCATCTAGAGCTCCATAGTTTCTTTGGGCCTAAGAGCACCCCAGATACCAAGTTTATTATAATTATTTTATTTATTATTTATCTATTGACATTTATTGATGGGGAAAGTCCACTGGGTTAGAAACCCATTTTCAGTGGAGGGCCAGGGAGAAAAGCTCCAGTTACAGATCAAAATATTTACAACAAGATAATATTTACAATAATAAAACAGAGTACAACATTTTTTATACGATTTCCAAGTAATTAGTAATACAGAGAGTAGAAAGTTTTATATAATCT
>NC_056745.1:1440957412-1441177412 GCF_019279795.1 Protopterus annectens
GAGACCAATTGAGTCACTTTTCAACTATAGCCTCAAAACAGGTTTTGTACCTTGAGACTGGAGGGCTGCAATGGTTATCCCACTTCACAAGGGTAGCCATCAACTCACCCCATAAACCGAAGACCTATTACTCTGACTACTCTAATATGCAAAGCTATGTAATGAATTATCATGGAAATGATCAACAAAGACATAGGTAACATTGTTCCCAACCTGTGTTGATTTAGTCAAGGGAAAATCATGTTTTTGAGAATTTCCCCAAGGCAATAGAAGAGGGGAAAATAATGCATATTTCCTTCCTGGACCTGGCTAAGGAATTTGATGCAATATCTTACTTGGGTATAGTTCACAAACTCACCAAACTGGGAGTAAACCTCTTCATAACTCACTGGATTGTCAGCTGGCTCTCAGACAGGACCCACCAAGTCAGGATTGGTGATACCACCTCCACTAACAGATCGGCCACCAGTGGGGTACCTGAGGGCTCCATGCTGGGACCGCTCCTATTTGGTATCTAATTTTTAGAGATAAAGACTTATGTTGAGGTGCTTTGGCTAACCATTTTCTTAGATGACTGCAGATTGGGAGGTATCATAGATTTCCCCATGACACAATGCCTAACCTACAAGACACTCACAAATCTGGCCTTGATGGAACTGCTACACATCGACTAGACAAACAGCACAATGGCCACCTGATCTTGGGATTTAAAGCTAGTCAGTGACTCAAACAAAACATACTGGAGAGACAGATATGTGTCACAGAGATTACTCCTTCTTTTGAACAGGTGTCCTATTCAAATAAAACAGAACCCTGCTCTAGTCCTGTTCAAAAACAGTTTGAATCAATGGCTGGGTTATCACAAATTCACACTTGGGGTAGTGCTGTTTCCTTATGGAGAGGGGCAATCTGTTAAATACTCAAGGCATATGCACAAACCTATGCCATCTTCTTGCCCCTAGGAGCTATATGTTGGGTAAAATCAGGTTATACTGGCTAGGCTTGTAAGGGCTCTTAAGTTGTTATCCTAGTAATCTCCTATGAACAAACAAACGTCTTATAAGAGGGTCTAACTCAGGCAAATGACTGGTGCCAAAGTCATGGATTAAAGCTCAATGCCAAGAAATGCATTATAGTGCCTTTTGGGAAAACTGCCACCCTGGCTAATTAGTCGATTGATAAGACACCCCTAAGAGTTGACCCAGTATTCTTGGATCTGGGAACAGACGTAGAGAGTGACCTGACCTTTGACCAACATGTGGTCAATGTAGTGAGAAAGTCATTCTATGTTACTCAACTTATAAGTAACGGCATGGCATCCAGGTACAAGGAAATCATCCACCCATTTTCTTTGGTCCTTATCTTTGCCATCATTGAATACAAGGCCCTCTTTGGCATGTACCTGACCAAACATATGCAACAGTTGGAACATCCACAAAGGTTCCTTATAGGAGAATCCAGGGTATAAACACATTGTCCTATACAGATCGTTTCAAAGCCCTATCTATATACTCTGTTTCCTGCAGGTTACTGAGAGGTGATCTATGCCTGGCATACAAAGGATCCTCAGATCCAGCTCTGATGGACCTTTTGTACATCCACAAAATGAAATGCATCAGAACCACTAGTTCCAAGGATTTAAATTTTGCTTGTGACATAAATAAGACATAATGGCAAGACAGATATGTGTCTCATAGGATCCCCATGGTCCTGAACAGGCTCCCTATCCATGCAGAGTCTATCCAATACCCTATTAAAACATAACCTTGACCAGTGGTTGGGAAATTGGAAATTCACCCCAGGTGTGCCTCCCATGTCTCTGATAGACAGAAGCAGACAGCAATGCCCAAACTAGCATATCCCCACCTAGGAAAATGAATCCAAAAATGAACACAAACTTGTAAACAGAAAACAAAGGCACAGAAAACCACGATACTCTATAAATCTCCCAAAGAGATTTAATAAAGTAAGCACTTTCATACAAATTAATATCAGGACTTCATCGGATTTTCCTACAAGATGAAACTAAATGCTGTTAAATACATCCAAAGCTAATCACATGATGCATAATTGCATAATCGGTGAATGAAAAATCAGAAAAACAACATCTTCGAAACCTACAGAGAATTCATATAAGTATCCATAGTGAGCACATTAAATCAACCTTATTAGATATTCGCGATAGATTATTATAAAAATACAAAGTAAAATTATGAGTGATAAAGTGATAAAAAATTGACAAAGTGTAATAAAACAAAATATAATAAAACTAACTTCCCTAAAGGGTTTTTTGAAAAAACATCACAAGAAATATACTGTGATTTATTATCTATTTAAGCTTCCTAGCTTCAAAATGCAAGCTATAGAGCATACATCATTTATACCCGGATGTCTAAAAGCATCAACTTTAAATTGGCATAATAATTCGCATCTCTCTAGCCATAGTGAAATAGGTCCCCCTCAAGTGTCAGCTCCAATTTGGTCTATAACCCGAAAGGTAAAACTATGTTCAGGGTCCGTAGCCACATGTTTAGCCAATGCATTCTCAAACATTTTATTTTTAATCGCATATTGATGTTCATAAATGCAATCTCCTAATCACCTGTCAGTTTTCCCTATATAGAAAACTGGGCAGCATTTACATTTAACCAGGTAAATAATACTTTTGGAATTGCAATTGTATCTCCCATTACAGGAAAATCTAATATCATTAATACAAAAATTTAAACCAATATCTATAAACTTACAATAAGGGCAGTTTTCTCACTTGAACATGCCCTTAATCCTGGGTTTAAAAATCCTTTTATATTCCAAATAAGATTTCAGATTTCGTCCCCTTTTAAAAATAACCATCGGTCTATCAGGTACTCTGTTCCTAAGGTTCTCGTCACATGTAATTAGATTCCAGTTCTTCTGCAGGATTTCCTTCAGAAAAAAGCATCCTTACTAAATGGTGTAATAAATGTTAGAGAATAATCCACAAAGATATTAACATGAATACTAACCGGGTCAGACTGAAAAATATCTAAATCCGTGCTCACCCTATTGGAGTCATTCAGAATAGCTTTAAAATACCCTGAAGATCTTTTCATTGTGACTTCCGTAATTAAATTTTCAACCAAAATCAATGGATAACTCATTTCAGAAATAGGTCCTTAAGGAAGTCTCATTCAACTACAAAGTCAGAGAAATTAGACACCATTCTGGCAGCCCTAACCAACTGACCTTTGACAACCGATTTTTTCTGGTATTCAGGATGGGAACTGGAATAATAAAGAAAGGAGTTCGAGTATGTCCCTTTTCTGAAAATAGTAGCAACATACTGCTGTCTAGCTCTATCTTTCTGTAAAAAAAATCTAAATAACAAATCTTGTCATTCTGAAAATCACTCGTAAATGCTAAAAAAACAGTTGTGCTGTTCATATACGTTACAAAATTATGAAACAAATTAACTTCACCTTTAAATATAATAAAAATATCATCAAGATAGCGTGTGTAAAAATAAATATGTTCAAGAAAGGGATTGGTATTCAAAATATATTCCCTTTCTCAATAGCACATGATGAGGTTAGCAAAGCTGGCCCCACATGGGGACCCCATGGCTAGACCTTTAGATTGAACATAAAGATCATCACCAAACAGAAAAAAATTATTTGTCACGATAAGGTCTAAAAATTATTGTACTAGATACAGCTCATCATTGTCAATACCTTTCCTTATCAAAACCTGGCTAGTCCAATCAATCCCAACATCATGTGGTATTATGGTGTATAAATCTCTGACGTCAACTGTGGCAAAATTGTAATTATTACTATAAGTTAATCTGCTCACATTTTCTAAAAGGACCATGGGTCCTTACAAATCTGGACCTCGTCACACAAATACCTCTTTAAAATGTGGTCTACAAATTTCGCCAATGGATAGGTGATGGAGTTATGTCCATTCACTATGGGCCGAAGGGGGGGCTCCTAATGTATTTGTGAATCTTTTATATACCAAAGATAACAGGGACTCATGGGGCTGGAACAGTTAAAAAATTAAGCAAATCTAAAGAAATCCTGGCTTCAATAAATAAATAATTTATAAAGGACCTAATCTTCTTATAAGCACAGTTAAGTTCATTTAAGGAAGCATTAACATAATATGCAGTGTCTAACCTTTCTTTCATTCTAGTTGTATAAAACTCATCATTCATTAGGACAATGCCACCACCCTTATTGGGTTTGGAAATCCTAAGGCCACTATTAATCAAAGTATGCAATAGCTTCCATTCATCATTGTTAAGATTATTACTAATAGGAGTATTAACTCTACATTTAAACACATTAAAATTCCTAAAATCACATTCGCAGATCTGTTCGAATATGGCTAGGATAGGATGCACAATTGGGTTAAATGTGCTGCAAACTTTAAATTCATTTTTTTTAATCACTCAAGCAGTAGCATTACTAGAATTGAAAAATACGTTTATGTTCAGTTTCCTTATGAATAATTTGAGATCAATTAATGTATTAGCTAAATCAAAGCTCCTGGAAGGAACAAAAGACAGCCCTTTAGCTAAAATATCCACTAGTTCAATACTCACAGGAATGATGTGTAATTAAACACTTTAAAGTCCTTTGTGGTATTAAGAATGATGTTAAAGTTGTAATACCTCTCACAGTTCAAAGTGTCATAGTCTAATAAGTCTCCATGACTGGAAAACAAAGTATTTGTTACCTCCTGGTTTGTCTGTGATTTGTACAGTTCTTTTTCTTGTTCCCCCTTCGGTTTGATTGCTGCTGGCCGTGAGAGGAAGTTCCTTGAAAATTTGAACTGTTATTTTTGTTGGTTGTATGGGCCCTTAAATTAGTTATTACTTCTGTCATTTCTGTTCTGGAGCCTCTCGCTCCGATGGGGACCATCTGTATTTAATTCAGGACTTATTTCCTCCATATTGGCATTAGAATCTGCCTCGTCGTTGACACTCAGTGTTGTGGTGTTAGCCGCCAACCCAAACCCAGAACTGGGTGCTTGAAGATTAAACCCACCCCATTGTTGTTATATGGGCAGTTTAGGGTATGCTAAACCTTTACTATAGTCTAATTCATCCCATTTCATCTTCTTGATCTTGGTAGCTCTAAACTTGTCGATTTTCACGTCACTACTAGAAAAGATCCATGCATTACCGAACTTGTACTTTTCAAAATCAGCATTCACCCTGACAGAGTTGTCTAATGTGCTGATTTGTTTTTCCAATTCTGATATTTGGATAGTGCAAGTTCCACAAAACACTTAAGCAGTTCAATGCCTTGCCTATTGAATAAACTAATAGGTTCATACTAGGCTATCTGTCCTAGGGCATTTATAAGCCTAGCCAGAGTGTGTTTGGCTTTCGCCACCCATTTTAAATTAATTTTTCTATGCCTTTTTTTGAGGTTAGTATACTGTGCCTCTGTCTAACAGTGACACAGAAGTGATAGCCGGGGTAAACCTATGATCTCCCATCCACTCATCAAGATTCCTCTTGAAGAGAGTCAATGTGGGACTCTGCCTAACCTGGACTGGGATTTTATTCCAGAGTGAAGGGAGCCTCTGGGTTATGAATCTGTCCCTCCAGCATGTCCTATTTATTTCAGTGCTGAGGTTCAAGTCTCTTGGTAGCGTAGCTCGATGGGATTTGGATTTTCTGAGGTGCAGCATGTCCATTAATTCCGGGTTGGACATGGCTTTATACGTCAGGCACAGATCGCCTCTGAGCAGGCGGTATGCCACTGAGTAGAGCTGGAGTTTCTTTAACCGGGCAGCATATGGCATCTGTTTGAGCCCTTTGATCCTCTTGGTGAGGTACTTTTGGGGTCTTTCCAGTTGCTGCAGGTGTCTGGTAAGGTACATCCCAAAAGGGGCATTGTACTCAATTATGGGCCTGATGAGGGATGAATAAAGAGGTACAATGACCTCCCCTGATCTAGATGTGTATCCCTTCATGATTAGGTGGGCTATATAAAATGTTTTTCTAACCACTTTGGCCACATGGTTGTCAAATGAGAGATTGCTATCAACTTGGGTCTCTAGGTCCCTAATGACTTCTTCTGTACTTAATGGATTACCACCTATGTGGTCATTTGTGGGCACTTTGTTTTTGCCAAAGGGGATGACTATACACTTTTTGGCGTTTAGCTTGAGGCCATAGCTCTGGCACCAGTTGTCTGTTTCTATGAGGCCCTTTTGGAGGATGCTTGTGTCGGCTGGAGAGTTGATTATGGCACCCAGTTTGCAGTCATCTGCGAACTTGGTCAGCCACAGTCCTTCCGTGTTGGCCTGTACCACCGAGAAATATATACCGAACAAGAGAGGTCCCAGGACTGAGCCTTGTGGGACGCCACTTGTAACTGGTTTGGAGTCTGACATTGCTCCAGCAATTCTAACCATGTGGGTTCTGTCCTTGAGCCAGTTTGCAACCCATCTAGTGACATAGGGGTTTATATTTAAGCTGGTGAGCTTATCTATAATGCCCGAGTGGGGTATTGTATCGAAAACTTTTGCGAGGTCCAGGTAGGCTGTGTGGACCACCTTCCCCTTGTCAATGGCCTTGGTGACTGTTTCAAAGAAATCGACCAGGTTTAAGAGGCAGGATCTGCCCTTAACAAAGCCAAACTGGGTAGGATCCAGTGTCTGTAGGTCCCCAATATCTTTATTTATGAGGTCCATGATGATCCTTTCCATAGCTTTGCAGACCAAGCTAGTCAGGCTTATGGGGCGATAGTTACCAGGATCCGTTGAGGCACCACCTTTGTGGAGAGGGACCACTGTTGTTGTACGCCACTCTTTGGGTACATATCCTGTAGTAAGGCTAAGATTGAACAGTAGTTTTATGTTTGGGTTTAGCTCTTCTTGGAGTTCACGTAGGATGCAGCCCAGGACACCATCTGGTCCCATTAATGCTGTGTTTTTTGCTTTGGAGAGGGTGGCTCTTACCTGAGTATCTGAGATGTCAGGGGGGCAGCACTCTGTTGGGATAGATATTTGCCCTTTTGGTGGGGAGAGGGGGGAGAAGTTTGCACTGAACCTGTCAGCTAGGATGTTGGCAATGTCTGTGGGCTCGGTGTATTTTTGTCATTTTGGACTAATTCTGAGCATATCTGGGAATTCCCACCCAGGTTCCTAACATAACTAAAGAAAGCCTTGTGATTATCCTTAGTGTCCTGTGCAATTTTTCTCTCGAAGCTGGCCTTAGACGATTTTATGAGTGCCCGTAGTTTTTTGCTAATACTGATCAGAGATGCCTTCCCTTTTTGGGATTTTGCTCTATCATGTAGTAGCTTCCTCCTTCTATTGTATAGTTTGTTTATGGCTGGGGTCCACCAGACAGGACGCCTGCCTTTGGAGGATTGGGTCTTGGTTTTATTTGGGATTGCATGATCCATGCATTCCTGAAGGTGTTCATAGAATGAGTTTATAAAGGATTCTGTGGTCTGGGCCCTATTTTCCACAGGCCCGGGGGCTTTGAAGGATTTCGCCTCGGTTTTGAGGCATGTGAAATTTGCTTTAGAGAAGTTTTTCACTGTGGTTTTCTGGGCAGGGGGTGGGGTCGGGATGTGAATATCCAGTGAGATTATGGTCTGATCTTACCAGTGAGGGATACACTTCTGGTCTGGAGCATAGTGTCCCCATGTTGGTGATGATCAGGTCCAGTATGTTTTCCCCTCTTGTGGGAGTGGTAACAAGTTGTTCCATAGCATTTGAGTTTATAAATTCTAGGAACCTTTGGGCTAGGGTGTTGGAGCTAGAGTAATGCTCCCAGTCTATGTTTGGGTAGTTGAAGTCGCCCAATATAATGGTGTTTGGAGAGACCTTCATATTTTCCAGTATTCTCAGGAAGGCCAAGTGAGGTTCCTGTGTTTGGGAGGGTGGTCTGTAGCAGGCTATAAACTGGAAGGCAGTTTTACCCACAGTTAGTTGCACATGGATAGTCTCTGATGCTTCATGCTGTGCCACCAACCTGGAGGTGTGGGTATCTTTGACGAATATTGATACTCCCCCTCCTTTTGTGGTTCGGTCCAAGTTTTGGGGCCGAAAAACATGGTATGAGATATAACCTGGTAGTGCTGGGGTGCTCTTGGGAGCCTTGAACCAGGTTTCTGTTACTGCACAGATATCAATGTTCTCCATGCTAAGGAGAGTTTCGAGTGCGTGCATCTTGAGGTTTAGACTTCTGGCGTTGAGTAGCATTACTCTTAGCTTCTTATCCCTTGTGATACCTATGGAGGTGGGTTTGTCTTCTGTGCCTTGCCTAAAAAATGCACTATGGGGGTAGCAAGAGCCTTTGCCAGTATCCAAAAGCCCAGGGATGACAGGTGCAAGCCGTCCCTAGCGAAGCATCGTGGCTTGTCGAGCATGTCATCCCAGGCTGACAGGCATTGGATCCCCTTTGAATGACACCAACACTTAAGCCAATTGTTGAAATTGATCATCTTGTCTTCATATTGTGGCATCATTCTTGGTGAGGGTAAGATGCTACTCAAGGTCAGGGTCATACCAGCCTGGGCTACATGCCCAGAGAGCTCCTCTATGTCTCTTTTCATGTAGTCCAGGGAGGTACGTCTCAGGTCATTCACACCAGCATGGACAATGACTGAGTCATATTTGTACTTGCCTTGGTGTGACCTGAGTGCTTGTGTTATGTGGCGGATCCTAGCACCCGACAGGAAGCTCACCGTGACCTTCTCCTTTTATGGAAGGGAGAATCAAGGAACAGACCTGTTGGGTACTGCCAGCTCCTTAGCCCCTTAGGAACAATATTCCACTCTATACATTCGTGGAAGTACACAACCTGCAGTTGTAGTTTTTTAATCTTAAAGGACTTGTTATCGAGAGTATTTAATCTTGCAGCAATGTCATTAACTGTCCATACATTATCCAGATTTATAGAATTATTAGTAGTTGTTAACTCAAATCCTTGTGGGGCTAACAGCCACTTCTGTATATTGTGATCACCTACCAAGGCATTCCTGTAAGAAGGTTGTAGAGGCTGGTTTTGTAAAATGAGTCTTCCACTGGTGTTACAGTCACTACTTACAGATCTTGAAGTCGTAGCAGGTGTAATGTTGATCACTTTGGAATTCTCCGCTCTGTGATGATGGTCGACCATAGCACAAGCTGCTGTGGATAAGGGAGATAAGGAAGGCCAGCTCTGATTATTAGCAGCATCGTTATTGGAAGTGTTAGGCACCTTACTCACCACTGAAGCTGCCAGGTCATCCACTTTTTTGTTCAACATATTAGTTAAACAAGTTAGCCTCCCAATTTCTTGAGTAGTATCTCCACTCAATGTCTCATCTGGGAACAGGGAACAGTACCAAAGCCGAAATCTGTTGCCATGTGAGAACAAACTAGGAAAATGAATCCAAAATGAACACATGTTCATTCACCAATTATGCAATTAGCATCATGTGATCAGCTTTGGATGTATTTAACAGCATTTAGTTTCCACTTGTAGGAAAGTCTGCTGAGGTACTGATATTAATTTGTACAAAAGCGCTTAATTTATTAAATGTTTTTAGGAGTTTATATTATAGATTATCACTGTTTCCTGTGCCTTTGTTTTCTGTTAACATATGCCCACCCCCCACATAACTTCTAGGAACTGGATATTATCTGCCACTTGCTTTGAATTAACAAGATGGAAATTATTAGAGGTCTGAGAGGTGTGTGTGTGTGTCTGTGTGTGATAGAGAGAGAAAGTGAGGGTTCCTCTAGCCTGATATGTTAAAACAGACTGGTGCATTTGTCTTTTTTATTCCTGCACCCTTCACAAAACAGCTAATTAGTACTTCACTATACATTAATAAGGTATGAATCCAACATGTCTCTTGTAGTTCAGTGACTTAGATACATTTTTACAAAATGTGATGTTAAAAGAAAAAGAAGTTTATTGTTTCTCATGCTTAGTCTGTTTTCAACATAGGAGTGTTTAGTTTTGTTTAGAAAATAGTTGATAGTGTTTTTGTTGTAAAATTTGAAATAAAAGTTTTAAATGAAATTCAAATCTCTGTGATAATTGTAATAGTAAACAATAAAATAGTATGTATGCTAATAGGTTTGTACAATGTTTTATGATAAGAGGGGAGAGACAGCCAAGTAATAAAACATTGGTATGGTTGGCAAGGGTCTTGTTCATTACCCTGTACAGGGCCACATTTGATCATGATCTGGCTCTATTGGCTTCTGACATGTATACTGCATTAATATGGCATTATCAACCATTCAGATCATTCTGCCTGAAATGAGCAATGTCAGATGGGATAGCTATTCTTAATTAGATATAGGGGTCCTCCACCAAAATAAACAGGATGTTGTAAGCGGTAATATTTGTGTGTGTGTGTGTGTGTGTGTGTGTGTGTGTGTGTGTGTGTGTGTGTGTGTGTGTGTGTGTGTGTGTGTGTGTGTGTATACACATGCATGCGTGTGTGTTTCCATGAAGGTGTGCACATGTGCAGTTGAGTAAATAAGGCATGGTAACTGTGCCAGTTTGAGGCATGGTCTACCAGTGATAATTACTATTAAAAAATGCTGTTTAGCACTGACAGTAATTACACCCGATGCAAGCATAAGGGTTTCTTTCTGAATCCCAGGGTTAAACTTCTGTAATAGCAGATGACTTTTCATACTGCAATGTCCTCTGAACTAGAATCACAGCTCTGTATTACAGATATAGTAACCACCTTTTACAAGAAAACAATACCTTTCAAGATTCTGCAAGTCATCTGCTCTCTCCATCCATAATAACTGTTTGCAGAAAGTTAGTTCCATTCATATGTCTCAACTTGTTACAGCAGATATGCTGTGCAATAAATGATGTGAAGCACTTCTGTATTGCACTACTGAATTTTAAACATTCCGATGGACAAAAGCTTGACTTTGTATATAGTTAGTGCTTCCCCAATGTAGCAAACATAAAGGGATATGAGTGTCGCAAGCATAGTTTATGCTAATTCCTGTACTTATTTCTATCTCAAATGGTTAAAGAATATTCTGTGAATTAACTCAAAGAAATATTTGACCAGCAAACAAAAATTAAGGCAGACCTACCAATTAACAAAAAATCTCTTGTTAAACATAATCTGGCTGATCCTGATTCCTTGAAATTGTTTCAGCAGTTGCATAACAAGACTGCAGTACATGCAACAATCTTTTCACCTTTGCAGGGTATCTGTCTTTTCCCTATAACTGTGATCATAAAAGTTAGTATATCTAATTAAGGGGCAGTGGTAAAGCTCTCCATATGAGGGGGTAGTTTTGGAGAAGGAGAGGTAGTGGCTTGCCTGCAAAAAATGTTTTTTTTTGCCTTGACATGCACATTTAGTGGGTCTGTTCTTCAATGAGTCTAATGCATTGAATTTACAGTGTATGGTTGCGCATACCTTCTTGTATGGGATCCAAAACTTAAACATACTTAGTCAAAAATTCTGTCCCTACTGTTTTCCAGCTCCTTATATAGCTTGTCTCTAGTATCATGACCCCGTTCTAGAAGGTACAATGAAATAACCATGAATGCAAACAACCTCTCGTAGTCATCAGTGACACATATTGAATCAAATGATGTAAAAATAAGAAACTTGAGCAAAAACAAGGTAAGCATTTTAGCTGGGGAGCAAGCCTTTCTGCACCTTTATTTGACAGGCTGCACCTGTCAGCCCCCTCCCCCCAGAACATCTATATACTAACTTTGAGATCACTTAAACAGGAGGACAAGAAAACAGTTGAGACTAAATAACAATGACTCTTTCCTCAATTATGTGTTTGCCTGATCTCTGAAACACCTGTACATTTGACTGTTAGCATTATATAAATCTACTGCGCAGTAATTGGGACATTCGGGTATCAACAGTACCCCATAAAAGACAATTTTATGAGCTGGATTTTGATCAGTGACTATTCGCTCTTCAGTCCCACAGTAAAGGATTCTCTTCTCCTTATCTTTGACTCTTTTGATATCTAGTTTGACGTGCTGCTGTCTTTTATGTTCCTGATTGCTCCTCACACACCCGTTTGTTGCCTGCCTTTTCATCCTCTATATTTCTTATTCCACTTTCTCTCTTTTGCTGTCCCCTCAGTCTTCCTCCTCTTCCACTCTTGTTTCTCCTCCCATTTCCTGTAATCTTTATTCCTTCTGAGTTGCTTTATAGGTTCATAGGTTCATAGGTTCATACTAGGCTATCTGCCCGAGGGCATTTACAAGCCTAGCCCATCGTTTTGTGGCTTACGCCACCCCTTTAGTATGGGGAACTATACCCATTATTTTGCTGTGCCTCTGTCGAGCAGTGACACTGAGGTAATCCCTGGGGTATATCTGCGATCTCCCATCCATTGGTCAAGATTTCTCTTGAACAAGGCCAGCGAGGTGCTCTGCCTCACATATACCGGGATTTTGTTCCACAGCATAGAGTGTCTTTGGGTGATGAATCTATCCCTCCAGCTTGTCCTATTAATAGCTGTGTCGAGGTTTAAGTCTCCGCCCTTGTGGCTCTGATGGATCTAGATTTTTGAGGTGAAGCATATTCATCAAATCTGGGTTTGACATGGCCTTGTATGTTAGGCAAAGGTCACCTCTGAGCAAGCGGTAAGCGACTGAATAGAGCTGGAGTTCTTTCAGTCGGGCAGCATAGGACAGATTTTTGAGACCCTTTATCCTTTTGGTGAGGAACTTTTGTGGCCTCTCCAGCTGCTGCAAGTGTCGGGTCAGATACATTCCGAATGGGGCATTGTACTCAATCATTGGTCTGATGAGTGATGAGTAAAGGGAGACCATGACCACCCTTGATCTAGATGAGAATCCCTTCATGATAAGGTGGGCAGTGTAGAAGGTCTTCCTAACTACTTTAGCTACATGGGTGTCGAATGACAGACTACTATCAACCTGGGTCCCCAGGTCCCTGATAACTTCTTCTGTGCTCAGTGGATTGCCACCTATTTGGTAGCTAGGGGTAACCTTGTTTTTCCCGAAGGGTATGACTATGCATTTTTTGGCATTTAACTTTAGGCCATGGCTCTGGCACCAGTGTTTAGCCTTATTGTTTGTGTCTCTTCCTGTCATGTTCCTGCTCATATATAATCAACTTACTTTTTCTCTTGCTAGTACTTCAAACATTCTAAGATTTTCTTATCAAGTTTAGTTCTCATGTACTTACCACTGTTTCTATCTCAGAACAAATTAAAGATAAAAAAATATAAAAAATATATAAATATTATATTATATTATATGGGTATACTGAAGTTGGTTGACTACCTTTTGTCAAAATCTGTTTACCAGATAAAAGCTGACTATCTAAACAGATGATAACAGGTGTGAGAGATTGCATAATACTTGGTGTAGGAAAATATGCCCTTTCACTCAGATTGTGTGATTTCAGCCATTTTATTTTATGTGTGTTGATCAACTGTATGTGACTTTCAATCCTCTTTTATCCATGTGTCAGACCCAGATAACCCAGTCCTTTTCTATGGTTTTATGCAACATGTGGGTTTTCTAAAGTGCACACAGAAAATGACAAACTGGCTGTCCTCTAACCAATTTCAGTTAGTTTATCAATCTTCACTCTTGCACACTAATCAACTATTAAGTCTTTTCTCAGCTCCCAAGATGATGATTCTGATTCATGTTTCAGGGCTTACTGCTGCCGTCTCCGGAACCTCCTTGCATACCAGATATTTCTTCAATAGCACTCTGTCAACACAAAAATGTAATGTATAATGTTCTAAATGCAATGTTACATCAACATCCACACGGGCTAGTGCTAAACAACACAACAAATTACCCTATAAGATAAATCCTTTTGTATTCTGCATTATATAATTGATGGTAAAAGTGGAACTTTTTCCCAATAAATAAATATAACCCGGGAGTAACACTTTTTAAAATACAATTATCACACGTACCATTGCCTGCTCTTAGATGTAAATTGATTTAATTATCCTTCCAAGTAATAAATATTTTGTATAGCCTGTTACTCTGTAAGGGAATTAAGTTGCAAAATTGCTTTCATTATACGAGCAGAGATTTTTTTTTCTCTTTCTGATAGATAACCATCACAGCAGCAGTCCTTATGAAAGACGTACTTTAATCTGTTGTCACATTATTGTATGAAGTATTTCAGAACACTTATCACTTGACCGTTTAACCTTGTTTGAGAACCTCACATTAGAAATTGTGCGATGAAGACAATAAGGAAACCATTTCAACTATATTACTTTGTTTTAAGGATCAAGTAAATGAATACACGGCTATAGCTAAATAAAATTGGGTCTGTGGTCTTCTGAAATTAATGTGTCAGTTTAGAATGCAAAAGCTGAGGATTCCCTTAGAAATCATAGTACAGAATTTCAGTACTGACAATTAGCTGCTACAGATACATCTTCCCTTTTGCCCAGTAGCAAAACATGCTAAAATGATTAGAAATCTGTGATAATATTTTTGGCTTTTTATTGTACTATCCTTTTTTCTGCTGTCACACTACTGGCTAGGACACATTTCTGAAATTAGTGATCTTTTTTCTAACTAAATACTAGGAGAAAAAAACTACTACTCTGTATCTAGTAGTTTAACAAAGAATGAAACTGTAATACTTTTGAGTTACAAATCAAATTGTGATCAGCACCTCACCTTAATTAAATAAAACAGGCAGTAGTACAAATGGACTTGAAAGTTAGAACTCCTTGTGGTTCTGGTTAAGAAGCATATGTATGGAGCTCATTAGCTGCTTATTATAGCTGCATTATCTTTTGTTTTTCACGAGTTTACAGTGCTAGAACTAGTACTGTTTTCTTGTGAATTAATAAACTGCAATATTATATTAAGTGAAAATGTGTCTGCATTCTCATGTAAGAAGGTTCACCTCCATACTCATAGCAATTCATTTGAGTCAGCTCTGAGGTCATCACAGCTCAGAGAAAGAAATTTACTATCTGAGTTGTGTCAGGCTTGGAGTTCACAGAAAACATAATGCAAAACCATCTTCAGTCAAATTCAGTGTTTTCCTTTAATCATTTCCTCCAGAGAAAGCAGTTCCCAAAAAATTATTTGATACCATGGGTTACACTTCAGCATTTTCTACAAAAAGTATTTTGTGCTTTGATTCTCCCATCTAGGAATAGCCAGGAAATATCCTAGTAGTGAATAAGAAAACTAAAAATGTTGAATGTGCCTGCAATACATACTCTAAGAGAAAATATAAGAAGTGATCTGATGTTGTCAGTCTTCACTGAATCCTTGACAGTGGGCTTGGTTCTGAGCCTCGGAACCAACTCAGCCATTAATTCCAGCTTGCACCCTCCAAACTATCGAGCCACACACTACCCATAATGCTCCTCTTCAAATTTACCTCAGATCTCATTTCTCACTTCGTAGGTCAGACGCGTTTCTCCTTCTATCGAGCCTTGGCTGACTCTGAAAAAGTTTATTTCTATTAATACTCTTATATCTACATATTCTTGCTTAATTTTCTTCTTAAATCTTCTTTCTGTCTACCTGCTCCTCTTGATGTTGTTTCTTTTCTGTTTATCTTTCTACCTTTGGTAGTCTCTTTTAATACCATTGTTGGTACATTTCTTTCCTTTATTACCTCTTTAGGTACTTTTATGTTACCATTGTTGGTGTTTTCCTCTTTCTATCTCTATCACTTCTTAATTATATTTCTTCTTTATCTGTGAATGTGTATATATCAGCCCTTTTTCTTTTGTTATGGCTGAAAACAGCTCTCCCCTGGTAAAACATCAAAAGGCACCACTGGTTTCAAAAGGTGTCAGAAGTGCCAAGGTAAGATGCCCAACTCTGATGGGCATACCTTATGTGTATCCTGCCTGGAGAAACTTCATCTTCAGGAAGATTGTTCAGTTTGCCATGGGTTCTCTGTCCATACCCTTACTGAGAGGAAGAATAAACTTATCTTGAAGGGACTCCTCAAATCTGATTTTGAAGAGGCCATTTCTGCATCTAGGACTGAAGCTAGCACATCTCCATGCTCCTCTTCTTCCTCTAACAAGAAAAGACCTTCTTCGCTTCCTAGTTCATTGTAACCATCCAAGAAGGTCTCTAAACTGACCTCGGTACTGAAGAACTCTTCAGCACCAGAAGGTCTATCTGGCTCAGCACCTAAAACTATATCAGAGCCAACAGCGACTTCTTCAGTACCCTCAGTGCCGAAACAGTCACAGCTGCCTTTGCTGTCTAAGACAAGATGCACATCAACCTTTGATCCTTTTAAAGATAGGCCATCAAGTCCCTTTTTTGAAGCAAGACCTCCTAGGTTTCCTTCAACTGCCTCTATCCAATCTACTAAAAGTCTCTCAGAAGCTGACATTTTGAGATTACTGGATCAGCTTCTGATGGCAAGGGGATTGCCCTTGGTTCCTACCCACACTGCCACTGGAAACAGCCAATCTACCATACCTTCAGTTCCTCCTCTTCCAACTCCTTTTGAGTCTTTGGAGCCCCAGGTTTCAACACTCCCAGCATCAACTGGCTTGGTTCCTGTAGTAACATCTTCTCTGGTTCTGAGAGCTGCCTTGAGCTCCTCCGAGATTTCGGCACTGGAGGGCTCCCAGGGTCAGGGATCTCTGGTTGGGTCTGAGGTGTATGGATTGGTTTCCTTAGTTTCTGAGCCATCCATATCTCTTGGTGCTTCGGCCCTTGTAGCTTTGACCCAGACTTCTATTTTAGAGGACACCTCCTCGGTGTGCGGTGTGACCCCAGTTCTGAAGGAGTCTATTTCAGCCCTGGGCTCCCATCCCTCTATGGGGGGCTGGCCTTCTGAGTCATGAAAAAGGCCTTGTCCATTGGGGGGCTCACAGTCCTTGTCATTCTTGTCAATACAACTGTCTACATCCCCTCAACCTGAGCTGCCATCCATCTCATCCCCAGGACAGAGAGCACAAAAGTTTCAAGTTAGACCCACTTTGGTGGTTTTATCTTTGGGCACTTCCCTGGATCATCCCCTTGAGGAAGTTCCTATGAAGAGGAGGTGCAAGAGGAAGCACTTAGACCCCCAAAAGAGTCTTTTACCAAATATACTGATTTTGATGAAGGGGAAGGTTCCCCCACGTCACACCCTAATGATGTTTCCTTTGGAGACATCCTAGAAATCCTGAAACAGAGGGGTGGCTGGTTCTCCATCCAACCTTCCTCGTAAGAGTCAGTATACCTGGAGGCTGTTCATGTCCAGCCCTCTACTTCTTGGATCTCTCCACCTGCTGATGATCTCTTTAAATTGATGGCTCACTGGACATGGAAGATGCCTGGCACTATTGAGCTGATTCCCAAAAGGCATGATCGTATCTTATCAGCCCCAAAGGATGAGCCTCTCTGGTCCAAAGGAATATCCATTGATGCCATGGTGATAGTGGTGGTCACAAAAAGGGAACTTGCCAAGGAAAGTCTGACTATCCATTCTCCTAACAAAGAGTCCAGGACTTTGGATAGATTTGGGAAACACGTTTATACTTCAACAACCTTTGCTCTCGGGTCCTTGAATTATATGGCACACGTCACAAGACTGCAGAGGGATCTGATCAAGGAGCTGTCGGATACCCTCTAAGGAGCAGTGGCTGAAGAGGTATGTGACAAAGATACCTCTCAGCTAGCAACCCTTGATTTAATTTTAACTCATCCATGAGTCTGATTGCTCATGCAGCTGAAGGGACTTCCAGAGCAGCTGGTTCAGGCATAGCCATTAGAAGGCATTCCTGGATGTGCTTGTGCGACTTTATGGAGCCATTCAAAGCATTATTCATCGGTGCTCTGTTTGACAGATCCACCCTTTTTGGTCCCAATGTTAAAGGCACTTTAGCCAGATGTGAAAAGGATGGTAAGACCCTTTCTGGATAGACGTACGTTTCTCCACTCCTCAGAGCCCTTACACCAGGAACCAGAGAAGTGGGATACTATGGTTTAAAAAATCCAAAGGGCCTTTCCAGGATTCACATGGCAAAGACTTTCCGTGGGGTAGAGGGAGAAGTAATGGAAGACGCTGCCTCAGAGGCAGAAATGGATCGCAAAACCAGGGATCCAGAGAATCTTTCTCTGGCACTTCCTACCAGCACCCCTGAATGGGTGCCCAATTGCCCTCCTCTGGAGGCATTCGGGGAACGACTTCCTGTGCACCAGTCTGTCTGGCAAACATTAACTATGGACAAATGGGTGCAAGAATAATATCCAGAGGTTACAAAATACCATTATCAGTTCTCTCATCATCCCAGAAGAAACTCCTGGACATACCACCCAGTCACCAGGAAGCTGCAACTTTAGAAATTCAAAGACTGCTAGACAAAAGAGTCATCCAAAAAGTCCCACCAGAACAAACAGGATCCGGGTTTTACTCAAAGTTCTTTTTAGTGCCCAAAAAACAGGGGACTAGAGACCCATCTTGGATCTCAGCCAATTTAACAAGGCAGTTCATCAAACCAAATTCTGGATGGTCTGTGTGCAGTCGATACTTCCATTCTTGGTAAAAGGTGATAGGGTGTGCTCTGTAGACTTTCGCGATGCTTATTACCATATGAAAATGGACAAAAGCTCCAGGAGTTATCTGCGCTTCCATATGGGAGCCAGTCATTTCTACTTCAGAGTGTTGCCCTTTGGTCTCACCACAGCCCTCAGGGTGTTCACCAAATGCATGGCAGTAGTGGCAGTTCATGTCAGACTGCTAGGATTTCAAGTATTTTCTTACCTTGATGACTGACTCCTTACCGTTGCCTCCGGGCATCAGTTAGAATGGGCAAGAGACTGCACTGTACACATCTGTACATCTCTAGGCATAACCATACATTTTGAGAAATCAAGCTTGCAACCCACTCAGACATTAGAGTTTATTGGAGCCCATTTAAACACTGTTTCAGGAATTGCCTCACTACCTCCAGAAAGACTTCAATGCATCAGATCACAAGTCAAGCGAATTTTATGAAAAAAAGGGTTCAAGCAAGACTAGTCATACAAACATTGGGCTCCATGGCAGCATCAATCATTCTTGTTCCCCTATCAAGGTATCACATGCAAATTTTGCAATGGCTACTTTCTTTCCAATAGTCTCTGATGCACCTACCAATGTCTCTCCTAATCTTGATTATCGATCGCTGCAAACAGGGTCGCACATTGTGGTTTCACTCTGATCAGATTCTCTTGGGTCGGCCATTCATTCTTCCCCAGCTCCAAGCCATAGTGACCATGGATGAGACATCCTTCCTCTAGGGACAATAGCTATTCAGATGGACAACATGTCAGTAGTCTGGTACTTTATCAAACAAGTGGGAACCAAATCTTACCCACTGTGTCAAGATACCCTCAGCATTTGCCAATAGGTGATGTCTTCCAACCACTTTCTCACAGCAAGGCACATTCTGGGGAGCTCCACTGTGATAGCAGACAAACTGAGCAGAACCATTCTCATGCCTCACGAGTGGTCTCTAAATCCTGCGGTGGCGAATGAGATTTATCATCACTGGGGCCAACCTTGCTATGACATTTTTGCATCCCCTCTAAACAATAAGTACAGCAGTTACTATGCCCTAATCCCCCCCACCCAGGGAGTCACCCTGAGATGCTGTTCTCTGTGCCTTTCCCCTAACTCCCTTGATATTTCAGTTTCTAAAGAAAGCCAGAAGGTAGGAGAACTCAATAATCTTCATTGGCCCTTATGGCCTCAACAAGTTTGGTTTCCCTTCCTTTGGCCTCATCTTCTTCAGAAACCATGGATTCTGGACTCAGCTCCAGATCTGCTGTCACATCTGGAGGCTGTGGTTCATCTGAATCTCCAAAATCTCAAGCTCACTGTGTGGCTTCTCCAATTCCCATGATTGCTAGGCATCCTTTCCTTTCTTCCCCTGTCCAACACATTATTGTCACTCATCAGAAACCTTCTACTAGGAAGCTGTATCAATGTAAAGGGAAAATTTTGCTAACTGTGCCATTGAAAGTGGACTAGACCCTTATACCAAACCTATTCATAAGGTATTGGATTTCCTAGATACCCTTTACCAATCTGGTTCCTCTGCTTCAACAATTAAAGTTTACCTAGCTGCAATTTCCAACTTTCATATAGGTTTTAATGGTGCATATCTAATGTCACACAAACTTTGTAAAGCATTTTTAAAGAGTCTCCTAATGTTAAGACCTCCATTTAAGGAATCCATTCCTCCTTGGGATCTAACTTTAGTTCTTCAGACCCTTACTATGAATCTTTTCAAGCCATCAGTGACTTGTGACTTAAGATATTTGTCTTGGAAAAGTTTATTTTGGTGGCTATTACATCTGCCAGAAGAGTATCCGAACTTCAGACCTTATCCTGCAAACCTCCATATTTAATATTTCACAAGGACAGGGTTGCCCTTATGACGAATCCAACCTTTTTACCTAAGGTTGTTTCAGAATCTAACATTAACCAAACTCTACAACTGCCAGCCTTCTTCCCTAATTTTTCTAATAAAGGGGAGTATGCCCTTCACTTACTAGACATCCACAGAAAGTTACATATCTATCTTCACAGAATAAAGGTTTTTAGAAATTCTGACTAATTATTTGTGGCATTCTCCACTTTTTCATTAGGTAATCCTGTTTCAAAGGTTACCTTGGCCAAATGGCTTAGAGACTGCACAACTTTCTTCTCTCATTCTAGAGGACTTCAACTTTCACATCCAGTTAAAGCCCATTCAACGAGAGTGGTGGCAACGTCTGCAGTTTTTCATGCCAGAGCATCTTGGGATGATATCTGTGCAGCAGCCACTTGGTCTTCTCTTCATACCTTTATCACTCATTACAAACTGGATCAGGTCTCGAGTGGACAAGCATCATTCGGCTCAATAGTGCTTATGTATATTCTTCCGTGAGACCTCCCAAGACTAAAGTAGCTGGAGACTCTGTCCCACTGTCAAAGATTCAGTGAAGACTGACATCAGATAAAGAAGTTACGTCTTACCATAACTTTTCATCTGTGTTGTTGATCCTCACTAATCATTGACATCCCCACCCTCCTTCCCACAATCTGAGACTCTTAGTGGACCAGATTTTCCATAGTTAGCTTCATATTAAGGACACAAATCTGGTCTCTGATTATTATATATATCATTTGAGTATAAATTCTGCTTGTATGTTTTCTACTATGTTGGGCAAACTCAATCTGAGGTAAATTTGAAGAGGAGCATTATGTGTAGTGCCTGGCTTAAGAATTTGGAAGGTGCAAGCTGGAATTAATGGACAAGTCGGTTCCGAGCCTCAGAACCGAGCTCACTGTCAAGGATTAGTGAAGACTGACAACACAGATGGAACATTATGGTAAGGCATAACTTCTTTTTTTGTAAATAAATTAAAGTGCAGGGCTTGGAGTTTAATTCTTGCTTAATTTCATTTGTCTGCATTTTCATGTTTATAAAAAATGTGCAATAAATATATAACATACCTACATATCTAAGAGTTTTAATTCCATAATCTAGTTAAGAAGCATTTATTGAGATATGTACCAGTTGTTAAATACAACCAATAAAGTTTGCAACACTTAAACTGAGCACATGATAATGTAACAAATTTCAGTGCTTAATGTTGTGGAATCAAAGTTGAAGCCTAGACAGGGCTTCAAAGAGTTTACAACCAGGATACACAGAATCAAAAGCTCTTTCTCCTATCCAAGCATCCAGTTCCCTTTATAAAGTGAACAACTGGCTCAGTGTTCCACCATCTATCAGCTGAGAATGCAAAGAGTTTTGTAAGTCCTTTGATGTTTATCATATTGATCGTTCTGCAGTAGCCTTAGCTATATAGGTTATATCTTCCATAGGTATAACAGCTGGCCAGCTTTCAAAGCTTCAGGAAACTTTCCATGCACCCATAACATCAGTCAGTTTGAGCTGGACTGACAAAAAATACAGGTTTGGGCACCAACCCCTTTGGAAGCTAGCTTCCCATAAGTGTTGTATATGTGCTTTTCATAGGTAAATAGTAGGCTGCTAGTTTATAGAGTATTAAAAACCTAAACAATAACCAGAAGTCAGAATCAAGTCCTCTACCTTGTATCTGTGAGGGAAAGGCCGTAATATTTACACCAAATGAACCTCCCAGAGTGTTCTTGCCTCTGAAGTTTCTGCTCCTTTGAGGCTTTCAAGGATCTACGGTTGGCTTGTGTTATTCCTTTGCAGGGCAGATAAGTTCCCTGTAGGGAAAAAATTTCCTTTAAAAATATTGTTGAATAATACTTTTCTGTTCAGGAAACTTGTTTTAAAGCTAGGAGTTTGTGCTTTAACAAGACTGTGTTGTACTTTTTAAATGAGACCACTCTATTTTCCTGTCAGTTTAAAAGTTTCTTAAAGTAATTGCAAACCATTTTTTTCCTGTGGAGAAATTATGATTATACATTTAAGTGCTTTTTTATATTGTATTTTATGTGAAAATGTGACTTTTAAATCTGAACAGCTTTTGCTGATTTTTTCCACAGAAAAGAGGCACCATTTTCAGTCTGGCCATGGAACAAACTGTCAGTCCCAGGGTCGGTCCTTATTCAAGCCACAAAAAAGTGAAGCAAGCAACCTTTGCCACTGTAGCAGGCTTCCCCAGCCTCAGCTTTGCTTTGGCCATTAGTTGAACCTTAGACCACTCATCTTTTTAACCTGATCCCTCTAGTGTAGCACCTACAACAACTATGGACCAGGGAGTTAGCCACATCCTCTGTGGCTGTTGGTGTCCTCTCACTGGTCAAGGCAGAGCCACTTTTGCCAGTCCTGGGAGAGGGAACAGGGAATGTTTCCCTGTTTTGTCAGAATGTTGTGCCCATCCCTGTAGAAGCAGTTGCTGCCATTAATAACATGTTTGACCCCATCTTTCCTGTCAAAAAGAAACAGAAGACTAAACATGCCTCCTCCTCTTTCATTAGACAGGAGTAGTTTTCTGGGTCTGCTTCAGGGTTTAGTTCAGGCTATTGATCCTTCTTCTAAAGTAGTAAATAAATAAATAAATAAAATTATTTCTGATAAAACAAAGATGGGTACTTCTTTTCCTGAGTTGAAGAATGGAAGAAATTAAATTATTTAAAACAGAATTTTCCTCTCAAGAAGTAACTTGCAATTAAAACATTCCTCATATTTCACAATCCGTTAAAATAAACTTTAACATATGAGTCTGACAATTCAAAATTCTCTAAATCAACACAGACTACAGAATGAACTGGCACCCCACCTAAGTACCATGTTCAATCATTGCCTCTCCTCAGGCTTTGTGCCTACTGAATGGCGCACTGCAACGGTTATCCCACTCCACAAAGGGGGATCCACCACGGACCCCAGGAACTACCACTCTATTAACCTGATGAACCTGGTCTGCATCGCCATGGAATGTATCATCATGGAACTTATAAATAAAGACATTGGTAATCTCCAAACTTTGGACCCCACCCAGTTCGGGTTTATAAAAGACAAATCACGTCTCCTAAACCTGATAGACTTCTTTACAGCAGTCACCAAAGCCGTAGATGAGGGTAAGGTGGTTCACACAGCCTATCTAGATCTCACCAAGGCTTTTGACACCATCCCCCACTCTGGAATTATAGATAAACTCACTAAACTAGGTATAAATCCCTATGTCACAAGATGGGTTGCCAACTGGCTCAGTGACAGAACCCACACTGTGAAAGTAGCAGACTCCAAATTTGACTTCAGACCAGTGACAAGTCAAGTACCACAGGGTTCACTTCTGGGTCCTCTCCTGTTTGGTATCTACTTCTCAGAAGTACAGGCTAACACAGAAGGTCTTTGGCTAATGAAGTCTGCAGATGACTGCAAATTAGGAGCCATAATCAAAACTCCTAATGATGTGGACATCCTATAAAAGGGCCTCACTGAGACAGATGCCTGGTGTCAATGCCATGGCCTCAAGCTTAATGCCAAAAAGTGCATTGTCATCCCCTTTGGTAAAAACTCTGTACCCATGAACTACCACATAGGCAGTAGTCTACTTAACACTGAAAGTGTGATAAGAGACCTTGGGACACAGGTGGACAGTAGTCTGTCCTTTGATAATCACATTGCCACAGTAGTCAGGAAATCCTTCTATGTGGCACACCTCATCAAAAAGGCTTCTCATCTAGGAAAAAAAAGGTAATTGTTCCCCTCTACTCATCACTCATTAGACCCATTATAGAGTACAATGCCCCTTTTGGGATGCACCTCACAAGACATCTACAACTGGAAAGGCCACAGAAATACCTCACAAAGATGATTACCAGCCTCAAACAGATGCCCTATGCAGACCATCTGAAAAAACGCCAGCTTTACTCCGTTGCATAACGCCTACTCAGAGGCGATCTCTGCATAACATACAAAGCTATGTCAAACCCAGAGCTGTTGGACATGCTCCATTTAAAGAAATGCCAATCCCTCCAAGCTACATGCTCTAGGGACCTAAACCTTGTCACCACAATAAACAGAACATACTGGACGGATAGATTGCTGTCCCAGAGACTTCACATACTCTGGAACAAACTACCTATCTATATCAAAC
The DNA here is from genome assembly GCF_019279795.1 of Protopterus annectens. NCBI lineage: Eukaryota > Metazoa > Chordata > Ceratodontiformes > Protopteridae > Protopterus > Protopterus annectens. Next base: position 1,440,981,921 of record NC_056745.1, read on the forward strand.
AAAGCTTCTCATTAGCACTCTTCAAGAAAAATCTTGATGTTTTGATGGGAAATAATAAATTCACCCCGGGGATCACTTCTGTGGCTCTGCTCAACAGGGGTACAGGAAAGTAATTTTCTTAGGGTGGTGAAAGCCAGGGTACCTTTTTGGCTAGGCTTACATAGGCCCTAGGGCCAATAGCCTAGTACCTACCTATGAAACTATATCTCCATCCCTATTTCAAAGCAGTCAGTCACCATAGATACCTCTGACTATGTTGGACAGGAAGATTAAGGACAGATACAGAATTTTCTTCTCAGATTTCAGATTCAGTCTCAGAGGAGAGCTCAGTTTCTGATTCTCCCTGTTGGGGTTTCTCTTTCTCTGAGACTATTCCCAGAATGTGCCACTGTTTTCAGTGAGAGAACACTATATCAGTTTTGGAAGATGTGTGTCTTACTGCCTGCATTTTTTTTAATAGTCTGCCAGCTGCCCCTAAAAATGCAAAGAGGATGTATACATCTCCTCATCCTTTAAGTTTGTATACCTTCTTCCCAAACCAGACCCACAGCTATAGCTTTAGTTAATCCTTCATCTACTAAACACTTAGATAATTCCAATCCTAATTTCTCTAATGAGAATGGGAAGATTCTGATAAGTAGGGGAAAACAAAGTGCATGTTTCTGTGACTTTAAAGTTTATTTTAAGAGATTGTGAAAGTATGAAAAAATGTTTTGTTGCAGTTTGAGAGGAAAATCTGCTTTAAATAATTAAATTTTCGCCACTGTTCAAGTCACTACTTATTGTATACAGTATGGTATGACTCAGTTAATATTTCTTCCAGGGCTATGGCCACTGGTATTGTTTTGAGGTAGTTTGCATTGCTGTGTTCTCAGAATCTCTCAGACTATTTTAAAAATGATATTTTAATTTCTCCTTTGGACAGAGATTTAGTTTTTCTCCCCTCTGCTGCAGAGCTGATCAAAAAGTGTGATGAAAGGGGTTAGTTAATACAGAGAATATGTAAGATTTTTCAGCCTTGTTTTTCCAAATTTCCTAAAATGCTCTTTAACCACTCATCATGTTTTGACAAAAAAATAAATAAAATAAACAGTCTCAACAAAATGCAGGTAAGTGGACATTTAAGACAAAATGGTGAGGGAGTTCCAAAATAAATGCTGGCACCTCCCAAAATTAAGGACAAGTCCAACAAGTCAGGTTGCTTATTTAAAGAACCCTGCCACCACAGCACCACCACTACCCTGGCAGTCCCATTCCTCTTCCAGGAACTCCAAATCTTTATTTTTCCCTTTTTTCCCTTTGGCAACAGATGGTTTCAGACAAATGAGTTCTGAAGATCATTAATTAAGATTACAGACATCAGTGGGAGGAAGGTCTTTCTTTCCAAGGGGTAATCGTTCATCTACCAGACCTGACTCTTTTATTTCCACCTGTCCTTCATCACATGCTGTCCCAGAGTGTGATGGAATCATTTTGTCCTTACCGGTTGGGAAAAGGTTTTTATTCAAGGATGGTTTTAGTGCCAAAGAAAGAAACTGTATGGAGACCAGATCTGGATCTTTCTTTCCTAAATATGTTTGTGATATTGCTGAAACTCTAAATGATGTAATTTCATAACCTCTTGCCTTTTCGTCCTTAGTCAAGTTTCCATGTAACACTAGATTTAAATGATACTTATCATCAGATCTCTATTAATCCAGACTTAAGGCATTTCTTAAGGTTTTGTGTGTCTGGATCACATTATCACTTCTCTGCCTTACCCTTATCCACTGCACCAAGAGTGTTCACAAAATGTCTAGCTCCAGTTATGGCTTATTGCAGGCTACAGGGAATCCACATTTTTCCATATTTACATGATCTGCATATCTTTGCAGAGTCTTTTCCAAAATGTCAGAAATCTCTCACTTGGGTGGGAGATTTAGCTGGGATTCCAAGAGAACATTCAGAAGTCTTTTTATTTTTACTAATTACACAGGATTGTGTTCCTGGGGTATCAGTTAGACACCTCAGTTCAAAAGCTTTTCTTCCACAGGAAAAAATAAATCTGTATCTAGACTCTAGACCTGTTTGTAAGATTTTCCACTTAGTTTTCATTCACTACGAGGAACTACCCTAGGATTTGGGGTCTCATGGCCTATACAATGTTCTTGATACCCCTGGAAAGATTCCACATGAGAAAGATACAATGGTATCTGAAGTCTCTTTGGTATTAGCACCAACATCCTTTATCCTTTCAAAACCTAGTGCTGGGGTATGACAGAAGGGAAATCAATTGGTGTAGACAGAAAATATCCCTAAATCCAGGTCTCCCTATCTCCATCCCTATTCCAAAACAGTCCGTCACCAAAGATGCATCAGACTTTGCTTAGGGAACACTTTTAGGAGACATAAAAGTGCAAGGAGTTTGGAACACCAAGGACAGATGCAAGTGTATACATAAAAAAAACATGTTTGCCCTGATCAAGGCATTTAATTTTCTTTGGACCATGGGACTTCTTCAAGTTGTTACAAACAATTCCACAGTCATGCGGTAAATCAACAAGCAAGGGGGAAGCAGATCATACTCCCTTTGATGTCTAGCCATGTTAGCTTGGGATATAGCTTTGCAGCTCAGTGTCACTCTACTGGCATCCTGCAGAGAATCTGGCAGACAAAAACTGTGTGCCAGACAAACTGAGCAGGTCAAGTGCAAACTCCCATGAATGGAAACATGATCAGGGATCATCCATGATTTGAGCCATCTGTGGGGAAATCCTCAAATAGGCCTATTTGTCTACTCTATAAAAAATCAGATGACAAGATTCTGTTCCAGGGCTCCATGCAAGAAGGCCTGGAAGACAGATGCCTTTTTACTTGGACAAGAATGTTCCTGCATACATTTTTACCCTTTCCACTGATAACCAGAATATTTCTGAAGATTCAGAAGGAATCCCCCAAGATCATTGAGGAGTCTGGTCCAAACAGCCATGATTCTCCCTTCTTTTGGAAATGTCCAGGGGCAATTACCAAAATCTAGATATACTCACACAAGAATAGGAATGTTTGATACACGCTGACCCAATTTCAGCTTAGTGCCTGGGTGATAGGTAATTCCCTTTAAGCACCTGTTTACTGAGGATGTGCAGCAGACACTAATGGAGACAGGAAAGCCTGCAACTAGAAAATCAAATATTAGCAACTGGAAAAGGTTTTCTAGTTGGCATCAGTAAGATAACCAGAACCCATTCAGGGCTAATGTTCTCTGGTTTTACAGTATTTGTGTTTGCTACTATCATATGGCCATTCTTACTCCTCTAGCAAGGTTTATGTATATCAGCCATCAGTATGTCCGCCCATGGATCCTCCTGTTTCAGTGCATTCTTTATGCCAAAATATTTTTAATGAATTCCAACAAAACTGGTGCCCCCTCCTTGGGATCTGTATTTTTTTGTTAGCGATGCTAAGACTTGCTCCATTTGAACTAGCTAACCTGGCTGACTTGAAGTTCTTAACATGGAAAACAGCTTTAATGATTGCGCAGACATCTGTAGGGATTTGAGTTGCAAGCCATTATGGTGAGTTAATCCTAACTCATTTTCCACAGAGACTTGTGTTTCTTTCAGAACTAATCCTTCTGTTATGCCTAAATGGTATCCAAGTTTACTTTAAGCTGAACTATGTATCTCCCTGTTTTCTTTTCTAAACCTAAATATAAAGCAAAGCCAAACTTTCCACTGTGTGATACCTTAAACCTCTTGTGTCAGAGGCAACCTGGGGTATATGCAAATTACCCATTACGGATATCAAGTGTTTCAGCTAAATGGCAATTCTGAATGTCCATGACTTTTTTTTTTTACTTTAACTTTTAAGTCTATTTATGGACAATTTCAGGTCAGTAAAGCCAAACCCCTCTAGCTGTGGGCATGCATAGATTTAAAAGTTAAAGTAAATGAAAAAGTCATGGATATTCAGAATTACCATTTAGCTGAAACACTTGATATCCTTAATGTGTAATATGCATATATCTCAGGTTGCCTCTGACAAAACAGGTTTAAGGTATCACACAGTAGAAAGTCTAGCTTTGCTAGATTTTTTTCTTTCTGTGTTTAACAAATCAGATTTTCTGAGTGACCTTTTTACTTATTGTTTTAGTCTGTTAGTTGGGATATTTTGTAGACACTCTAAACTCGTTGTTTTATCCTAAAGATAAAGGAGAAAGGATATTCCATACTTTGGATAGCCACAAAACAACTCAGGTACTATCTTGTGAGAACTAAATCTTTCAAATCTTCAGATCAATTTTTCATTTCATATGAAGGTAAGAAAAAGGGACATCCTGTGTAAAAAAACAGACTATTTCCAAAAGGTTGTCTAAGGCTATTCCTTGTTTGTTCTACTCATCACAAAACAACTATTCCAGGCAGGGTCAAAGCCATCTCTACCAAGTCACTGGCTTCATCTATGACTTTTTGGAAAGGGTTGTATTCTACAAGTGTTCCAGAAGCTGCAATTTGGTCCTCTGCACATACTTTAACAAAGCATTACAAGCTAGATTCCTTTTCTAGACCAGATCAGGCATTGCTAGTACCATTCTCCAGGGGTTCCTGGACTCTTCTCTTTCCAGTTCCCAAATATAGGTAAGCTGGGATAATTTACCTATATAGGTTAGGCTTCTGCACTAGTGGTCAATATGATGACCATAGTAGAGTTGTATAAGTAAACTTACCTAACAGTAGATGTTTGAATGATCACTGGTTCAGTAGTCCCTCCTTACTTCTCTCTTTGTTTGTTGGTGTGTTGTTTATGCCAGGTTGTAGAAGTTTATTTTTTGTTATCCTTAGCTTTGTCCTTCCAAGGCTCAGAATCCCTCTCCTTCTTGGCAAGAAAGCTCTGAAGGGCACCTTTTTGGTAACTCCCTGCTGATTATTTTTTCCAACCAACCCTCCCATTCCATGATCTATTTTTTAAACTTGATTTTAAGGTGCCCACCCTTACTGTAAACTGAGTTTTAAAAGATCTCTCTTTCTACACTGCTGCGTATGTCTTGGATTATGTATTTGTCCTTCTGGTGGCTTATTTTGAAAAATAAAAAGTGCAATTTGCCTTTCATTGTCTGTTCTACTGATTTACTTGTTCTGAATTCATTATCTGGCTTGCTGTTGGATAAAGTAGTGTATTGTTACACTCTAGCAAGCTCTTTTCTTTGTTTTTAATCATAATGACAGAGGATTTTTCATCTCTTGGTAGTGAGTGGTAGCCTGATCTATATAGTTTGGGGAAAACACACTCAAGATTCCTGCAAGTAATTTTATTGGCAGGAGGGTTTATTAATAAGCTTATCTTGAGTGGCTCTTGTCTCATTTATACAAAACAAAGTACCGTTACTGAATGATCACACTTTTGTATGCTGCTTAAAGCACACACCTGTTATCTTGAAATCCTTAATGTCTTTCCTTAAGTTTAAGTTTGTTTGTGGTAGCATTTTACTCCAGACATTCAGACATTCTTTTACTGTGCTTTTACATTAGGATGACTGGGATTATTCATCTAGTGGTGATACATGTTTAGCTGGTCTATCTGAGTAGGGAAGCACACAAAAGGGCCAGAGGGCTCAATAATCAATTTTCTATATTTGCAGTGCTGGTATAAATTTGGCACATTTGCACATAGCTGCTTGCTGTATCAGACATATGAAAAATCTGGAAACATTACTTATTTTCATTGCATTAAGTTTTCTGTGCTATTTATTGTTTTTTTTTTTTTTTTGCACTTCATTAATATTTAAAGATGCATTTTCAAACTGCTGTAAGGGCTGCTTTTCTGCACTGAAACAGACAGATTCTAGTGTTTCTTGGTTAGTATTAGGCACCCATTTGAGGTTCCTTAACACTTGCCAAACCAGTCATTTTACATTGAGTGTCAAAGTCTGCAGTCTTGTGGCAGGAGTGGGTTGATTTCACCTATTTGAGATGGAAATTGCTGTTGGAAAGCTTATTGTGTGCTTACCTGATTGGCCTTAGGGCATAGTTAGAGTAAAACTTGCTTTTGTTTGATTGTACATAAGCCTCACATTTGTGACCAGCTGCTCCTCATGCAGCAGTGTTTACTGGTGCCTTGTATACATGCAATCACTAGAGGATGAAATTTCCTATAAAAAATTCAGTCCTGCGTAACTCATGGGGCAACTAGTTTGCACAGTGAGCAGCACTTAATTTAGGTTTTAGGATTATTTAGGTCTAAAATACCTTATTATAGCACCCAGGACCATTGCTGCTCACACAGAATCTGGCTTGCGCTGGGCAGCATTGCTGGTTAGGTTAGCTGCAGATTACACCATGTGAGTACACTTCCCTCATCCAGTTACAAACATCCTCCACTCCTATCCTTTCGGATACACATTTGGACCTGCAACCATGGATAGGCACTTTCCTTCTATCTCTGCATCCAGCTTGGTGAATATGGGCATCCTGTGGCAATAAAACTATTACCATATGTGCACTGACAACCACTTAATTTTAAACAAATGCAGTATGTGAGAGATATAGTTACACATTGACACTGGAGGCTACACTCTCACATAAAAGCAGCAAACAGGTTGTTGGCGATCACACACATCATTCACTGCACCTGGAAAGGGCCGCACACATAGTCCCACATATCCAGGGGTGCTCATGTGTAACTTACCTGAACTTCAAAGGACTCTAAGGTGCAGTCGTCAGGAACTCTAATTGCACATGAACAACACAATTCCCATTACAACACAGAGACCTACATCTCATTGTATCTCAGCTACCAAGCCCATAAGACAAAATACTCCACAACCCTATATTCTGGTCATAGGAGACTCCATTGTGAGACACACCAATGTCCCTTTTACCAGGCTGGATAAGGGGCAGGTTACAGTTAGTTGCCTGTCAGGGGCCAGGTTTCACCAGATCATGCAAGCATTTAGGTCACTTATGTCTAAGCACCAGTATAACTCAGTCATAGACCATGTGGGCATGAATGACCTCAGAAGTACTTCTTTGGACTATATGAAGATAGACAGAATATGTGTCACAGCCAGGTATGAGCCTAGCTTTGAGTGGCATTCTACTGTCTCCAAGTTTGATGCCACAATACCAGCAGAAAATGGCTGACACTAACAATTGGCTTAGATAATGGTGTCATTCCAAAGGGATCCAATACGTGTCAACATAGGAAGACATGGTTTACACTCCAGACTGCTTTTCCAGTGATGGTCGCCTATTGTCACCTCTAAGTTTAAAAGCAACTCAGAACAAGCTACAAGTGTTAATGCTGAATACTAGGAATCTGAACAAGAAACTGCACTCCCTGGAAGTTGTTCTCACCTTGGAAAATGCTGACATCTGTGCAGTTACTGAAGCATGGTTCAAAGCCAAGGAAGCACTCTGGCAGGGCATGGCTATAATGTCTTTAATACATTCCAACCACCCAATGAAAAAAAAAGGCAGAGGTGTATCTATCTACATAAAAGTTAAGCAGAACTCAAGGCTGGTCAAACAATATGATATGCTTGAGCTACTCCACGTCCAACTAACAATGGGAAACATCTAATACCATATTTGTATTAGCTAAAGGTCCTCCACCATGAGCCAGGGAACCCATACATCATACCTGAAGTTATTAGAATCACTCACTATTGAGACAAATACCATACTCATGGGTGATTTAAACTACCCCTGCAGTAAATGAAAGGCATATGAGATCATTAACATGCAGGTCGGGTGGCACGATGCCAGGGTAATCCTATGGGCTAGGCTTGTAAAGGCTCCAGGGCCATTAGCCTAGTACACATCTATGAACCTATGAACCTAAATGTCCTGAAGCAGCTAGACTGCACTCCAACTATGGGAACAAATATCCTAGATCTAATACTCACAAATATGGGAGATGGCTGCACCCCCCCCCCCCGTGTGATGTCTTCACTGGTAAGATCAGACCACAAAGTGGTTTTCCTTAGAATAAAGGTAAAGCTAGTCCCCTACCTAACCCCAAAAACTTTAAGAAATCTCTGTTAAAATACACCCCTATAAAGGGATATCATAACTAGTTTCCAATCTCCCACAAATCCAGAAAACACAGAAACCTATGCAGAGGTATACACAAAAGCCCTGTATGAACAGATAAACACTTCCATAGAAAAGGCAGTACCAGACTGAAATAAACCAAGTCAAACCATAAAAATAAGCCACCCTGGTGAATCTGTAGTATTAATAGGTTGTATAACAAAAGAAGGAAAATCTTGTCGACAAGTTAGAAGTAATGTGCAAAACAGAGCAAAAACATCCATCATTAATCTGAACTAGCAAATCAGGGAACTAGTAAAATACCACCAGTCCAAGGTAAATAAAAACCACAAATAAAAGAAAACCTCGAATAAGCCAAAAAGTCAGCAAGGTAATTGATAGAGATGACAATCAACTCTATCAATTACCTTGCTAACATTTTGGCTTATTCAAAGTTTTGTTTTAAATCAATAAAGTCTAGGTGTTTTTTAACCATTCCTGCTCCAATTCCTGGGAACCAATATAGATTAGCTAAGGTCCATATTCTGTTATTAAATTTAATTATAACAAACGCTAGTAGACCTTCTTTGTCTTCATATTTATAAATAACTTTTGGAGTGATTATGTTTTTCTTCCAAAGAATTGATAATCCTTTTGTCTTTGTTCTATATAGGAGGATTGAGCTAAGACTGTATAGTCCTTAGGGATCCAAATAACGCTATCATTAGTCTTAAAATGCATTTCCTGAAGAAATACTACTTGTGCCTTATTTAGATTTAAATATTTTAGTAAATTTGATCTTTTATTTGCATTATTTAAGCCATTAATATTTAATGATAAGAATGTTAAATCCATTTCAAGTTATTGTTGGAAGAAACATTTTGCTTCTTTTTTTTAATTTTGATTATAGTAGTTATACCATATTCTCTGATAACACTGAATGTTATTTTTATGCGTGTAAACTTCAGAATGTAATTTAATGTTCTTTCTTCTTTAAATACAAGTAGGGTAAAATTCTGGTCAGGCTTTAAAACAGTACATCTATAAAACATTAATTCTAAAGTATCAAATACAAGTAAATATGAATTTCCCATTAAACATGGAATGGATGTCATTCCTAATCCAACAGATAAAGAGATATCTATTGGATTATCACTCATACCTTTAACCCACAATATCAACTGAGCTCCATATGTTGTTATTATATTGAGAATTTTCTTAAAAGAGATATAAAGTTCTATATTATTCTATTGTTATTTTATATTATTTTATATATCAGGATGGAACATTAGTAGTGTAAACAATTATTGTGTTGACTTAGAAAATATCCAAGATTTAGTTATGCTTAAGAGATCCCAAACATGGCAGATATGTCATTTCGGATAAATTAAATGCAACAGAGGAGCATACACTAAATAAGCCAACAACAAATAGATTATTACTAAAATCATTTGACTAAAAGGACTCTGCAGGAGACAATGAGTGATTACCAATGAACTATGAATTTACTGTAGGTGTACTGTCTTCCTTTACTTTCCCACTCTTCAGCTCACTAACTTCAACTTACACTTATGAAAAGACATGGCTTATCAGTGGTATCCTGACTCTGAGTACAGGCGCCCTACATTCTACACATGATTTGAAGAAGTGAAGTATTGTAGAAGTGAAGTATTTCAAAGACAGCTATTGACACTACAATATAAGTAGAAATGTATACATGCAAGGAAAATTTAAATGCTTTACACTTTTAGTTAAAGTGGATTAGTGTTAACTTTTTGCTTTATCAGAAAATTTAAAGAGCTAGGAAATTATTTCTAATTTGTCTTTATAATGTTAGATATCATGTGTGCAGGGCTTTTACATATTTATAGATTTACAAAGCAGAGTCTAAGAATGAACTATGAACACCCTGACAATTCCCATCATGCATAGGGTACCTCCTGCTTCCAGAATGGGTAATCACATCAGGTCTAGAATGAATGAATGTGAAGGTACCTATGTGGTAATCAAAACTTACCTTAAGTAAGTATTAAATAGTATTTAGAGCATCTTAGAGAGTTCTCAGGGAAGTTAGAATACTCTTAAGCCTCTCCTCCCTTGACTAAAAACAGAGATTTCCCTCCCCTTTCTTTCCCTTGTTTTAAATCAGTGCTAATAAAAGAAATTCAGCAAACATAGGTAAACAGAAATAACATTCAGTAGTCCGTCTTGTACATGACTCGCAATCCATTAAACAAGTCAGTGACTAGAATCACTTTAGTAAACATTATAAAGACAAATTAGAAATAATTTCCTAGCTCTTTAAATTTTCTGATAAAGCAAAAATTTAACAATAATTTATTTTAACTAAAAGTGTAAAGCATTTCAATGATTCCATGCATGTATACATTTCTACTGATATTGTAGTGTCAATAGCTGTCTTTGAAATCTGTACAATACTTCACTTTTTCAAATCATTTGTTTTTCAATTCACGTTTTGTTTTGTCAAAATAACAACAAAATTTCAAGGTCCCAATTAATATTTAGATTGATGTTTCAAGCAAATAACTTGTCATTTACCAATTAAATTAGTTTAGAATGTATGGTTATTGCAAATATAGCATGTTGCAAAAATAATATGTATTTTTTCATGTGCTCTAGAGACTGTCATATGCAAGTGACATATATAATGTAGCATATATAGAGCAGATAGCTTATAGATTCAGGTTGTTAAAATAAATTATGCTTATTAATCAGGCAGTTTCATTTAAGTTCACAAGTAATTTGGGGACATTTCAGTTGAGTTTCCAGGAATGTGTAGTCCAATGTGAGTAATTTATAAAGTATTTACAAGTTGTTCTATTAAGTTATCTAATTTACCCTTCCTTAGATTCTTATTCAGTTTAATAGCTAAACATTACATTTTTGTTATTTGTTATCTGTTAGGCTAAATGCACTTTGCAGATTCACAAAGTCCATAGAAACTGCCACAGTTGTTTTCTGTTGCCATGACAATGCAAATATAGCAGTTCCTAATCAATGAGTGTTAAAAAAAACTGAAATAGTTTACGAGGCTGATAGAATGGAAAGAACGCTTCACTTCTCACAAGCAACAATACATTTTTCCTCCTTTTATATATTATGTTAATATTATAGGAAATAATTCAACTGACAGTATGTATATAAACAAAACATTTTAGAATTAATCGCTAACATGCCTCGTAACCCATTAAGCATAACAGTGTCCACCATTAATATAATAACATCTAATTGAGTCCACTTTTCCTCATAAACATGTGCCACAATTCATTAAACAAAGCAGAGTCTAACATCTGTCTAAATCATTATGAAGACAAATAATAGTAATTTCCTAGCTTTTCAAACTTTCTGATATTGCAAAATGTTGACAGTAAGCATTTTTAACTGGAAGACTAAAACATTTCAATACTTCCTTGTGAATATACATTTTTACTTTTACTGTAGTGTCAAGACCTGTCTTTGAAATCTATGCATTACTTCCCGTCTTTCAAGTTATTCATTTTACAGTTCAGATTATATTTTGTCAAAATGTTAATAGCATTTCAAGGGCACATTTAGTATTTAAACTGATATTTTAAATGAATAGCTATCAGTTGCCAAGTGAGTTTGTACAGAGTGTGAGGTAACTGCAAAGATAACATGTTGTAAAAAGTAATATATATCTTTTCATGTGCTCTAGAGACTGACAATTTCAGGTAACATATAAAATGTAACTTTTACAGTGCAGACAGCCTGTGAAATCAGCATGTTAAACTGAGTATTATACCATGACCCCCCCCCAAAACGTGCACGCTGATTGGCCAGCGTGCGTTGTCAAACGAAGTTACTAATGGATGGAAAGGTCCTTTCCATTAGTCTCGCTATGTTAAATGGGTTTAACATAAAATAAAGTCTCGCTATGTTAAATTAACATGGAAGGGCAGCAAACAGGCATTATACTATGCCATTATTTAAGAAAAGTAATAGTTTCTTTTCTTATATAATGTCATCTATAATACATTTTAATCAAGCAGCTACATTTAAGTGCACATGTAGTTTGAGAACATTTCAGTTGTGTTTCCAGGAATATGTAATCCTATGGGGATAAATCATAAAATATTTACAAATATTCCTATTATGTTTTTAATTTACCTTGCTTAGGTTGTTTTTCATTTTAATAACTAAACAACATTATTTTTTTCTTATTATTTGTTATCTGTGAGGCTAAATGCACTTCACAGATTCACAGTGTCCTTAGAAACTGCAGCAATTGTTTACTGTTGCTATGGCAACGCAAATAGAATGTGAAGAAAGCTTCACTTCTCTTAACCAACAGTACGTTTTTCCCTCCTTTTATATATATATATATATATATATATATATATATATATATATGTTTGTGAATACTAAAAGGAAATAATTCAAAGGACATATATTCATGAATGGAACATTTCCGAGTTAATCCTGAACATGTCCCCAATCCCAATAAGCATAACAGTGACTATCATTAATCTAATAAATATTGTAATAACAATGAATTAAGTTCACTATTCCAATTAGTCTACCTTAAAACTAGATTATTTTAGACTATTATTTATCTATGTATAGATAGTGAGTTATTAAATATATACAGATTATATTAGTATAGTAAATAGGAGAGAATTTAGAAAGGGAGACAAGATGCAGTTAAAATAATAATGAGAAAAGAGAGAAGAGAGAGAAAGAAAAGAGAAAATTAAGAGAAAATACACATATACTATGTATGTTGATTTACAGTTTAAATATTTTATGTGCTATATAACCCTCCTTCTGTGAAAGAAAAGTACCCTGTTTTACATACTTGAGGTAATGTGAAAACTCATGTGTCATCTATTTTCAAAAAATATAGATAAAGATTCCAGTAGTTAGTTACCTTTGTTTTAAAATTCCAAGCAGTAAAAATTGGTCCTTTAAAGTAATGTTAAAACAATTCATATCATAGTAGATGCTTTGAGAGATTTGGCTGTAACAGTAGCAGTTTTTTGCTTCTTCTTTTTGACATCTGTCCAGATATTTGTTTCCTTTGTTCTCTTGAGAGAAGGTGACATACAATCCATATCTTCTGGTAAAGTAATCACATTATTAGTTTTAATAAATGAAGAGGCTTCCTCTCAGTCAATAAAAGTCCTCATCTCATTGGCATATAGTATTCTTATCTTAGCTGGATATGCAAGTTGCGCCTTGATGTTATTTTGTTTCAGAAACTTTATCATTGGCCACACTTTTTTCCTTTATTCCATTATTCTAGATGAACAGTCGTTATCAAATCTTATCAGGCTCTGTTTATATTTTAGAGGTGCCTTCCTCCAAGCAGATCTTAAAATCAGTTCCTTGTCCAAGTATGAAAGAAATCTGATAATTATTGATGTAGGAGGAGAGTTTGAGTTAGTGGCAGGTTTCCCAAGAGCTCTGTGTGCCCTTTCAATGCCAAAGGAAAGTCCTTCTTTTAAATTTAAAAAGTCAGGGATCCAGCTTGATAAAAAAGAAATATTATACCATGACCCACCATTAATATTCCAAAACGTGCACGCTGATTGGCCAGCGTGCACGTTGTAAATCGACTTATACTAATGGAAAAAGGTCCGGTCACCCGGACTTTTTTCATTAGTATAAGTCTCTTTTGAAACACTGTCTCGCTATGTTAAAGAGTTTAACATAGCGAGACAGTTTAAAAAAGCAACGGAGATCTCCATTGCTTTTTTAAAGCTGACTCGCTATGTTAAACTCCTTTAACGTAGTGACACAGTGTGTAAAAAGCAACAGAGATCTTGCTTTCTCCATTGCTTTTTGTAAACCTGTCTTGCTATGTTAAATGGGTTTAACATAGTGAGACAGATTTAAAATAAGCAACGGAGATCTCCATTGCTTATTTTAAAGCTGTCTTGCTATGTTAAACCCATTTAACATAGCGAGACAGGTTTTAAAAAAAAAAAAAGCAATGGAGAAAGCAAGACCTCCGTTGCTTTTTACTGTTTTGCTATGTTAAATGGGTTTAACATAGCGAGACAGCTTTAAAATAAGCAACGGACATCTCTGTTGCTTATTTTAAAGCTGTCTCGCTATGTTAAACCCATTTAACATAGCGAAACAGCAGAAAGCAACGGAGATCTTGCTTTCTCCGTTGCTTTTGGCCACAGCTCTGATATACTGCGTAGGCATGAGAAATACATCAGAACTGATGCGGATACCAGACAGTTGCGGAAGGGCAGCAAAGAAGCATTATACAATGCCATGATTTAAGAAAAGTAATTATTTCTTTTCTTAAATAATGTCATAGTATAATAGCAATAACCCACTTCTGGGTGTGGGTAATGGATACCCGGTTGTCTTTGTTTGGTCCCTCGGGCTTCGCCCTCGGGACCAAACCATGCCAACCGTGGGTAAATCCCGCATCACCCACACCCAGGCATGGGTTATTGCTATAATATCCTCACCTTCTGTGTTTTCAGGTAATCTGAAAATCCTGATGTTATTTCTCCGCTCCCTATATTCCAAGTCATCTACTTTATTAACTAACCAAGTGTTTTATTTAAGAAGCAGTTCTTTCTGTGTTTCCTCTTCCTCAAGTCTGTTTTCTAAGTCATTTAGAGAAACCTCTATTCCTGTTATCCTTGTCTGGTGTTGTTGTAGCATTTCCTTGAGGGTGTCAGCCTGCTTTTGACTGCTTGTTTTAAGATTTTCTAGGTTCTCTTTAAAATCATCCATCTTCAAAGACAACTCCTGCAGGGTAGATGCCATCAGTTGTAGTTCCTTCTTTAAGGCAGCATCCTGGTGAGAATTCCTTGAGTTGCTCATTTTAAAAAGTGAATATATCTCCAAGCTTTTTGACAGGAAATTATTTGTAAAACTTCACCAAAGTTTATAATTATGTAAATTAGCCCTTTATCTATAAGATTTTATACTTTGAAGAAAAAAAAGTGAGTATTTTTCCTGTCTTATTTAACTAGTTATATGGAGCTCTAAAATACTGCTGCTTTCAGTTAGCCATTCATGCTCCGCCCCCCAATTTATGGGTTTATATGAAAGAGGAGGTGTTATCAGTTTGAAATTATCTTTCTTTTTTTTGAGCTTGGTTGGTTGGACTAGCTGCTGTAATAAATTTTATTTAGAAGGCTAAACACAAGCCCTGTCTGGGTAACTGGGAATGAATATATTGTTCACTTTGGACATTTAAGTAGTAAATTGTTGCAGGTAGGTGTACAGATTTGTATCTAGGGAATATTACATCTCACAAATAAGCAGAGGTACAAGATCACAATAGCTGATGAAATAGTTTGCTCTCTTTCAGAAGAACTGAGGAGCAGTGTTTAGAGTCTTAACATGTAGCTCACAGTTTAGATTCTGATTCATACAATCTTTTATTCTAGGTACTGGGAGTCTGTTGGTATCCAGATTCCTACTTGCAGTGGCTTTTCTCATTAGATATCAGATAGCGCTCTGAATGAATACATGGCTGTGTTCATAGGTTCATAAGTAGGTACAAGGCTATCGGCCCAAGGGCCTATGTAAGCCTAGCCAACAAGGTTCCCTGGCTTATGCCACCCAGGAAAGTTATTTTCCTGTGCTACTGTCGAGCAGAGACACAAAAGTGATCCCTGGGGTGTATTTCCTATTTACCATCCACTCATCAAGATTTTTCTTGAAGAGTGTTAATGAAGAACTTTGCTTGACATAAATGGGTAGCCTGTTCCAGAGTATGGGAAATCTCTGGGACAGGAATCTATCCCTCCAGCATGTCCTGTTTATTGTGGTGACAAGGTTTAGGTCCCTAAAGCGTGTAGCTCGGAGAGATTGGGATTTCTTTAGGTGTAGCATGTCCAACAGCTCTGGGTTTGACATAGCTTTATATGTTAGGCAGAGATCGCCTCGGAGTAGGCAATATGCTACAGAGTAAAGATGGAGTTGTTTGAGGCCAGTAATCCTCTTTGTGAGGTACTTCTATGGCCTTTCCAGCTGCTGCAAATGTCTTGTGAGTTACATTCCAAAAGGGGCATTGTACTCTATAATGGGTCTAATGAGTGTCGAGTAGAGGGGAACAATGACCTCTTTTTTCCTGGATGAGAACCCTTTTATGATCAGGTGTGTCACATAGAAAGACTTCCTGACTACTGTGGCAATGTGACTATCAAAGGAGAGACTACTGTCCACCTGGGTCCCAATGTCTCTTATCATGCATTTGGTGTTAAGTAGATTGCTGCCTATGTGGTAGTTAATGGGTACAGAGTTTTTACCAAAGGGGATGACACTGCACTTTTTGGCATTGAGCTTGAGGCCATGGCTCTGACACCAGGCATTTGTCTCAGCGAGGCCCTTCTGTAGGATGTCCACATCATTTGGGGACTTGACTATGGCTCCTAGTTTGCAGTCATCTGCGAACTTCATTACCAGAGGCCTTCTTTGTTAGCCTGTGCTTCAGAGAAGTCGATACCAAACAGGAGAGGTCCCAGGACGGAACCCTGTGGTACTCCACTTGTCACTGCTTTGAAGTCAGATTTGGAGTCTGCAACTTTTACAGTGTGGGTTCTATCAGTGAGCCAGTTGGCAACCCATCTTGTGTTACCTAATGTGTTAAGTTAGCAGACTGCATGCATTTTCACTTTTGTTAATATTTGTTTAGTTAACAGTTTTAGGGGCAGGAAATACTAACTGGTTGGTTACTGCTGTAACTTTTTACACACCTTGGGTTTATATAAATCTGATGACAATAAATCTGTTGGCTAAAACAATGTCAGAATGCTGTTGCAATGGAAAGGAATATCAGTATCTGACAGCACTCTGAAGATACTTAGAATGTTTGTTCTTCTTTCGGATTTTCCCGGTTAGGGGTTGCCACAGTGGAACTCCGGTTCACTAATGATTGTCAGTAGATTTTTACGGTGCCGAGGTGCCAATTCGGTGTCCAACCTTCAACGAAGGCATGCCCATTTCATGCATGTCTTTTGAACACCACTCGACCGTGGAGAGGACATGCAGACTCCACACAGAAGGCGCTCCAGCCGAGAATCGAACGGGAGAACCTCTTGCTGTGAGGCGACAACACTACCGCTGCACCACATAAGAGTAATATATCTCATAGCTGGGAGTTACATTTGGCACATATGGGGAGAGAATTTCAGACCACAAGTAAAAGTTAAATTTTCTGTTAATAAAAGGGGGGGGGGGGTGACAGTCTTCATGGCATCTGTCCGCTGTTTTTTTCCCTATCATCCTTTGTGCTTCAGTTGTTATGATTGTTTCCGTTCTTTTTAGAATTATAAATGAAATCTGGTGCATAATCTGCCTTGTATAAAATCCTGTGGTCAGGCACAATTACTGCGGTTCAGGGCATAATTGTCTGTCATTGATGTATTGGTGATGGATTGGCCTTAGTTTATAAATTTAATGCCACAATGAGTTCACTGTAATGTGCTAGCCGAGGGGGTTTACCCTTGTCTGGTGTTGTTGTAGCATTTCCTTGAGGGTGTCAGCCTGCTTTTGACTGCTTGTTTTAAGATTTTCTAGGTTCTCTTTAAAATCATCCATCTTCAAAGACACCTCCTGCAGGGTAGATGCCATCTGTTGTAGTTCCTTCTTTAAGGCAGCATCCTGGTGAGAATTCCTTGAGTTGCTCATTTTAAAAAGTGAATATATCTCCAAGCCTTTTGACAGGAAATTATTTGTAAAACATTACCAAAGTTTATAATTATGTAAATTAGCCCTTTATCTATAAGATTTTATACTTTGAAGAAAAAAAAGTCAGTATTTTTCCTGTCTTATTTAACTAGTTATATGGAGCTCTAAAATACTGCTTCTTTCAGTTAGCCATTCATGCTCCGCCCCCCAATTTATGGGTTTATATGAAAGAGGAGGTGTTATCAGTTTGAAATTATCTTTCTTTTTTTTTGAGCTTGGTTGGTTGGACTAGCTGCTGTAATAAATTTTATTTAGAAGGCTAAACACAAGCCCTGTCTGGGTAACTGGGAATGAATATATTGTTCACTTTGGACATTTAAGTAGTAAATTGTTGCAGGTAGGTGTACAGATTTGTATCTAGAGAATATTACATCTCACAAATAAGCAGAGGTACAAGATCATAATAGCTGATGAAATAGTTTGCTCTCTTTCAGAAGAACTGAGGAGCAGTGTTCAGAGTCTTAACATGTAGCTCACAGTTTAGATTCTGATTCATACAATCTTTTATTCTAGGTACTGGGAGTCTGTTGGTATCCAGATTCCCACTTGCAGTGGCTTTTCTCATTAGATATCAGATAGCGCTCTGAATGAATACATGGCTGTGTTCATAGGTTCATAAGTAGGTACAACTAGCCAACAAGGTTCCCTGGCTTATGCCACCCAGGAAAGTTATTTTCCTGTGCTACTGTCGAGCAGAGACACAAAAGTGATCCCCGGGGTGTATTTCCTATTTACCATCCACTCATCAAGATTTTTCTTGAAGAGTGTTAATGAAGAACTTTGCTTGACATAGATGGGTAGCCTGTTCCAGAGTATGGGAAATCTCTGGGACAGGAATCTATCCCTCCAGCATGTCCTGTTTATTGTGGTGACAAGGTTTAGGTCCCTAAAGCATGTAGCTTGGAGAGATTGGAATTTCTTTAGGTGTAGCATGTCCAACAGCTCTGGGTTTGACATAGCTTTATATGTTAGGCAGAGATCACCTCGGAGTAGGCGATATGCTACGGAGTAAAGATGGAGTTGTTTGAGGCCAGTAATCCTCTTTGTGAGGTACTTCTGTGGCCTTTCCAGCTGCTGCAAATGTCTTGTGAGGTACATTCCAAAAGGGGCGTTGTACTCTATAATGGGTCTAATGAGTGTCAACAATGATCTCTTTTTTCCTGGATGAGAACCCTTTTATGATCAGGTGTGCCACATAGAAAGACTTCCTGACTACTGTGGCAATGTGACTATCAAAGGAGAGACTACTGTCCACCTGGGTCCTAAGGTCTCTTATCATGCATTTGGTGTTAAGTAGATTGCTGCCTATGTGGTAGTTCATGGGTACAGAGTTTTTACCAAAGGGGATGACACTGCACTTTTTGGCATTGAGCTTGAGGCCATGGCTCTGACACCAGGAATTTGTCTCAGCGAGGCCCTTCTGTAGGATGTCCACATCATTTGGGGACTTGACTATGGCTCCTAGTTTGCAGTCATCTGCGAACTTCATTACCAGAGGCCTTCTTTGTTGGCCTGTACTTCAGAGAAGTAGATACCAAACAGGAGTGGTCCCAGGACGGAACCCTGTGGTACTCCACTTGTCACTGCTTTGAAGTCAGATTTGGAGTCTGCAACTTTTACAGTGTGGGTTCTGTCAGTGAGCCAGTTGGCAACCTATCTTGTGTTACCTAATGTGTTAAGTTAGAAGACTGCATGCATTTTCACTTTTGTTAATATTTGTTTAGTTAACAGTTTTAGGGGCAGGAAATACTAACTGGTTGGTTACTGCTGTAACTTTTTACACACCTTGGGTTTATATAAATCTGATGACAATAAATCTGTTGGCTATAACAATGTCAGAATGCTGTTGCAATGGAAAGGAATATCAGTATCTGACAGCACTCTGAAGATACTTAGAATGTTTGTTCTTCTTGACTTTTCCTTAGGGGTTGCCACAGTGGAACTCCGGTTCACTAATGATTGTCGGTGCCAGCTCGGTGTCCAACCTTATGTCTTTTGAACACCACTCGACCGTTTGAATGGGAGAACCTCTTGCTG
Source organism: Protopterus annectens (assembly GCF_019279795.1). NCBI lineage: Eukaryota > Metazoa > Chordata > Ceratodontiformes > Protopteridae > Protopterus > Protopterus annectens. The sequence goes on from NC_056745.1 coordinate 1,441,001,675, forward strand.
TGACCTCACGTTTGTAGATATTAACAATATGATCTGTCTTGACTGGTCCTTAACGCATTAGACCTCACGTTTGTAGATATTAACAATATGATCTGTCTTGACTGGTCCTTAACGCATTAGACCTCACGTTTGTAGAATGGGAACTGTGTTGTACTTTCTTACCATTTTCTTTTGTCACACATTTCACCTGCATATGTGTGGAAAATCTTCTTAATGGAATGCAGTATTTATAATCTAACTATATGAGGTGACATGGCTAAGCTCCTTGATGGTTTCTTTGGATGTGAGCCTAGTAAGAACCTATGAACCAGGGGCAGCCCATGCTATTGGACTGCCGGACTGCAGACCCCTCAACTTTAAAATAACAAAAATAAAAAGAAATAAATAGAAAAAATTGACTGTCCTGGGAACTCACTGGGGAAACACGTCAGAGTCGGACTGCAACATCAGCAGTCAGGAATTTAGGCTCTCACGTGACAGGCAGGGTCTTGATTGGAGTTTGCTGCAGTCTCATCAGGGGAAGATCTTGCGACAGGCAGGGTCAGATGTGCGCGGGTTTTGTATAGGGATCGGATGTGCGGTGGTGGTTTACAGGCAGGATTTATTTTGGACTTTGGAGTTATGGCAGGATTTACTTTATTTCAGACTTTAGGTAAGTGTGTGTGTGTGTGTGTGTGTGTGTGTGTAAATGCCCCAGGTGCAATATACTGGTGGTTAGACTCATGGTGGTGTGGTAGGGAATACCTCAGGCTTGAACCCTGTACCTTGTATGCAGGTGTTAAAGACCTGAATTCCCTACCCACCACCATTTGTAAAAAAAATGCAGATTTTTGCCTCATATTTGATCTGATCTGTTCCTCATAATATCTGTGGTTTGTAAATGTTGCAATGCTTGATATTTGATGGTGCAGTGGTAGCATTGTTGCCTCACAGCTGCAGGTTCTCAGGTTTGATTCTTGGCTGGGTTGCCTTCTTTGTGGGGTCTGTATCTTCTCCCTGTGTTTGTGTGGGTTTGCTTTTGTGTCCTCCCATGTTACAAAGACATGTCTGCATTATTTCTTCCTGGGCCTCTGCTGAAAATGTTTTTTTGTTCCAAGTCTGACTGTCCTGATTAACAAATGTTAAATAAAATTGACAGGCATTTGAATTTCAGACTTCAGGTTTCTGAATGTTTAACTTCTTGCATATTTGATGGTGCAGTGGTAGTATTGTTGCCTCCCAGCTGTAGGTTTTCTGGTTTGATTCTTGGCTGTGGTGCCTTCTGTGTGGAGTCTGCATCTCCTCCCTTTTTTTGTGTGGATTTGCTCTGGTGCCCTGCCATTTTACAAAGACGTGTCTGCAGTATTTCACCCTGAGTCTCTGCTGAAAATTGTTTTTGTTCTGTCAGCAGTAAAATTGACAGGCATTTGAATTTCAGACTTCATGTTCTTCAGAAAATACATAGTAACACAACTTTTTATTCTAGCAATAAATATATAGTAACACAACCTTTTATTCTAGCAATTTTCTAACTTTATAAGATGAATATTTGAAATTTGTCCCTATTTTTGGGACTGTATTCCACCATTATTGACTTTGTCCAGGTTTTTTGTGCTAAGGTTGACAGCTATGGCAAGAACTGAATTCACTGAGTATGTTTGAGGGCTGTATTCCCTCATTACTGGATTTGTCCAGGTGTTTTGTACTAAGAGGTTGACAGCTATGGTGAGAACTGAATTCACTAAATGGTAGCCATTTAAGTTTCAGTCTTCCTCTCTTTTACAAAGCAGCTGATTTGGCGTAGTGGTATGTTGCTCTGACTGTTTTGCACAGGGACCTTGGCAGTAAAATGTATGGTGGTAACACAGCATTTTATTCTAGCAACTTTCCAAGATTATACAAGCAATGTTTAATGTGTCCCTGGTTTTTGGGCTTTTGACCCCCCCCCAATACATTTTGGCTTTTTCCAGTTTTCTTGTGCTGCGAAGTTGAGATGCAGTTGAGTATTGAGTAGATGTTAAAAGGAGCTGAGATCTGCAGGGGGAACAGAAGTTTAGTGTTGCTTAAGGGAAGTTGGTTTGTTTTGTTAATAGCACAACAGGTTGTGTACTTGCTTTTGATGCAGAAGGCTGTGGGTTCTACTCCCACAACGGGTGGATGCTGCCATACGGAGAATGTTCTCCTTGGTGAAGATACTAACTATGAGTCTGTTATCAGTTTGCCATCCATTTCCTCTTGCAATATTACTAGCTTATTTTTTAGTGTAATATAGGAAATTTATTCCTGAGGGGCAACAGATACTTTATTTTTCGATGAAACCATGAAATATAAAGGTGTTTGCTAGCAGCAACCTCTTCATTAGTTACAGATTTCTTTAATGTGGAATTATTTAGATGACTTTTACTTCTTCAGAGATTGTGCATATTTACTGATAATGGACTGTAGAATTGTGCATATTTACTGATAATGGTGGACTGTAGAATTGTGCATATTTACTGATAATGGTGGACTGTAGAATTGTGCATATTTACTAATAATGGTGGACTGTGGAAGTCTGAGTAGACTTTTATGATAAATGTTCTGAACTGGGCAGTTTTGCCATTATGGGTGCATGTGTTTTGTTTCATTGCTTACTGGAAAAATGTTCAAAACAAATTTAAAACCTCTAACAACTGTACTGTATTGTACAAGGAATATAATTTAGTACAATGAGGAAGGTGTATCAAAGAGCACATGTATGTTTCATATGCAAGGGGCCTATGATTTGAAAACAGCCCAAAATTAATCTTTATCTGCCACTGGCAAAATGTATTTTCTTTGAATGTGGGTTTCAATGCTGTTTCAATGAATGTGAGCTTCAAGGGCAGAGAAGTTTTAATGCTAAGTTTTCATTGTGAGACTGCATTGCTTTGTTTAGCAGATGACTTAGTGTTTGTGCTGTAAAATACAAAATAAAACTTTCAAATGAAGTCCAACTCATCATACAAGTAAAGCAGTATGCACATTAGTGTTTATGGTAAATGGAGTGAAATAGCCAAGTAATGGTTCATTGGAATGGCTGCAGAGGCTCCATTCAACCATTATTTTGTCAGGGGGGAAGGGCAGCAAACTGAGACAGGCCCAGCTGAACTATACCTCCCAACTGTCCAGATTTTCAAAGAATGAATAGATTTTTGCTTCTTATTTTTGGTTTGTTCTTCATAAAATTTGTAGTTTTCTGGCAAATCATTTAGGAATTAAGTCACTAAATAATGATACACTGAGTTTCAGACTTCATAACCTTCAGAAAAATGCATGCTAAAGTAAGAGCTGTTATTCTATCAACTGTCTCAATTTATACAAGAGCAATTTTTAGTACTGTTTATATGTTCCCCCAATATATTTGGCCTTGTTCAGATTTACTGCATTAGCAGGTTGAGAGGTACATGCAAATAAATTGCTTTATAGAATTAGGCATAGCCAACCTTTCAACTGTCCCCGATTTTGGCTGAAAATGTTGCTCTTCCCCCTAATAATCCCTCCACAAAATAGCAATTTTGGAAGAAAACATGGAGGGTTTACAATTAAGAAATAACTGTAATAATCAAAGTTATAGATTACTTGAAATGCATGTAGATTCTTTTATTTTGTCAGCTGCTCAAGTTAGCAGTACTAATATTAAAGTGTCCCTTCTTTGACAGGTTCCCAGCTGTATTGTGTGGCTATTTTATATTTTTGCATCACATTTTGGTCCATTTTTCATAAAATTGTGTTTTTTGGCAAATTAGTGACAAATCACTAAAGACTGAAGTTAGAAAATAATGACAGACATTTGAGTTTCAGATTTTATACCCTTCAGAAAATTCATACTAATGCAAGACCTATTCTATTATCTTTCTAAGTTTATTAGAGCAATATTTAAAATATTGTCCTGATTTTTGGGCCTTTGTCCCACTTATGTGTATGGCTTTGTCCAGATTTCTTGCTCTGAGGTTGAGAGGTATGATAAATGTGTCAGGGCCATCACAGTCAGCCAGAGACATTTCAAATTGTGACATACTTGTTGCACCCCACTCCCCCATGTAGTGACTCTGGATGTGTCCAAGCAAGGCAAGGAGAAGTTATGCAGTGTAAATGTTGCAGTGTGCCCCCCCATCCAAGGTAGACACAAGTACTACAGTGACTTTTCATCTGTCCTTGATTTTGCAGAATGGTCTGGTTTCTGTCATATTTTTGTACTGTTGATTTATGCTTATTACTCAGATTTATGCTTATTACTCAGAAAGTGCCTGTTGCTCTGTGTTGAAGTAGCAATGCTTTAATGACCATAAGGTAAGCTTGTATGAGATTGTAAGATGCAAGTATGCTTTAATAAGCATACTGTTAAAGAATTGCCAACATTGAAATTCTTTCTGTTGTTGCCATGCAGATAATACTTGACTAGATAATGTATAAGCCTTGGGTATTAAAGGACAGGATTCCATTATTTTAAAAAGCTCATTACACTTGTTGGAGACTTCCAGTCATCTCTACAGACTTTACCCGTAAACTAAACAGAATGCCAATCATGTGTGGTCCATAACCTGTACAGTAATCCTTTAATCAATGTATCTTGAGCTTGTTTCTTGTTTGCTTTTCAGTTTTTACTTTGATCATGTTTCCCCCATGAAACAAGTAGATAGTTGTCAGGCAGCAGGTCTTTTTTGGATAAGAAACATTTTTACAAGTGGGGGCATCACAGAGATTTCTACTTTCAGCATGTTACTTGGCACTTTAATAAAGCTGAATATAAATTATAATTAGAACTGCAGTGCAAGGAGAAGTGGTTTGAGTTGAGTGCTTCTTGTTTTTCTTATACTTGATTTTGACTGGCATTCCAGTAATGTATTTAAAAAGTAATTTATTTTTTCATGCATCACAACCTTTTGTTTCCATCTAGATATTAAGTAAGCTGTCATGCAACCAATGCATTGAAATATTTTTATTCTTCTACACTTATTTTTGTCTTGGTTGAACTCTCATAATGATGGTTTGGCACCCAGGGCAGCGTATTTAATTAAAGTTAGTTTTTGTGGTTTTGAGCATAGCTCCTCCCCTTTCTAGTTGGCCATGCCCTTCCCATTGACCCCCACCCATTCAGCTGTCTCCTGCAGCCCCCCCTTTGATTTGAAGTCACCAGCCGCCACTGCTATGATCACATGTAAATCTTCTAGTTGTCTTACTGGAACCTCCTTTCCAAATTACGTTGCCATGTCCTTTGTCTCTATCAGTCATTAAACGCCTCCCTTTACATACCATAGCTAGAACAATTTTATATAAGCAAAGTAACATTCATAGAAGATACAGTGTATCTGAGGACTGTGATTGCAAAAGAAAAAAATCCATACAAAGTAACACATACAGCACTAGTATCATGACTTTAGTCAGTGTCCAATGTATCTTAAAACAAATGTGGAGGTATACCTCTGCCAACAGGCAGCCCACTGACTTTATAATCCTAATCTGCCATCTGTCATTTCCCTTGTGTGTAAATGAATCCTTTTAAAACATTGTCAAAGGATGTTTTAGGGCATAGTATAACTGTTTACAGCAAAGTTGTCAGACTTTTGCTTTTGATAGAGTTGATACAAGGTGCTCAGCATTTCCCACGGAATATTGACGTCTCAGACAATTCAAATAGTGTTTTCTAGGAGAGAACACAGACAGCTTGACCTTTAAACACCTTTGCAACCCTTAATTTGTATGTTACATTCCAAGAGTGCCACAGTGTCAAAGAATGGGCAGGTTCCTAAGGGGTAAATAAGCCGCCTGTCAGTGAGACAACTTTTTTATTTTGACAAGGTTGCCTTTATATTTGTTATAACCACTTTGCTGTTTATTGGCATCACAGTATAACTGTCATACTGACAGCCTTACTACTAGAGAAAGAACTTATATTCTATGATGCAACCCGATAACGGTTTTGATAGCACTCCTGATAACGTTCCTGATAACAGTTTTGATAATGCTACTGATAACAGTTTTGATAATGGTCCTGATAACATTCCTGATAAAGGTTTTGATAATGTTCCTGATAACAGTTTTGATAATGGTCCTGATAACATTCCTGATAAAGGTTTTGATAATGTTCCTGATAACAGTTTTGATAATGGTCCTGATAACATTCCTGATAAAGGTTTTGATAACATTCCTGATAAAGGTTTTGATAATGTTCCTGATAACATTCCTGATAAAGGTTTTGATAATGGTTCTGATAACAGTTTTGATAATGGTCCTGATAACATTCCTGATAAAGGTTTTGATAATGGTCCTGATAACAGTTTTGATAATGGTCCTGATAACATTCCTGATAAAGGTTTTGATAATGTTCCTGATAAAGGTTTTGATAATGGTCCTGATAACATTCCTGATAACGGTTTTGATAATGGTCCTGATAACAGTTTTGATAATGGTCCTGATAACATTCCTGATAACGGTTTTGATAATGTTCCTGATAGCAGTTTTGATAATGGTCCTGATAACATTCCTGATAACGGTTTTGATAATGGTCCTGATAACAGTTTTGATAATGGTCCTGATAACATTCCTGATAACGGTTTTGATAATGGTCCTGATAACAGTTTTGATAATGGTCCTGATAACATTCCTGATAAAGGTTTTGATAATGTTCCTGATAACAGTTTTGATAATGGTCCTGATAACATTCCTGATAAAGGTTTTGATAATGTTCCTGATAACATTCCTGATAAAGGTTTTGATAATGTTCCTGATAACAGTTTTGATAATGGTGCTGATAACATTCCTGATAGCAGTTTTGATAATGTTCCTGATAATATTCCTGATAAAGGTTTTAATAACATTCCTGATAAAGGTTTATAATGTTCCTGATAGCAGTTTTGATAATGGTCCCGATAACATTCCTGATAAAGGTTTTGATAATGTTCCTGATAACAGTTTTGATAATGGTCCTGATAACATTCCTGATAAAGGTTTTGATAATGTTCCTGATAACAGTTTTGATAATGTTCCTGATAACAGTTTTGATAATGGTCCTGATAACATTCCTGATAAAGGTTTTGATAATGTTCCTGATAGCAGTTTTGATAATGTTCCTGATAACAGTTTTGATAATGTTCCTGATAACAGTTTTGATAATGGTCCTGATAACATTCCTGATAAATGTTTTGATAATGTTCCTGATAACAGTTTTGATAATGGTCCTGATAACATTCCTGATAAAGGTTTTGATAATGTTCCTGATAGCAGTTTTGATAATGGTCCTGATAACATTCCTGATAAAGGTTTTGATAATGTTCCTGATAGCAGTTTTGATAATGGTCCTGATAACATTCCTGATAAAAGTTTTGATAATGTTCCTGATAGCAGTTTCGATAATGGTCCTGATAACATTCCTGATAAAGGTTTTGATAATGTTCCTGATAGCAGTTTTGATAATGGTCCTGATAACATTCCTGATAAAGGTTTTGATAATGTTCCTGATAACAGTTTTGATAATGGTCCTGATAACATTCCTGATAATGGTCCTGATAATGCTCCTTCCATCACACCACTCTAACCAAACACTACTGCTGTAACCAAAAGTCTGAGAAGCTGCAGCACAATCCATAAGAAGCACAACCTCCTCTCCTTCCTAAATTCATATCAACACTAAAAGCCCACATGTGAAAAATGTATCAGTATACAAATGCCTCTACAACCATGCAATTGCTTAGCCTCTTATAAAATTTATTAAATATCTCATCTTCTGAAACACTTCCTTAACACATGCTTTTCTTCAGCAATAGAAGTCTACTGTTGAAGCTTGTTTCTCTTAAAAAACGTTTTATATGTCTGTATAAACCTTTTTTACTAATATAGAAAAATTATCACATGTTATTACCTGATTATAGTCATTCTACTAAAGTGACTGAAGTGTTATTGTTTTGATTGTGATCATATTTTTGTACTTTCCCTTGAGCTGAGCCTGAAATAGGTCCTAATGGAGCAGCATTTAAACAAACAGACAGACAAATAAAATTAAGTCATTGAACTGCGATCTTTACCAAATGTGTGCATTAATAAATGCATTAATTACATGGAAGGGGTATTCAGAAGCATTCACTTTGCTGCAGAGCAGTGCTTAATATTATACATCCCATAATTCAACGCAGGCTGTACCTGCTTAGGTGTGTAATATTACTGGCATAATGGTAGCATTCCAAAAAAAGGGCTGCAAAGTCACAGCCTTAATTGGAGGGGGGCTGATCTTTATTCAAGCTATTAGGGTGTGCAATTGGCAGGTGCCAATGGAGGGCAAGTCTGGTACCTCCATTGTTGAATGAGTTGCAATACTGCATTTGCAGATCCATGGTTGAAATGCTCAGTGTGTGGTGGAGATAACTGTTTATCTGCACATCTTAAATTAGAGCGCAACTTAAACTCTGTAAATAATTTGTATGCTTTTACTTTTTTTCAACTTGAAAATGTTAATTGTTTTGCTTAAAATACTATTTTCAGTCACAAATTTTATTATAATTTTTGTGGAGCTTATCTTCCTGGGCCTCCTCTGAAAAAGAGCTATCAGCTCAGCAGGACAAACTTGGTGAACAAATGTAAAATAAATAATAATAAATATCAATGTGTGAGGTGGATATAGTTTGTAGCATCTCAGTCTGTGGTGGAAACAACTTGTAGAATCTCAGTGTGTATAGTGTAGATAACTCATGACATCTCAATGTGTGTGGTGGAGATAACTTGTAGCATCGCAGTGTGTGATGGAGATCATTTATAGCTGCTTACTACATTTAGAGAGGCTTTTTTTGTTTTTTGATTTTTTGTTTGTTTTGTTTTGTTATCTTCAGCTTAGAGAAGACTTTTTTTTTTCCTCTTCAGATGAGGTTAGGGAGGTGCCAGTATAGCGAATGGCACATGGCACCAAATAACCCAGCTACAGTTATGTGAATAGTAAGTTAGCACAGCCATCCTACTGGCAGTATTCCTATTATGAAATGGCAGTGAAGGGGGTCATGCTACTAAACATCATGGATGTAAAATCAGAGAAAAGATAAGGAAGCCCTGAAAAGGCATGTAGGTCATGTCTTCAAAGAAGCACTTCAGATCAACAATGTGGACTGTAACAGGTCAAAAAAGGCCACCACAGTACAACATATAAATTGGGAGATAAGGGGGAAATAGGAAAGGCAGGGTGAATAGAAAATTGAGAAAACACACAAGGGCAAACATAAGGAATTATAGACTGGAAGGAAGAATGGCATATGGTGTCTTGTGGGCAGGTGTCCCTATCCATTTTTATGTGTATGAAGAGAGCCGGTAGGGTAGATAATTAAGAATATATGTAGGGTGGGTAATTAAGAATATATGTAGGGTGGCTGGAGGGGGTAGTGAAGGTAAAGAATAGCAGCTGAACATAACATGCAGAAGTAGACAGGCAGGGGGTGTATGGACACATAAGTGGGGAATAATACTAGAGACATGCAGAACAACAAAAGGGGGGACAACAGGTGATAGTGGGGTTTAAACTACAAACAGACACATGAAAGAGAGAAACAATAAAATGGAGGATTTGGTAGGGAAAAGTCGGACTGTCTGACCACCCAGAGGAGACCCCATGGATATATCAGTCAATTCTATGGCTGACATCATGGTCAGGCAAGCCAGTCATCTGCCTCTACTAACCATGTAAGGAGACGCCCCTGACTACTGTGGGCATCTATCTGCTGATGTACCTTGAACACAATCAGCCTCTGCACCTGAGGCTGAATGACCTTTAGGGACCATCCTTCTGGGTCATTGTCAGTAGAGAAGCCACCATCTCCTTCATAAGAGATGATCACAAAGGCTAGCAGGAAGCCCTATAGGTCAAATTCGGTAGGGCAAGTTCCATCTTCTGTCACATTGCCACACCACAGCTATATTAATGATGATGACTGTGCCTTGGCTAAACTCCAGCCTGCAACGGTAAGATAATGACTGATGCAAAGCATGGCCAGTCAATGTATTGTAATTTCTAGCCTGACTATGTTAAATCATGCTTCCATTTTAGTCTGTGTTGTCTTTCTATTACGACCAGTAGTTGTGGATGAGATGCTGTCTCAGTCAGTTGTGAAATACATTGCTCCCACCTCTGCCTTACATGCGGTACTGCTCGAGCTGGTTCCTCCAATGACTTGGTACTTGAATTCTTATTTACTGCTACAACAGGCTTCTGAAGCAGTATTGTGATGTTCTAATATTGTACCTGCTTGCACATTACTATATTGGGTACAAATTGAGTATTTGACTGCATGTCCCAGGTACAGAATGCAGAGCACCACCAAATGTATCCAAGCACAGAAGTGTCCTTTTAGGAGTCCAAGCACACATTCATCAATGTTCCAGGTCTCTGAACTGGCAGTCTTCTATAGTATCTCAACCATTGCTATGGGTTTCTGATGGAGGTTATCCTCCACAATTCTAATGCAAATGCATATCAAGCATCACCTGCAGCACATGACATTGAACACCATTATATGTAGCCTCCTGCTTGGTTGAATGAGAACTATCCATCCTGGCCTGCATCGTCACCAAGGTGTCTATCTATCAACCAAACAACCATGTAGGAAGTCACTCCACATGAAACACTGGTAGATGTTGCATTTGTGCAAGATGTTGGTATCATGGTAACTGTCTGTGTGATGCACATACACACTGTATATCATACACTTTCACACCATTTGGAAATTAATGGAATGGAAGTCTTTCTGGTTGATGTACTGGACACTATGTGGGGCAGACGAAGTTCTGATGGAATGACTATGCAATCAGTGTTCTCCACGATCTCAGAGGAATGGGTTATGTTATAATATGTCTACATAATGTTGTTTTTTTCCTCTGCTGTCCATGGAAACCATATATTTTTCCCCACATGCTGAAACATCACATCAAGGAGCTTCTGATAGTTCTCCAAGACTAACAGCTGCAGGATTGCTTGCATGTTCTCTGTCAGTCACTGAGAGGTCCTTACAACAAGGATAGTCAATGCTACACAAGTCTTCATATCCACAAGGATGGACAGTCCATGCAGCCCCCTTAATTCCAGATGTGGTTGCCACATCTACTAATTCCCATATTGGATCCCTACTCATACAGTAGCAGTTCAACAATGTCTTGCCTCTGTAGGTGATAATATGTTGGTTGTTGGTGGACCTTTCTGCCCCACTGAGAGTGATGATGCCCAAATTTGCATCAGTGGAACTGCCAGTGATCCCCCCCCAACACTTGCCATTCAGCTATAACTACCACTTTTGCTGGCATATTTGCATGACTGAATATCCCGGCATTCAAATGATCGAGTGCTGCATCTCAGATTTATACATCTCTGAATCACTCTGCTCTGACTGATTTTATTGCTTGCATATCTGATGAGTGATTTACATATAAACACCAATTTGTATGACATTATACAGTAAACTGCACACCATGAATCCAGTGATATTTCCCCCATAACACAATCACACTACATGTCTTTGAATCTACACCCCCATCCCTGCTTGTTGTCACTCATCATGGCGTTTCACTTAATATTTTCATGTTCTAGATGTTTAAGAATGAAACAAAAATTTTATAGCTGGTTTTCCCTTCACAACTGCTCTTCATTTTAAACAGACATTGAGGCACGTAAGTTGCACATGTAAGAAGGGACGTGTTCAGTTATCTGTAGCAGTTGTAAATGGCTGGTTCGACTGTAAAGGTATGAAAACTTTAAAGTCTTAAATGGCTTGTACTTCTTTTGAAAACTAGCACAGCCTATTAATTTGTTACCAATACTTGTTTTGAGTTGTTTTATTAAGAAAATTATGGCTTCCTCACTCAGGCAAGAGCCAGTGTTTATAGGGCAAGCAGTTTAAAATCTTTAATAAAACAAGTACAATGTGAAAAAGTCACAATCCTGTTAAAGTGCTACAGATTAAATTTCGACCATTGATCATTTTTAATAGTTGCATGCAGATGTGTTCATTGCAGTAGGTACATTTCTAGCCTCATCCAATAATCAGAAACACTTGTCAGTTTGTCATTCCCAGGTTAAATGTGCTCATCCAATAAAATACAAAACTTACAGGAACATTGCAGTAAACTGATCTTTTGAAAATTATGCTAATGCTAATGCTAAAAGATGCTAGGAGACTGCAGTATAACAAACATACACGTGCTTTAGAAGTTCATCCCACTATATGAAAACTATATATTTTAGTTTATGTAAATCACATCATACATCTTTTGTAGGTATAACAAACCTTGTATACCTTGTAAGTAAATGTTTCCTAACAAAAAGGGCTCCTGAATTGCAATGCTAATCCCAGTTATGTAAACTTTCAGTATTTTTGTTGTTTCCAGCTCCAGCGTCTGTCTTAGCTCAACATTTCATACAGCAGTAAGTTTACTTGACCAACATGCTTAAAAAGCTGTTGTATTTGATAGCTGAAGCAAGGAAACATCTTGGGATGCCCTGCAGCAGCTCACAGCAACCTCAAAGCATCTGTACTCTTTTCTTCTTGCCTCTCTGGCCTCCTAAGCCTACAGCTCGATATGGCTTTCACTTGAGACTCATAACACTTATCATACTGTCTTTTTTAAACAAAAATACTGCAGAGCTCAAGCTGAACAAGTGAAAATGGAGTTATTTTATTTGCAATGCAATTTACAAGTAGAACATTTTTCCTTTCTTTTCTAGATGGTTGTACAAAGCAATGCTCCAAGTTCCTGAACTTTTTTACCCCTTTATGTCCATTCCTTTCATCCCTTAAAGGTCTGTTCTTCCCTTATACTGTGGCCACCTGCCATTTAGATGCCCAGTCTTTTTGGCCCTTTCCTCTCCTGTTCAAGCATAGCTTTTAAGGTCATGTGGAGGCAGCAGTCAACCTCATCAGGTTCTTGTGGTGCACTTGCTTGAGCTTGTTTAAGCATCAGGATGGAGTTCCTTCTTTTCAGCCAGTGTTGAGGTCCTTTGGAATGTCCCCTTCAGCCTTTCCATCCAGTGTACTAACACTTACAGAGGTATTCTAATGAGGCATATTCATAAACCTGTATTTGCACCCCTAAACATCCCTCTTGTATGCAGTCTTTTATGATGCAGATTCATTTGACCTTTGTTCTAAGCAGCTAAATGCCCCAAATAGCCCCATCTCACCAGACAAAATGTACAGCAAAGACATATAACATTTCCTAGCTTAGCAGTAATTCCCTGGATATTCTTCTGAGTTGACTGTGTCACATATCAGTGCTGTTTTATTTCAGCCAGTTGGATGATTATGTGAAAATTTACTTGATATCATAGCTCACAAATGCAATCGGTGTGACCTGAACATTTCTGAAATGTGTATTTGTGCTCATTCATAAATTCTGGCATGTCATTTCTCTTTATGTATAAATTGCTCATAGCACATAGTTTTCTGGGGTTCACTTACTTGCTTTTGGTCAGAGGAAGAGATAGTTACAGCTTGAGGATGCTAGATAGCATTCTGTTTTATTAATTTTCATTCAAAAACTATTTTTTTGTGGTTAAATCTTTTGGAAGTTTGTCAGGAAAGCAATGAGGCGTCTTTGTCCGTACTTTGCAACTACTCTACATTAAGGATTTAGGAGATGGATCTTGTCATGTGATAGCTGTCATGTGATTATGGTTAATGTGACATGCGAACAGTACTGGGAGGCCTGCATGCAACTCAGGTATGTCAGTATTTTCAACAGGATGTAGTACTGGCTGCATTTATGATGAGGACTGAACATAGTCTGATACAGAGTAACAGGTAGTATTCTGATACAGAGTAACAAGTAGTATTCTGATACAGAGTAACAAGCAGTATAAAAAGCATGTTAGAGGATATTATATTCATGTAAAAATGGAATGGGGGATTGATTTATTATTTGCAGTAGGAAAACCAACAGTAATCAATAAATAAAATAGTTTGTTGACAACACCTTCTATGTAATAGTCAGTGGAAATTATGTGTCTGTTGCTCCTCAGCAGAGTAATGGAATATAGAACTCCTTAGAGGTTAATGGAGAAATCAGGATCCCAGGCTGATAGCCAAGTACCTTAGCATTATATCCCAGGTTAAGGCTGCTGAGTCCCTGTAGCTGGTCATTTAGTGAATGTGAAATATCTTCCTGTTGCATGAGTAATGATCGCAGAGATGTCTAGGGAGGAACTCATAAGGCTTTCATAATGAACAGATGAATGACAATCCCCCAAGCCTCAACTCACCTCAAGAAACACTCCCCGAAAATATCTTCATAGAAACAGTGTGTGTAGTATTTTGTAGAGGAATGCAATGCCCCTCCCCCCACTCTTATAGCAGCTAATATAATCAGCTCCACAGTTACACTAAAATTTTATGAGGAAAGGGGCAGACATGCAAAAATATCACATAGTGCCTGCACGATTCCCCAACGATCCTTTTAGATGGAAATGCTAGCATTGTTGGAGAATCAAGTCTCAGGAAGTTGAAGGTTGGGGAATTTATTTTCATGCAGCAGTGCCATTCATAAGGATGGGTGCTGGGTGGGATGTGAAGGAAACAAATGTTCAAAGAAGAAAGGATCACCCTTTCCTGTAATTACGCCTACAGAAGAGAAAAACATTCACTCAATAAAAGTTTGGTTATACTGTTCTGACTTGATATTAATGCCACAATAATTATAGGATAGATGAGTTTGACACTAATACCCAACGAGTTTATGCAATTATGCCAGTCCTTGTTTAATTCATTGCATTAATATACATTAATGAAGTATATAAACACACTGTCTCTATAAACATCACAAAGAAAAAAAACACTTGTTCTGTTCTCTTTCCATGCTCACACTGCTGGTCAAGGCATTCTTATTCTTTCACTAATGTAATATACCTTAGACTAACATTAAATCAAAATGTTTACTGCAATGGCAATTGTACAGATCTAATTCTTCTATACCTGAAACAAAATTAGCAATACTAAAAAAAAATGGTCATATGAAGGAATTCAGGTTTTGATTGAAGTGATGCTGGCATAATGTCACAGATTCTCAGATGTGCACAGAGTGATTTACAATGAAGAGGTGGAAAGTGAGGTACACAACAGGCACCTCCTCAAAAATGATAGGAGCTACAGTCAGTATGTCGACGTTCAAGTGTATGTCCGTTAATTAGGACGTACACAAGGCAGGGACATGAAGCATGTTAGGCAAAGGCAACTGTCTACATGAATATCGACACAATGGTGTCGAAGTTGCTGCATTGACCTTTGGATCTACTTAATATTCATGAGTCAAGCATATGCGGTTTTCATTTTCAAGCTTTTGATAGTAATCCGCACAGAGTATGTTGTAACAAAGAAGTTATAACATGAAGAAAAATCACAGAGATGTTTTGTTATACTCTTCATGCTTGGAAACTGAGGTGTTTTACAGAATGAAACACATTATTAGTAGTGACCCAGGAAGAAGGTAACACTGGCAAGGTCGTGACAACATCACAACACCATTCTTGCCCAATTGCTTATAGTCAGGACCTGTTGTACCAGTAATAATAATAAGTAAACCAGTCAAGTTTAAAGTAGTTTTTGGACAGCAGCAGTTTCAGTCAGTTCTACAGGCTTACATAGTCAAATAATGAGCAGTCTATAGTTCTGAGCAATCTTATCCCAGAGTATAAGTGTATAAATATGATTTATACTTGTTCTGTACAATGAAAGTCTAAATTCATTCCCCAAAATATTTGTCAGAAAATTTTGCTAAAATAAGAGAGAAAACACAGGTGTGCCTTGTTCTACACATTTTCTTTATCCCTGCTTCTATTTATAGGTTAACAGGTATATAGGAGGTTACTAGGCTAATAGTCCTAAGGCTTTTACAAGAGTCAGAGACTGCTCTGTAGACCAGGCACAGATTACCTGTCAGCAGCCTGTACAATACAGAGTACAGTGATAGGTCTTTAAGTTTTTCCATGTAAGTCATGTCTTAGAGGCCCTAAATTTTCTTGGTTAGTAACTTCTGTGGTCTCTCCAGCTGCTGCAGGTGTCTGGTGAGGTACATACAGAAGAGAGCATTGTCCTCAATCAGTGGTCTAATAAGGGCCGAGTACAGCGGAGTAATGACCTCCCTGGTCTTGGATGTGATGCCCTTATTTATGAGATGGGCAGTGTAGGAGGCTTTCCTTACTACTGTGGATACCTGGTGATCAAAGTTTAGCTTGCAGTCAACCTGCATTCCCAAATCACGCACCACTGTGTTTGAGCTTAGAGGGGTGCTGTCTATATCGTAACTAGCAGGGGCTACTTCTCTGTCAAAGGGGATAAAAGGGCATTTTTTGTGTATAGTTCCTGTCCATGGCCCTAGCACTAATCATTTCTCTGTGTCAGTCCCTTATTTAATTTGTTGATGTCATTGCCGGACTCTATGATTGCGCTAAGTTTACAGTCGTCTGCAAACATAGTAAGCCACAGGCTATCAGCTTTTGATTGGACTTCAGAAAAAAAATTCCAAACAGTAGAGGGCCCAGTACAGATCCTTGTGTACACCACTGGTAAATAGTCTACTAGTGGAGGTTGATTCCCCAGCTTTAACAGTGTGCATTCTATCTGTGAGCTAGTTTGCAACCCTTCTGGTGATGAATGTGTAGATACCCAGCAGGAAGAGTTTCTCAAAGATGCCTTGGCTAAATTGAAATAGGCAGCATGTACTGCTTTACCCTCCTCATCCAAGGCTTTGGTGACTTTCTCGAAGAAGTTCACTAGGTTAAATAAGCAAGAGCTACCTTTGACAAAACCAAACTGAGTTAGGTCAAGAGTTTAAAGGCTGCCTATGCCCATGTTGATAAGGTCCATGGGTTCATAAGTAGGTACTAGGCTATCTGCCAGAAGGCATTTATAAGCCTAGCCAGAATGTGTTTGCTTTTGCTGCACCATTAGATTAGTTCCCTGTGCCTCTGTCCAGCAGAGCCACTGAAGTGATCCCCGGGGTAAACTTTCTGTTTCCCATCCACTAGTCAAGGTTTCTCTTGAAGAGTGTTAGCGAGGAGCTCTGCCTAATGTAGATTGGAATCTTGTTCCAAAGCATGAAAAGTCTCTGTGACCGGAATCTATCCCTCCAGCACATCCTATTTATTGTTGTGGTGAGGTTTAGATCCTTAGAGCATGTGGCTCGAGGGGATAAGCTTTTCTTTAGGTGGAGCATGTCGATCAGTTCTGGGTTGGACATGGCCTTGTATGTCAGGCAGAGATCACCTCTGAGTAGGCGGTATGCAACCCAGTACAGCTGGAGTTTCTTCAATCGAGCTGCATAGGGCATCTGTTTGAGGCCAGTGATCCTCTTGGTGAGGTACTTCTGTGGCCTTTCCAGCTGTTGCAGGTGTCTTGTAAGTTACATCCCAAATGGGGCATTGTACTCTATGATGGGTCTGATGAGCGATGAGTAGAGGGGCACAATGACCTCTTTGATCTGGATGCGAACCCTTTTGTGATAAGGTGTGTCACGTAGAAGGATTTTCTAATGACTTTGGCAATGTGATTATCAAAGAAGAGTTTACTATCTACTTGGGTCCCCAGATCCCGTATTATGTCTTCCGTATTTAGGGGACTACCACCTATGTGGTAGTTTGTGGGTACTTTGTTTTTTCCAAAGGGGATGATTATGCACTTTTTTGGCATTTAGCTTGAGGCCATGATTTTGACACTAGGTGTTTGTCTCAGTGAGACCCTTTTGGAGGATGTCTGTGTCAGCCGGAGAGACAATTATAGCCCCTAGTTTGCAGTCATCTGTGAACTTGGTCAGCCATAGTCCCCCTGTGCTTGCCTGTACCTCTGAGAAGTATATGCCAAACAGGAGGGGTCCTAGGACTGAGCCCTGGGGAATGCCACTTGTAACTGGTGGGTTCTGTCCGTGAGCCAGTTGGCAACCCATCTTGTAATGTAGGGGTTTATGTTCAGGCTGGTGAGCTTGTCTATAATACCAGAATGGGGAATGGTGTCAAAGGCCTTTGTGAGGTCTAGGTAGGCTGTGTGTACCACCTTTCCCTCGTCTATAGTCTTGGTAACTGTCTTAAAGAAGTCCACCAGGTTTAGGAGGCATGATCTACCCTTAACAAAGCTGAACTGGGTAGGGTCCAGTGTTTGGAGGTTCCCAGTGTCTCTGTTAATGAGTTCCATGATGATGCACTCCATAACCTTGCAGAACAAGCTAGCCAGGCTTATAGGGTGATAGTTTTTGGGGTCTGTTGTGGCTCCACCTTTGTGGAGCAGAATAACTGTTGCTATGCGCCACTCTATGGGTACATAACCTGTGGAGAGGCTGAGTTTGAACAGTGCGTTTAGGTGTGGGGTTAGTTCATCTTTGAGCTCGTGTAAGATGCAGCTTGGGACTCTGTCCAGCCCCACTGATGCTGTGTTTTTAGCTTTGGAGAGGGCTGTTTTAACCTGAGTGTTTGTGATTTCAGGAGCTCTGCATTCTTCTAGTATGGTTATGGGCCCTTTTGGGGATGAGAGGGAGGTGAAGTTTGCCCTGAACCTGTCTGCCAGAATGTTGGCAATATTGGTCGGTTCAGTGTATTTTGTACCACTCTGCACTAACTCCGAGCAGATCTGAGCATTGCCACTTAGATTCTTGACATAGCTAAATAATGCCTTGTGGTTATCTTTGGAGTCCTTGGCAATTTTTCTTTCGAAACTCGCCTTGGATGATTTTATGAGGGATCATAGTTTCTCTCTGATACTGATCAGGGATGTCTTCCCTTCTTGGGATTTTACTCTTTTCTGTACTAGTTTCCTCCTTCTATTGTATAGCTTGTTTATGGCAGGAGTCCATCAGACTGGTTTCCTTTTCTTGGAGGAGTGAGTCTTGGTTTTGCTTGGGATAGCATGATCCATACATTCTTGTAGGTGCCCGTAGAATGCATTAGCAAAGGATTTTGCAGTTTGGACAATGCTATCCTTTAGCATGGGGGCTTTGAAACTTTCCACCTCGGTCTTAAGTAATGTGAAGTTTGCTTTTGAAAAGTTTTTCACTGTGGTTTCCTTGTCCGGGGGGTGGAGGCGGATCTAACCAGTGAGGGGTTGACCTCCAGTGTGGAGCACTGGTCGCCCATGTTGGTGATGACCAGGTCCAATATGTTGTCACCTCTGGTGGGAGTGTTGACCAGTTGATCCAGGGTGTTTGAGTTCATAAATTCTAGGAAATGTTGGGCAAAGGAGTTAGTATTTGAGTAGTTCACCCAATTAACGTTTGGGTAACTGAAATCACCAAATATTAGGGTGTTTGGTAGGACCTTTATATTTCCCAGTGTTTCCAGAAATGCGGAATGGGGATCTGGTCCCACAGAGGCTGCATTTTTGGTCTTGGACAGCACTTGAATGACCTTTTCTTTGGAGATGTCTGGAATACTATGGGGGATGGTCAGTGGGGATGGGGGGTGAAATTGTTGCTGAATCTGTCAGCCAGTAAGTTGGCAATTTCTTCAGGTTCAGTGTGACTGGTGCCATCCACTACAAGTTCAGCACACAAATGGGTATTCCCTCTGAGGTTTCCGAGGTAGCTAAAAATGCCTTATGATTGTCTTTACCTAGGGATGCCTTGTCTTGTCTTGCAAGTTGCTTTAGAGGTCTTTACAAAGTTTCTGATTTGTTTTTTTAGGCTGAGTCGAGCATCTTCATTTGCTGAGTACATTTCTTCTTGTTCTTAGATATCAGTTTCTTTCTTTTGTTATATAACTTATTTGTACTTGCAGTCCACCAGGGTGGCTTGTTTTCATGAGAGGACCTGGTTTTAGTTCTGTCAGGTAGTGCTGAGTCAATACATTTGCTTAAGTGGCTGTATAGGGTGTTTGTGTACTTCTCCACATAGGAGTCACTATTGCCTGCAATAGCAAGAGCTTTGAACCCATTTATATCATTGCTTAGGAGGCAATAGTTTGCTTTGGAAAACTTTTTTATTTATTTTTTTGCTCCTCTGGGAGTGTCAAGTCAGATCATTACTTCAAACGAGACAGATTTTGTGGTCTGACTTCACTAGGGAGGGCAGCACACTCAGTGTAGTGCAGTAACCCACCCCCCATGTTGGTAGGTAATAGGTCTAGGACATTTGAGCCCTTTGTTGGGGTGCAAACTAACTGTTCCAGTGGATTTGAGTAAACAAAGTCCAGGAATCTCAGTGCAGTCTTGTTTGTGGTCTTGTACGTCGACCAGTCGATGGATGGGTAGTGGAAGTCTCCCATGACCAAGGTGTTTAGCTGTATACTGAGCAATTCAAGCAAGTCCAGGTAGGTGATGTCTTTCTCCTTGTTTATGGTGTGGGACATGTAGCTAGCTATGATATGGTAGGATGTTTTGCCTATAGTTATTTGGACCTGGAGTAGCTCAAGAAAGTCATACTTTTTCACCAGTCGCGAGGTGTATCTGGATGTAATGAA
Source organism: Protopterus annectens (assembly GCF_019279795.1). Lineage (NCBI taxonomy): Eukaryota > Metazoa > Chordata > Ceratodontiformes > Protopteridae > Protopterus > Protopterus annectens. The sequence continues at coordinate 1,441,022,070 of NC_056745.1, forward strand.
AATGGATACACCTCCACCTTTGGTTCTTTCACACTCATTTTGAGGTCTGAACGTATGGAATGCATTGTAGCCCTGCATGGCCAGGGTACTATCTATGACCTTGAACCAAGTCTCAGTGACTGCACAGACATCAGCATCTTCCAAGGTGAGGAGTCCTTCCAGGGAGTGCAGCTTACTTTGTAGGTGCCTAACATTAAGCAGCATGACCTTGAGTTGGTCTCTAGAGTATTTTTCTATGTAGGAGGTTTTGTTGTTTGGACATTGCCTAAAAAGGCTCTATGTGGGAGGCAAGTGTCTTTGCCAGTACCCTAAAGCCTTGTGGAGACAGTTGAAGGCCATCTCTGGCAAAGCATAGAGATCTGTGGAACATGTCTTCCCAGGATAACTTCTATTGGATCCCCTTGGAGTGACATCAGAAGCTAAGCCAATTATTAAAATCAATCATTATTTGTCTGTACTGTGGCATCATCCTAGGTGAAGGTAAAATGCTGCTTAGGGCTACGGACATACCTGCCTGGCACACATGATCTGAGAGCTCTGTAATATCTCTCTTCATGTAGTCCAGAGAGCCACAGCTCAAGTCATTCACTCAAACATGTACTATGACAGAGTTATAACTGTAATTGTTGCTGAGTGACTTGAGTGCATGTGTGACTTGGCAGATCCTGGCACCTGACAGGCAGCTAACCGTTGCATTGTCCAGCCTGGTGAAAGGGACATCATCTTGTCTCACTATTAAGTCACCTATGACTAGGACATTTGGTTTTGAAGTGTTTTGCCTTAGGGGCTCGATTGCTGAGACACTGTTATACACATTGTTATGTGTACTGCCGGATTCTGTTCGTGTACCAGTATGTGTTTTGCTAAGCTCTTGATGAGTACCTCCATGTATATGGATTTATGTGTCTTGACTTTGTCTTGTGTAAGAGGAGAGGCGTGTGAGCTGACAATCTTTTTGATGTCTTGTTTATTGTTACGTGAGAGGACTGATTCAAGTTTCATGGTATAGTGACATCTCTCACATATTGTGTTTGTTTGCTTTAGGAGTAGGTGATTGTCAGTATACATGAGGTAATTGCTACTTTGCCTCAGGAGGCCCATGTCAGTCAGGCTGACTGGAGAAATTATGGGAAACTGTCCATAGCAACAGGTAATTCCTGGTTTGTGGGAGGGCAAAAGATCAGCTATTGTTCTGGGATTAGCAAAAGGACTTAAAACTATATAAGATTAGCAAAGAAAGTAGGGTGACATGCTTAGCTGAGCTGCCTGCAGTGCAGCAGTGTGTGACTGAGTGGCTCAAAGAGCAGCAGGGAAGACAGAGAGGGTTTAGTGATTCTAGGTGTTTGCAGCTATACGAGGCACCGCTAACGTCCATTGCACGGTGTGCAGCTAAGCACAAACATGCTGCTTAAATACAAACATATTTAAATAGTTCTAACACAGTCTACCAATAGAAAAGCCCTCACAGAGCCTTTATTCCAGCAATCTCCAACTCAGGTGGGTCCTGAGCTACACACTTCTACCACAAGGGTGCAGGTGCACTCTCTTAATGTACAATAGCTGATTTTAGTGCTCAAGTGATACCAAACAATCTAGATTCAATAAGTCTGAATCTAGCCTGTGTTATTTAAGGCAGATGAAGCAAAATCTGCATGTGCAGAATAAATCAGTCACAGCAGCAAAACCAGTATAAAATGGAGCAACTGTTCAGTGACTTTATAACTGTCTCTAAGATTCTGTCATGAGAAAAGGTGCATCTGAAGGCAACATAAGTTCATGACTGACTGCAGACTTTGCTGTAATATTCGGTAGAGCGGTGTGTGAATGGATGATCTTCCATTCCATCTAATGATGTAATGTTTCAGCCTCACACACACTCTCACATAGACACACACACACACACACACACACACACACACACACACACACACTCTCCCACACAGGCATCATGACTCTCATTTCCCTATCTCTTGTGTTCATAGGCAGTTGCTAGTTTGCATTCCAGGAAACTATAAAGTAGCCTAGCCCAGATTCCCAACTGCCATACAATGTCTAGTTAAGTATCTTCTTTAAAGTTACACAGTTTGCAAATGAAGGCTGAGGGAATCAAACCCTGTACCACAGGAAGTAGCTCATTAACAGCTCATAGCTTTAATCCACTGCACTAACTGCCAGACTGCCTAACCCCTGTAGAACAATGACTCAGGCAGAGACACACACACATACCCATTCATCCAGCTTCATTCATGCACATAAAGACTCGCATTCACACGCACACACACACTTCTCCATATCTTTGCTGAACTTACTTAACTGGATTAGATCACTTGTCTTCTCTCTGTAAAGGTGACTTGCTCAAGGTCACACAGTATGCAAACATGGGCTGTTAGAATCAAACCCTGTACCACTGGAAGTACAGCTCACAACCTTAATCTGTGCACCAGTAGCACCTGCACTGTGACTACTTCCATAGCAGTAAATGGGTAGCCACTGTCTTTTGACAACATTCACTTTTTATTCCAATAGTGGAAGTTTATGCAGTCAACAGCAATGTAAATCAGATGCCACTTACATTTCCCAGGGAGAACACATGGCTAATAACCATTAACTCCTCCCCCAGACTGCCATATTAGCATGCAGCTCTGCCAACTTTTTACAATCCCAGGATGTGATTTCAGGTTTAATATTTATGCAATTTAATATTTATGTTACCATTTGCTTACTACGTGTAAATATACATTTTGTGTATAGAGAGAAATCTATCTATCAATCAATCTATTTATCTATGTACTGGAATCAAATAATGCAGCAGAGTCAACTAGTCCATAAAGTAATGTGGCATTATTAAACTGAAAAAAATATGATGCAGACTTTTCTTTCACACAGATAGTGTAACAGCATTTCTGCAACAATCCCAAGGTGATTTCATTCAAATTCCTTCTGCCTGGATTCTTAGCAGAAAATCAACTGGCTATTTCAGGTTCTTCAAGCTTGTCTTTTCTTGCTGTATAATCCCTAGAACCACTGTTCCAGGCACTAACTCACCCTGCATTGAGAGACCAGCTTATCTGATTACTAGAGCAAAAAGCTGTCTTTTTATTATATACCACACAGTAAGATAATTGGTTGTTGACAACAGTTTCTGAGGGACCCATTCTATCTAATACAAATGTACCTGTCTACCTTAAATGCAAAAATATTTGTGTGCAACACTATGTACAGTCATACTATTTACAGGATGTACTAAAATATTACTTACATCATTTTGATGTGGACACAGTACATCCAACTCAGGACTGAATTCCATTTCTGATTATGGACTAAACATAGCACTGTGTTAATTTTTCACATTTATTACAATAATGCCGGCATATTCATTCTACAAAACAATATCGTAATCTAACAGCATGCTAAGAGCAAATACAAATACGCACATACACACACATGCATACATACACATACACAGATGCGTACATATACATACATACTCGTATGTGCACACATACATACATGCAAACACACACATGCACGCACACACACACACACACACACACACACACACACACACACACACACACACACACACACACACACACACACTTTTATTATTATTTAAGAAAGTAGAAAATTACTGAAATACTATGGCCTCAGAAGGGCTTTAGTATGAACACAGATATGTTTTTTAATTAAAGACTCAAGGTAATTTGGTATCCTTGCTATTATGAGTATATTAATTCCTCTCTAGAGGCACCTAAATTAATGGCACATATTTTATTCTGCAAAACAACCCTGACAACATATTTGCTGAGTGAAGTGAAGAATCCCAGTCATCAGAAATTTGCTCTGAACCGCATTGCTGCACAATGCTAGAAAATGTAAAGTTGTAATTTTTATCACGGCATCCTTTCACCTATGAAGTAAGTGGCATGCAATTTTGCAATTATTTTTCTTACTATACACATTTTATTCTGTACTGACAGGGAAAAAGAAACTCCACAGTAGTTTTTTTTTCAGTATGTCATCCAATTTCTTGCAGGACTTTAGTATCATGATCCTAAAATATGTACTACTGTGTAGAAGAAAACTTAATCTTAAAATGGTATTGCTTTTTTCACAAAAAAAAAAAAAAACTAGGAAAATAAAAGGACAAAAAGCTATGTTGAATAAATAAATACAAACATGTCTTTGTTTTATTGTGTAACTGTATAGAAATCCTTTATCATTAATTTATTTCCGTGTAATGTGCATCTAACCTCTGTAGTATGAGTGATACCAAAACAAAGAGCAAATAAAATAAAGGCATAGCAGAATGTTGGCACAATGTTTGATGAACATCCAAGAGAAAATTCCTGTCAGTGTAAAAAAAAAAATATGATGATCTTATTTTATTCCTTGGTTTCAAGTATAAATTCACTGGAGAACATGAGAGCCATTTATATATTAAAGAAATCAACATTATTTCTATAGCAGACCACAAATACCACATCACATAACATCATAATACCTTGATGCAGACAAAAACATATATTATACTTGTAATTGCGATTGAATCTTTAATGCAGACAACACAGGAAACAATATCAAAATTAAAAGTTATTCTGTCCCATTTAAAACAATTATAATAAATCTGAATAGACCTAAATATTCCTTGCGTAACAGGAAGAAGTAGACAATCGCACATGGTAGAAATGGCAAAGAAGGAAGCCGTAGCACCCACCTAGTGATTCCATTTCATATGTAGGAATCTCTGACCTTGCACTGCAAGCAAAGCTAACTGGGAACTTGCCGGCAATGAGTATCTATGACTACACACTTGACAATCTAAAGTATTTCTCACATGTTTAAAAACAATGTCTACAGCTTATGGAGCAGGGTTGGCTTAAGAGTTAAGGACTTTCCCTCACAGATACAGAGAAGAGGGTTTGATTCTGATCTCAAGCTATTGGCTAGGCTTGTGGTACTCTGTAGACTGATAGCCTAGTATTTACCTAGGAACCTATTAGCTGATTAACACTTCCTTGAAGAATGCGAGGACTTTGAATTTAAGACTGGTTGTGAGTTCTTCCCATTCAGTTGTAAATAACTTGCAAATATGGTAGACAAGAAATTCTACCATGTAAACTTTCTGGATACCTTTTATTCATTATAGGTCTGCTTGTAAGAGTGTACCTCACTGTACATAGAACATTTTGTTACTCTCTTGGCAATCACAGCTGACTGGCTGAGTCTCACAAGGGATAATTAGCTAGGCTTACAAAGGCTCGCAAGGGCAGTTAGCCTAGTACTAATCTATGAACCTACAGTCATGCAGCCAAGCAGTTCAGAGCAAACTTCTCCGTCCTATCGTTCTAGATTTGAATGTCTTGTTCTATGCTTAAAAGATGTGCAAATGACTTAAACAGGCCATTTCTCTTAGATCACGCATAAAAAGAGGTGCCTACACCTACTAAACAGGCATAAGGGATAATAAAAATAAATAACCTAGAATACTGTGAGTGACCACATAGAGTATTCTGTGTTAAACAACCCATAATAAAGAAGAATGTTTATTTATTCATTTACCTGCATATTAATTAGTATCTGAATGGAGCAAAGCATTGAGCCAAAATAACTTGATTCCAAGCATAGCCTATATGCAAAAGCACAGTCAGACAATGTCCCAAACATTTGCCAGTTTATATCAGTTATCAATGTATTTACATAGTCAAAACTATATCTTTAAGAGACATAAATTCTAGACCCAGGTCTATTTAAAACCAATAAAATATATGAGATATATTAATAGATTTATCTAGAGTAATGTTTATTCTTCCTATAAATATTGAACCTGAATAAGTGAGAATATGCAGTTTTCTTAATAAATATAAACTTCTTTTGTTAAAGTATCATTTACAGATAGCTTGTCCTTTTCTAAGCGTCAGAAGCTAAACTTGTCACACATTTGCCAGAGCAACCACATGTTCTGCCTTTATTTCTCCCACCTCCAGCCCACTCCACAAAGGTGGAGCCTCTACAGACCCTGGAAACTATCGCCCCATAAGCCTGACTAGCTTAGTCTGCAAGGCTATGGAGAGGATCATCATGGAGCTCATAAACAAAGACATTGGGGACCTACAGACACTAGATCCTACCCAGTTCGGCTTTGTCAAGGGCAGATCCTGCCTTTTGAACCTGGTTGACTTCTTCGAAACAGTCACCAAAGCCATAGATGAAGGGAAGGTAGTCCACACAGCCTATCTGGACTTGCAAAGGCATTTGACACAATACCCCACTCGGGCATCATAGATAAGCTATCCAGCTTAAATATAAACCCCTATGTCACAAGATGGGTTGCAAACTGGCTCAAAGACAGAACCCAAAGAGTGAGAGTTGCTGGAGCCATGTCAGACTCGAAACCGGTCACAAGTGGCGTCCCACATGGTTCTGTCCTAGGACCACTCTTGTTCGGTATATACTTTTCCGAGGTACAGGCAAATGTGGGAGGACTATGGCTCACCAAGTTCACAGACGACTGCAAACTGGGCGCCATAATCGACTCTCCAGCTGACACAAACATCCTTCAAAAAGGTCTCACAGAGGCAGATAACTGGTGCCAGCACCATGGTTTAAAGCTAAATGTCAAAAAATGTATAGTCTTACCCTTTGGCAAAAACAATGTGCCCACAAATTACCACATAGGCGGAAACCCATTAAGTACAGAGAAAGTTATTAGGGACCTGGGGACCCAAGTTGATAGCAATCTCTCCTTTGAAAACCACATTGCCAAAGTGGTTAGAAAGACCTTCTACATAGCCCACCTCATCACGAAGGGTTTCACATCTAGATCAAGAGAGGTAATCATGCCCCTTTATTCATCCCTCATCAGGCCCATCATAGAATACAATGCCCCTTTTGGGATGTACCTTACCCGACACCTGCAGCAACTAGAAAGACCCCAAAAGTATCTCACCAAGAGGATCAAGGGTCTCAAACAGATGCCATATGCTGCTCGGTTAAAAAAACTCCAGCTCTACTCAGTTGCATACCGCCTACTTCGAGGCGATCTATGCCTGACATACAAAGCTATGTCAAATCCAGAATTAATGGACATACTCCACCTCAGTAAATCTAAATCCCTTAGAGAAACACGCTCGAGGGACTTGAACCTCAGCACAGAAATAAATAGAACTGGCTGGAGGGACAGGTTCATAACCCAGAGGCTCCCTTCGCTCTGGAATAGAATTCCAGTTCATGTGAGGCAGAGCACCTCACTGAATCTCTTCAAGAAGAATCTTGATAGGTGGATAGGGGATCGTAGGTTTGTCCCAGGGATTACTCCCATGTCACTATTAGACAGAGGCACAGTAAACTAAACCTTAAAAAGGGCACAGTATACTCAAATCAAGGGGTGGCATAAGCCATACAGAATCAGGCTAGGCTTATAATTGCCCCAGGGCAGATAGCCTAGTATGAACCTATGAACCTTATTTTCCAAGCTCCCTGAAAGTATGTGCTCTGCAAACCTTTTCAATTTGTTGTGTGTATGTGTGCATGGGTGTGTGTGTGTTTGTATCTGTGCTGCTACCTGCCAAGATGGCTGACCTGACTAGCGATCTGCATTGCTTAGTTGCATTTCGCTTTGCTTTCTACACTGGCTTTGTCATTTTTTAACACAGCTTGGCTATTTCGCTGTTTATAAAGAGCTTGCTCCTTGTGGACAGCAATGACAGCATATTCCATTGTGAAAAATCACTATGGGCATGGGTTACAGTCGTTGGATTTGCACCACTGATCACCACTAAAGTAATTTTTAAATTAAGATCTTAAAAATGGCCACCAGGGTTATGGTATCTTGAGTCACACCTTTGTTACTAAACATATTAAAGTATGAAAAAGGTACATGGGTATAAATTACTAAGCAAATCATTAGCCTTGCTACAAGAGCATACAGGAAATATGCACTGTTGCCCTAGCTATGGGCCTGTACCATCCATGCCAAAGAATATGCTTCACACTGAACACTCCACTGAGCAGAGTATTTGAAATAGCTCCCCAGGGTCTTTTCTCACTACGTTCTGCATGACAGTGCCTTCCACTACTCATGTGCCCACAGTAAGAGTACTTTGAAGGGACTCATATACACAGACACAAACCAGCTAGCATGTGCATGTACACTACTTCCCAGGAAAGGTTGGTAATATTCTTTATCAAATCAGCCTTCTTTACTGGCCAAAGGGACTAAACTGCCACCTGTTAAGGTACCAAATAACTTTCACATGAGACAGTTCAGCAGAGAATGACAATCTCCTTTACTGCATAGAAAGACATGTACGTGGGGACACTAGAAAAGAAAGATCCTGTCTTCTAGAGTTGCAAGAATCAACATATTGTATACCTTTTTCATTAAAAGCAACATTATTGTAACAATCATAAAACTGCCACTGACCAATTTGAAATGAACACTATAGCATTCATTTTGCTAAGATCTCCTTACTACTTGATTATGCCATTCCATATTAAGCACACATTCTAAATTCCACGATAGAACATTCCACTCAGAACAAATGCTGTACTTTTCTAACCCTGTCAGCACTTGCTAGTATTAAACAGGAATCATAGGTTCATAGGTTCATACTAGGCTATCTGCCCTAGGGCATTTATAAGCCTAGCCAGAGTGTGTTTGGCTTTCGCCACCCATTTTAAATTAATTTTGCTATGCCCTTTTTCGAGGTTAGTATACTGTGCCTCTGTCTAACAGTGACACAGAAGTGATACCCAGAGTAAACCTACGATCTCCCATCCACTCATTAATATTCCTCTTGAAGAGAGTCAATGAGGGACTCTGCCTAACCTGGACTGGGATTTTATTCCAGAGTGAAGGGAGCCTCTGGGTTATGAATCTTTCCCTCCAGCATGTCCTATTTATTTCAGTGCTGAGGTTCAAGTCTCTCGAGCGCGTAGCTTGATGGGATTTGGATTTTCTGAGGTGCAGCATGTCCATTAATTCCGGGTTGGGCATAGCTTTATACGTCAGGCACAGATTGCCTCTGAGCAGGCGGTATACCACTGAGTAGAGCTGGAGTTTCTTTAACCGGGCAGCATATGGCATCTGTTTGAGCCCTTTGATCCTCTTGGTGAGGTACTTTTGGGGTCTTTCCAGTTGCTGCAGGTGTCTGGTAAGGTACATCCCAAAAGGGGCATTGTACTCAGTTATGGGCCTGATGAAGGATGAGTAAAGAGGCACGATGACCTCCCCTGATCTAGATGTGAATCCCTTCATGATTAGGTGGTAGTCTAAGAGATACATACTGAAGGACTCTTAAGATTTCATTCAGCTATGAAAGCATATTAGAAATGGAATACACACAGTAACATTTTCCCTTCTCTGTACTTCTCCCCTTTCACATTCCCCCATCTGATGCTGAAAAGTATCACCCAAATCACAATACGTATTTACAATTGCACAATGACTACAAGTTTTCAGATGAGCAGACTTTTTGTTTCACATGCTATCAGATCTAATTCACATGCTGCTTCTTTCTGTCCTTGACATGAATAATCCCTACGTACTTTTTTTCAAAAATTAGTCTTATTTGCAATGAAAACATGACCAAATCTTGATGGAACAAAAATCCAGTCTGAATACTGTAAATAATCATCATTAATGCATTCAATATTATTTATATTTTTGTATTCACCCAATTCCTTATATAAATGATCGTATATTTTACTAAAATCTTGTAATGTTTTATTTTCAACTTCTACTGCACTACAATTTTTATTAATAGTGGTCAGTGGGACAGTTTCAATCTTATGAATGTGTGAATTGATGTTCTGTCTGGATTCTAATAATTTTAAAATGCATACTATAAGCATAAAAAGAAGAAGGCCTAACATTATTATTATATTGGCTATAAGCATAAAAACTTTAAAATACCTTTTCCCCATCCAGAGAAAAGGTTAGTTAACCATGCCCATCAAAAACGATCAGCTTTTTTGGCATGTGAAAAATTCAGCAACTTTCTTAATTATGTCTAGTTGTCTCCAGATGACACCATTATTATTGGGAATAAAAGAGTAACATTTCATTTGAATGAACATGCATGTACCCCCTTTAGACGCAAGTATAAAGTCAGATGCCATGTGGTTCTGTAGCTCCACACTAAACATTTCAGTCAATTCTTGAGTTATCAAATTAGCAGACTCAGAAGTGGAATTTCTTAATACTTACAGGAGTTCAATAATTTTCTAAGCTCTCTGAACGATTTTGCTACCCCATTAGCAGGTGTAATGCCTACTCCAGAAATGACCCAATCACCAAGATCCATGAGACCAAGCCTTTAAAAGCAGTATGTTGTACAGTATTATGATGTACCCAGGAGGCATCTATTTTATCAACTGGGTTATTTATTTTATGTATTGACATTTGTTAACCAGGTTAGTCCAGCCGAGTTAGTAGCCCATTTTCAGGGAAACCCAAGAACAGCTCCAGTTACAAAAAATGTACAGTATATAAAAAACATTCACACTTGATAGTACAGTTACCAATACAGCAGGTGAAAAAAGATAAAAGTACTGAGAAACATACAGAATAAAAATATACAAGTAGCATTGCACATAAATAGCAAAATCAAGAGCAAAATTTGAGCTATCAGTATTTAGGGATTGCATTTACTAGATAAAATACCAGTAGGTTAGAAAGTGAAAAAGGTTGAGACTAGTACCAATACACATATGATGGGAATGAAATATAAGAGTGAGGAGGAGTTAGGTAGTGTCCTGACAGGGGCATGTATTGTTGTTAAGTAGATAAAGTTTCAGCTCTTTTTTAAAATGTAATAGGTGGGTAATGGAGCATGTGTATAGATAGTTTGTTCCAAGCTTGGGCAATGGAGCATTTATAGAGTAGTTTGCCCACATTTTTCTTGGTTGGTAGATATCCAGGAGTTGCTGGTTTGAGGTGCAGAGGGTCCTAGAGGGGGTGTAAGTGGATACCAGGGAGGAGAGAGCTGGGCAGAAAGATGTTTTTTTATAGTACAGAGTGAATTAATTGAAATTGTGATAGAAGGAATTGTTGGGGGGAGTTCAAGCCATTGGAGCGAGATGAGTGCAAGACAACGGTGTGAGTTGTAAGGAGAGTTTGTGATAAATCAATCTATTGTGTGGTATGTTTGTTGAAGTTTGGATAAGGTTGTGGACTTAATGTTGGTTAGGACTGGGGCAGCATATAGAAGGGAGGGGAGGAGAAGGGTCTGTGCCAGGGAGAGTCTAGCATTGGAAGTTAGAAATTTTCAGTTACAATAAAGCAAGCCTAGTTTCTGGTGAGTTTTTTTATACAATGGAGTATATTTAAGTTAAATTTGAGTTAATCATCAATGATGGCACCTAGAAGCTTTGTATGGGGTTCAGGTTATATGATGGTGTTATTAGAGGATGTGATAGCAAAGGTGGACTTATGATGGGAGGAAGAGCAGGAGTTTGTTTTTGGGGTATAGGATGAGAAGTTTATCATATAATCACTTTTCAATGCATAGGAATGTGTCCTATGTATGGGTATGGAGATCAGAGATATTGCTAGAGATGGAGATGAGAGTTGAGTCTTCAGTGTATTGGATTAGGGACAATTGTTTGCAGGATGTGTGTAGTTCATTACTAAAAATATTAAGCAGAAGAGGGCCCAGGATATAACCCTGTGGAACACCTGATGTGGCTGGATTGGAGGGAGAGCAGGGTGAAAGCCATCTGACAGACTGTAGCCTACCAGAGAGGTAGCTAGAGATCCAGGATAGGGAGACAGGACATAGGTTGAAATTAGATAGCTTAGATAGCAGTAAAGGGTGGGAGACTATGTCAAAAACTTTGGAGAGGTAAAGGAAGAGACAGGATATGAGTTAGTTATTGTTGTGGACCTCAGCGATCATATGAGTAAATGATAGGAAGGTAGTAGCTGTGCTACGGCTTGGCCAAAAACCATGTTAAGTGGGAGTAAGGAGGTTTTGCTGGATGAGATAGTTAAGAAGCTGTGAGTGAATGCATTTTTCGAATATTTTAGATAGAGGGGATAAGGTGGTGATGGGTCTATAGTTGGATGGGTCAACTGAGTTTCCCCCTTTGCACAGGGGGATGGTGAAAAAGGATTTCCAGATGAAAGGGACTGTTGCTTCTTGAATGGATCTGTTGATTAGCATGGATACAAGATAGGCTGTAGATTCAGCCTCTAGTTTGGGGAAGGTAGGAGGAAGATTATCTGTGGAGGGAGAGCAGTTCAAGCTTCAGAAGAAGATATTTAATGTGGGAAGTAGAAATGGGTTGAAAGGATAAGAAGTCTGTACTAAGTGGGTTAAAAAGTTTAAGGGGAGCTGTTAGTTGGAGCTGGAGAGTGTGAGTTTTTGAATTATGTCAATGGAGTGCTTATTGAGGAGGTTTATTTGGGAAAAGGGAGGGGTTGGAAGGGCAACCAGGACAAAGAATTTTGTTTAGAGTAGACCAAAAGTTACAATGGTTGAATTTGCTATTGATTTGGGGAGAGATATAGTAGGATTTTTTTATCCTTATTGATTTGTTTCTTGGCAAGATTCCTCAGATCCCTGTAATTTTGTAGTGGGGTATTTCTTTTGTTTTGACCCAGGCTTTCCAAGCATTCTCTCTTTTATGCATTATAGATCTAGTATTCTTAGAAATACAGGTGCCATAGTTAGATTTGATTCTAATTATCCTAGAGGGGCAAGGGAGTTCAGGGAGTCCAAGAAGATGCTGTTAAATTTGCTCACTGGGTCATTGAGAGGGATCTGCCAGAGGATGGACCAGTCAATACTAGACAGTATGGAGTTGAATTGGGAGATATTAAACTTAGAGAGTTTATGACAGTCTCTGTAAAGGTGTGATTTGGGTAGTTGGGTAGAATGTCTTATAATGGAGATAGGAAGATGGTCACTTAAGGAGCCCAGTAGGGTAATTGGATTATGGTAGAGGTTGGGGAAGTTAGTGAGGATCCAGACTGTAGTGGAGCCAGTGGAAGAGATTTTATGCAGGTGGGTGGGGGAAATTATCAGCTGATGGAATCCCTGTAAGTTGATACTAAATTGTGGAGAGTCAGTTGTAAGATTGGACCAGTCAATGTTAACATCACCAAGGATGAGGGTTTCGTAGTCAATGTTGTGGGAAAACCAGGATAGGATATTTTCCAGGGTTGCGATATTATTTCCAAGCGGGATATCTATGGAAGGAATTGCAAATTTCTTGTGTGAGTAACGGTTGCAGTTTAGGATGATTACTTCAGCTGGCTGGAAGTCAGGTGTAGGGATGGTGACTGGTGTGAGGTTTAGACCATCAGAGTAGAGGATGGTGATGCCACCTCCTTTTTTGGAGTCTATCAGAGTGGTAAATATTATAGCCAGGTGGGAATATTTCATTGTTTGTTATGTGTGGCTTTAGCCAAGTTTTGATAAGGTTACAATGAGAAGGGAGGTGTGAGCTATCCATGTGCGTAGCTCAGTGATTTTGTTAGTGATACTTTGTATATTTAGTGAATAGATGGCTAGGTGTCTGTGTAAAGAAGTGGGTTGATTGGGGGATGAGAATAATTTGAGTTACGAGGAGAGGATGAGGTAGAGGGAGGGTTGTGGGTTGTGTGGCTGTGAGGTGGAGAGGGGGACCAAGGTTGGGGTGGATGTCTCCAACGAGGAGTATATTGCTAATGAAAAATGTAATTTGAGTTAGTGGTAGGAGTAGGTTGTAAGATTTAGTTTGGGATTTACAGGAGAAGGGATAGATATGTAGTATAGTAAATTTATGAAGACAAGTAGTGAAGAAGTTGAAGAGAGATGGAAAGATAGGTAAGGAGTTAGTGGTAGGAGAATTTTCATGGATGCATGAGGTAGGAGAGCATGTGTAAGGATAGGAAAGGTTAGTATGATAGGAGGTTATAACAGAGAGACATATAATAGTAGAAATGATAAAGAACAAGAGTTGCATTTTATAGTGTGTGGGGAGCAGTTATGGAATGTGTACAATAGGTCTACTTGGAAGTAGGAAGTGATGTAGTTTGATTGTGAGTAGAGTAAATGTGGGAGTGGGTTTGGCAGGAAGTTGGTTTTGTATGGGTGATGAGACAGGAAGAGGAGGGATTGGAAAGGATAAAAGTAATTGATGTGGGGTGGGTGGGAATGGGGGTAGGGTAGGGGAGTGAAGTGAAGTGAGCTTGAGTGCAGTAAGGTATAAATGTCTTTAGTGCTTCTCTTCCAATGAGCATTACAAATCTTTCCTTCCAGCAACTGTATGTTGAATAGCTTAACATGACCAATATAGCAACAACAAGACCAATCTGTATGTAACCAGGGATAAGCTTGATTTCCACAAATGTAGTAATAATCACATAATGCTGTCATGTCCTGTCCTAGGGCCCCATCATAAATATTCCAAGTGAAACTAAATGTATTAATTCTAACAAAAATATTCTATTTTTTGCAATGGCAAGCATATTCTTTGTAAGTTGAAATGACAGTACAGTAAATGGGGTGGGAACATCTTTACTCTTCCAATTTTCAAAAGAAAACTAAGCAAAATGCAGTATGAAGCTCAGAGTCAGTCACTGGTATAGGAATCAGTGGAATATCCCTATCATGTGCATCAGGAATATGTGCATAAACCCAGCAGTTGCTAATGTTGAGGGTCTGTTCATAACTGTACAAGGTAGCAACAGAAAAAGTATTACATTTTGGATGCAATTCAGGTGCTCTCATTTCATTTCCAACTAAATGATTGTCTCGATTTTTAGCAAAGAGTGTATGTCTATTAAAAAATGATTCACTCCTTACAGTTCTAATGGTTGCAGAGGATGACAGACTTATGATTCCTGCTGGCAAAAGCAGTAGAAATAAAATGATGATGAAAAGCACATTAATTGCATTGGTTATCATTCCCCAAGAAAAGCAATCATGTTGGGGCTGGGGAGGGTTGTGAAGAAACTGAAAACAAGGATGACGGTTAGGTTAGGCACCATACAAACACAGTTGATCAACAAAAAATCATTGACCAAGGGCCTTAATTGTAGATGATGTCAAAAATGAACATTATTGGGATAAGGTGATGTCCAAATCGGTGTCCAAAAAAGCAGATTGGATCAGTTGTATGGGAATTGGAAGCAAGAAAAAATGTTGTTAAACTTGATGAAGATTCACTGGGAGCTGAATAAAGACTAGGATGTGGCAGCACAATCATGTTTTCTAACTTCCAGGTCAGGCAACAAAGGTTACTTAACTGCATTCATGTTTTAGAGCTGGATAGCAGATGTGAAATCTGTTTGAAAGACAGTTCACAGTTGGCTCCAGATTTGGGTGTGATGGCAAAACATCATGGGCTGTCACTTCCAAATGCAACAATGTCCCTGATTTGTTGTCTGGTTCTACTGGCAATAGGTTCTGCTGGGTCATGTGGTCTGACGTCAGTGGTGTTATTGTTATACTCATCACAAGGGAGGAGCTTTTGACATGCGACACATTGGTCCAGGTGGGATGGCCCTCACAACAAATGGCAGTAGCAGTTCATAGGTATGTACTAAGCTAGTGGACCTGGACCCTTTACAAGCCTAGCCCATAGGATTACCATGGCATTGTGCCACCTGATCTTAGTTCTCAGTGCCTCTTTCAAGTAGAACCACTGGAGTTATTCCAAGGGTAAATTTTCTATTTCCCATCTACTCATCAAGATTTCTCTTGAAGAGGGCCAGTGAGGTGCTCTGTTTGACATGTATGGGAAGTCTATTCCATAACATGGGTAGCCTCTGGGTTATGAACCTGTCCCTCCAGCATGTTCTGTTGATTGTGGTAATGAGGTTGAGATTTTTGGAGCATGTGGTGCGGAGGGATTGGGATTTATTTAGATGTAGCATTTCTAACAGTGCTGGGTCAGACACGGCTTTGTAAGTCAAGCAGAGATTGCCTCTAAATAGGCAATATGAGACAGAGAATAGTTGGAGTTTTTTGAGTCTGTCCATATAGGACAAGTGTTTAAGGCCTAGGATCCTCTTTGTGAGGTGCTTTTGTGGCCTCTCCAGTTGTTGCAGGTGTCTAGTGAGGTACATGCCAAATGGGGCATTGTACTCCATGATTGGCCTAATAAGGGAAGAGTAGAGGGAGACAATGACCTCTTTCTTCCTGGAAGCAAATGGACCAACAGCAGGAGGCAAGCCTCCTCACATCTCACAAACCCAACAGCATGAGCCATTATGGAGAACTGATTAGGCTGCAGGATCGCTATGGAGGAGCTGGTCTGAGGACAGGTGATCGCTGTGGAGGACATAGCTGAGTACAGAGACAGGTAGGGTGTTGTGTGTGTGTGTGTGTGTGTGTGTGTGTGTGTGTGTGTGTGTGTGTGTGTGTGTGTGTGTGTGTGTGTGTGTGTGTAATGCCCAGTTGCTTTATGGTGGTGGGTAGAGAATAAGGCTTGAACCATGTACCCTGGGCCCAAGTGACAAGAGCCTGAATTCCCTACCCACCACCATTTGTAAAACTTTTGCAGATTTTTGCCTCAAATTTGTTCTGTTCCTCATAAAATCTGTGGTTTCTGTATTTTAGTTACTTAACACAGCCAGTGGTGCAATGGTAGCAGTGTTGCCTGACAGCTATGAGTTGTCTGGTTTAACTCTTGGCTGGGGTGCCTTCTGTGTGGAGTCTGCATGTCCTCCCTGTGCTTGTGCAGGTTTGCTCTGGTGTCCTCAGGGGATATTTGTCCCTATTTTTTGGACTGTATTCCCCCATTATTGGCTTTGTTCAGGTGTCTTGTGCTAAGATGTTGACAGCTATGGTGAGAACTAAATTCACTAAATGGTAGCCATTTAAGTTTCAGTATTCCTTTCTTTCATAAAAATAGATGATTTAGCATAGTGGTATGTTGCTCTGGCTGTTTTGCACAGGGTCCTGGGTTCAATACTTGGCAGTGAAATGTATGGTGGTAACACAGCATTTTATTCTAGCAACTTTCCAACTTTATACAAGCAATGTTTAAAATGTGTCCCTGGTTTTTGGGCTTTTGTTCCCCCCTCAAATAAATTTTTCTTGTGCTGCAAATTTCAGAGATACAGCTGAGTATCGAGTAGATTTTACAAGGAGCTGAGAGCTGCAGGGGAACAAAAGTTTAGTGCTGCTTATGCCGAGTCTGCTTACATTGTAAATAGCACAACAGGTAGTGTGCTTGCTTTTGACGCATAAGGCTGTGGGTTCTACTCCCACAGTAGGTAGATCCATTGCTGATACTGTACTCTGTTGTAAAGGGGATGGATGCTGCAGTTCTCTTTGGCGAAGATACATAGTAACTATGAACCTGTTATCAGTTTGCCATCCATTCACTATTGTGATATTACTAGCATTATCTTTTTTAATGCAACATAGGCAATTTATTCCTCAAGGGCAACAGGCACTTTATTTGTAGATGAAACAATGACATATAAAGTTGTTTGCTAGCAGTAACCTCTTCATTAGTTAACAAATTTCTTTAATGTGGAATTATTTAGATGACTTTTACTTCTTCAGAGACTTTTATGATGGACATGTTCTGAATTGGGCAGTTTTGTCATTATTGCTGCATGCATTTTGTTTCATTGTTTACTGGAAAAATGTTCAAAACAATAAATTTAAAATGCCCTCTAACAACTGTACTGTATTGTACAAGGAATATAATTTAATACAGTCAGGAAGGTGTATCAAAGAGCATGTGTATGTTTCATGTTCAAGGAGCCTATGATTTGAAAACAGCCCAAAATTAATCTTTATCTGCCACTGGCAAAATGTATTTTCTTTGAATGTGGGTTTCAATGAATGTGGGTTTCAATGAATGTGAGTTTCAAGGGCAGAGAAGTTTTAATGCTGTCTGTTTTCATTGTGAGACTGCATTGCTTTGTTTAGCAGATATCTATTAGGGTTTATGCTGTAAAATATAAAATAAAACTTTCAAATGAAATCCATATCATCGCAGAAGTAAAGCAGTGTGCACATTACAGTGTTTATGGCAAATGGGGTGAAATAACCAAGGAATGGGACATTGGAATGGGCACAGGGGAGATGCTCCATTCGACCATGATTTTGTGAGGGGGGGGCAGCAAACTCAGACAGCCCCGGATGAACTATACCTCTCAACTGTCCAGAATTTTGCAGAATGAATAGATTTTTGTTTCTTATTTTTGGTTTGTTCCTCATAAAATTTGTGGTTTTCTGCCAAATCATTTAGGAATGAAGTCACTAAATAATGACATACATTGAATTTCAGACATCATAACCTTCAGAAAAATGCATGCTAAAGCAAGACCTGTTATTCTATCAACTTGTCTTTTTAGTATTGTTTCTATGTTCCCCCAATATATTTGGCCTTATCCAGATTTCCAGCATTAAGAGGTTGAGAGGTACGTGCAAATAATCAATTTATAGAATTAGGAATATCCAAACCTCTCAACTGTTTCCAATTTTGGCTCAATAGGTTGCTCTCCCCCTAATAATCCCTCTGCAAAATGGCAATTTTGGAAGAAAACTTGGAGGGTTTACAATTATAAATAACTGTAATGATCAGAGTTATAGATTAGTTTTATTTCAGAAATGCATGTAGATGCACTTATTTTGTCAGCTGCTCAAGTTAACAGTACTAATTTTAAAAAGGTGTCCCTTCTTTGACAGGTTCCCAGTTATATTGTGTGGCAATTTTATATTTTTACATAACATATTTGGTCTGTTTTTCATAGAATTGTGTTTTTCTGTCAAATTAGTGCAAATCATTAAAGACTGAAGTTAGAAAATAATGGCAGACGTTTGAGTTTCAGATTTCATACCTTCAAAAATTCATACTAATGCAAGACCTACTGCTATTCTATTATCTTTCTAAGTTTATAAGAGCAATATTTAAAAATTGTTCTTATTTTTGAGCCTGTGCCCCACTTCTGTGTATGGCTTTGTCCAGATTTCTTGCTCTGAGGTTGAGAGGTATGAGTGTCAGAGCCATCACCTTCAGCCAGAGACATTTCAAATTATGACATACTTGTTGCATCCCACTCCCCCATGTAGTGACTCTGGATGTGTCCAAGCAAGGCAAGGAGCAGTTATGCAGTGTAAGTGTAAGTATTCCCCCATCCAAGGTAGACCACAAGTATGACCGTGGCTTTTCATCTGTCCTTGATTTTGCAGAATGTTCTGGTTTTCTGTCATATTTTTATACTGTTGATTTATGCTTCTTATTATTCAGAAAATGCATGCTGTTGCAGTGCCCTGTTGTTCTATATTAAAGTAGCAATGCTTTAATGACCATCAGGTAAGCTTGTCGGAGATTGTAAGATGCAAGTAAGCTTTAATAAGCATACTGTTAAAGAATTACCAACATTGAAAGCCTTTCTGTTGTTGCCATGCAGAGAATATTTACATAACTAGATAACGTATAAGCCTTAGGTATTGAAATGCATATGACAGTATTTGTAATAAAGGACAGGATTACAGTATTTTCAGAAGCTCATTACATTTGTTGGAGACTTGCAGTTATCTTTGCAGGCTTTACCCGTAAACTAAACAGAATGCCAATCTATCATTTGTGGTCCATAACCTGTGCAGTAATCCTTTAAGCAATTTATCTTGAGCTTGTTTCTTGTTCGCTGTTCATTTTTTACTTTGATCATGTGTTCTCCATGAAACAAGTAGATAGTTGTTGTCAGGCAGCAGGTCTTTTTTGGATAAGAAACATTTTTACAAGTGGGGGTATCACAGAGATTGCTACTTTCAGCATGTTACTTGGTAATTTTATAAAGCTGAATATACATTATAATTAGAACTGCAGTGCAAGGAGAAGTGGTTTGAGCTGAGTGCTGCTTGTTTTTCTTTTTATTTTGACTGGCATTCCAGTAATGTATTTAAAAAGCAATTTATTTTTTCATGCCTCACAACCTTTGTGTTTCCATCTAGATATTAAGTAAGTTGTCATGTAGCCAATGCATTGAAATATTTTTTCTTCTACACTTCATTTTGTCTGGATTGGACTCTTGTAATGATGGTTTGGCACCCAGGGCAGCGTATTTAATTAAAGTTCCAGTTGTTGTGGTTTTGAGCATAGCTCCACCCCTTCCCATTGGTCCCACCCATTCAGCTGTCTCCTGCAGCCCCCCCCTTAATTTGAAGTCACCAGCTGCCACTGGAACTGAGTTTTTCCCAAAGGGGATGACGACACATTTTTTGGCATTGAGCTTAACGCCATGGTTCTGACACCAGTCATTCTCAGTGAAGCCTTTCTATAGGATGTCAACATCACTTGGGGAGTTAATACTAACTCCTAACTTGCAATTGTCTATGAACTTTGTCAGCCAGAGTCCCTTTGTGTTGGCCTGGACTTCAGAGAAGTAGATACCAAACAGGAGAGGACCCAGGAATGAACCCTGTGGGACTCCACTTAAGACTGGTTGGCAGTCTGACTTGGAGTCAGCTACTTTTACACTGCGGGTTCTATCTGTGAGCCAGTTTGCAACCCACCTAGTGATATAGGGGTTGATGCCTAACTTAATGAGTTTTTCTATGATTCCTGAGTGGAGAATGGAATCAAAGGCCTTAGCCAAATCAAGGTAGGCTGTATGAACCACCTTGCATTCATCTACAGCTCTGGTGGTGGTGTGAATAAAACCAAGTATGGTCTTTTTTATATGGGGCTAAATGAGTTTCTTCATAATGCAATTTGACACATACGTAACTCTGGAATGCAGGTCACGGTGCTGCTGCTCTGAGGATCATTCGACAACATCCAAAACAATATATTTCTACGAAAGAGAAGAGAAGGATTTGCAATAAGAAAGCATGGTCTCATCAATATCTTGCAATTCTATGTTTTAAGGAGGGCAGCAGGCATTGTCATGGGTCTGCCCATGAGGATTTCATGAGGGAATGATTTTCTAGAGTCACTAACTGCAATTCTGTAATACATAAAATGAAAGGCAATACTTCTGGCCATTTAAGACTAGTTTCTTCACAAACTTTAGCTAATCTAAGCTTAATGATTTGATTAGCTCTCTCTGCTATCCCAGAAGCATGTGGTCTATAGGAACAATAGCACTGCAGTTTAACACTTAATGCTCTACAAAGCTTCTGTATTACTTGACTAGTAAAAAAGGATCCCTGGTTAGACTGGATACTACAGGTAAAACAAAATCTATGAATCCCTTGTGACAGTAGCTTGGTTTGCTGCCATGTATGAATCATTCTTTACACACACATATGCTTTAACCCATAGAGAGAAAATGTCACCCAACACAAGGACAGCTCTACATTTCTTCACTTGAAGAAGATCAATAAAGTCCTGCTGAAGTGAACAGAAGTTGCAGTATAAACTAATTCTTTATAAATCCCAGCCAGCATGCAAACATGTTGGTATAAAGGTATGCTTCACTTGCTTATCACATTATTCCATATAGCACTTGTGATATTCGGCAGAATGCTTGAGCAGATATCACAAACACTGTGGAAGGGGGAAACTGGACAGCAATAAAATTTTTCTAGCTGACAGTAATACCAAAATGTTGTATTCATGCATTCATAATTCTTGTAATTTACAAAAATGATTGTGTTGTTACATTATTACTCAGTACAACAAAAGCAGAGATCATAACTACGCAAATTACTTGTGTGTGTGTGTGTGTGTGTGTGTGTGTGTGTGTGTGTGTGTGTGTGTGTGTGTGTGTGTGTGTGTGTGTGTCTCTCTCGCTCTCTCTCTATTTATATATATAGGTTCATAGGTTCATACTAGGCTATCTGCCCTAGGGCATTTATAAGCCTAGCCAGAATGTGTTTGGCTTTCGCCACCCATTTTAAATTTATTTTGCTATGCCCTTTTTCGAGGTTAGTATACTGTGCCTCTGTCTAACAGTGACACAGTAGTGATACCCAGGGTAAACCTATGATCTCCCATCCACTCATCAAGATTCCTCTTGAAGAGAGTCAATGAGGGACTCTGCCTAACCTGGACTGGGATTTTATTCCAGAGTGAAGGGAGCCTCTGGGTTATGAATCTGTCCCTCCAGCATGTCCTATTTATTTCAGTGCTGAGGTTCAAGTCTCTCAAGTGCGTAGCTCGATGGGATTTGGATTTTCTGAGGTGCAGCATGTCCATTAATTCCGGGTTGGGCATGGCTTTATACGTCAGGCACAGATCGCCTCTGAACAGATGGTATGCCACTGAGTAGAGCTGGAGTTTCTTTAACCGGGCAGCATATGGCATCTGTTTGAGCACTTTGATCCTCTTGGTGAGGTACTTTTGCGGTCTTTCCAGTTGCTGCAGGTGTATGGTAAGGTACATCCCAAAAGGGGCATTGTACTCAATTATGGGCCTGATGAGGGATGAGTAAAGAGGCACGATGACCTCCCCTGATCTAGATGTGAATCCCTTCATGATTAGGTGGGCTATATAAAATGTTTTTCTAACCACTTTGGCCACGTGGTTGTCAAATGAGAGATTGCTATCAACTTGGGTCCCCAGGTCCCTAATTACTTCTTCTGTACTTAATGGATTACCACCTATGTGGTAATTTGTGGGCACTTTGTTTTTACCAAAGGGATGACTATACACTTTTGGCATTTAGCTTGAGGCCATGGCTCTGGCACCAGTTGTCTGTTTCTATGAGGCCCTTTTGGAGGATGCTTGTGTCGGCTGGAGAGTCGACACGGCACCCAGTTTGCAGTCATCTGCGAACTTGGTCAGCCACAGTCCTTCCATGTTGGCCTGTACCTCCGAGAAATATATACCGAACAAGAGAGGTCCCAGGACTGAGCCTTGTGGGACACCACTTGTAACTGGTTTGGAGTCTGACATGGCTCCAGCAATTCTAACCATGTGGGTTCTGTCCTTGAGCCAGTTTGCAATCCATCTAGTGACATAGGGGTTTATATTTAAGCTGGTGAGCTTATCTATAATGCCCGAGTGGGGTATTGTATTGAAGGCTTTGCGAGGTCCAGGTAGGCTGTGTGGACCACCTTCCCTCATCAATGGCCTTGGTGACTGTTTCAAATAAATCAACCAGGTTTAAGAGGCAGGATCTGCCCTTAACAAAGCCGAACTGGGTAGGATCCAGTGTCTGTAGGTCCCCAATATCTTTATTTATGAGGTCCATGATGATCCTTTCCATAGCTTTGCAGACCAAGCTAGTCAGGCTTATGGGGCGATAGTTTCCAGGATCTGTTGAGGCACCACCTTTATGGAGAGGGACCACTGTTGCTGTACGCCACTCTTTGGGCACATATCCTGTAGTAAGGCTGAGATTGAACAGTAGTTTTATGTTTGGGTTTAGCTCTTCTTGGAGTTCATGTAGGACGCAGCCGGGACACCGTCTGGTCCCATTGATGCTGTGTTTTTGCTTTGGAGAGGGCAGCTCTTACCTGAGCATCTGAGATGTCAGGGGCAGCACTCTGCTGGGATAGATATTTGCCCTTTGGTGGGGAGAAGTTTGCGCTGAACCTGTCAGCTACGATGTTGGCAATGTCTGTGGGTTCCGTGTATTTTTTGTCATTTTGGACTAATTCTGAGCATATCTGGGAATTACCACCCAGGTTCCTAACATAACTAAAGAAAGCCTTGTGATTATCCTTAGTGTCCTGTGCAATTTTTCTCTCAAAGCTGGCCTTAGACAATTCTATGAGTGCCCATAGTTTTTTGCTAATACTGATCAGTGATGCCTTCCCTTTTTGGGATTTTGCTCTATCATTTAGTAGCTTCCTCCTTCTATTGTATAGTTTGTTTATGGCTGGGGTCCACCAGACAGGACGTCTGCCTTTGGAGGATTGGGTCTTGGTTTTATTTGGGATCGCATGATCCATGCATTCCTGAAGGTGTTCATAGAATGCGTTTATAAAGGATTCTGCGGTCTGGGCCATATTTTCCACAGGCCCGGGCTTTGAAGGATTCCACCTCAGTTTTGAGGAGTGTGAAATTTGCTTTAGAGAAGTTTTTCACTGTGGTTTTCTGGGCAGGGGTGGGGTCGGGATGTGAATATCCAGTGAGATTAGTTTATGATCTGATCTTACCAGTGAGGGATACACTTCTGGTCTGGAGCATAGAGTCCCCATGTTGGTGATGATCAGGTCCAGTATATTTTCCCTCTTGTGGGAGTGGTAACAAGTTGTTCCATAGCATTTGAGTTTATAAATTCTAGGAACCTTTGGGCTAGGGTGTTGGAGCTAGAGTAATGCTCCCAGTCTATGTTTGGGTAGTTGAAGTCGCCCAATATAATGGTGTTTGGAGAGACCTTCATATTTTCCAGTGTTCTCAGAAAGGCCGAGTGGGGTTCCTGGGTTTGGGAGGGTGGTCTGTAGCAGGCTATAAACTGGAAGGCAGTTTTACCCACTGTTAGTTGCACATGGATAGTCTCTGATGCTTCGTGCTTTGCCACCAACCTGGAGGTGTGGATATCTTTGATGAATATCGATACTCCCCCTCCTTTTGTGGTTCAGTCCAAGTTTTGGGGCCGAAAAGAATGGTATGAGGTATAACCTGGTAGTGCTGGGGTGCTCTCGGGAGCCCTGAACCAGGTTTCTGTTACTGCACAGATATTGATGTTCTCCATTCTAAGGAGAGTTTCGAGTGCGTGCATCTTGAGGTTTAGACTTCTGGCGTTGAGTAGCATTACTCTTAGTTTCTTATCCCTTGTAATACCTATGGAGGTGGGTTCGTCTTTTGAGCCTTGCCTAAAAAAGGCACTATGGGGGTAGCAAGAGCCTTTGCCAATATCCGAAAGCCCAGGGTGACAGGTGCAAGCCGTCCCTAGCGAAGCATCGTGGCTTGTCGAGTATATCATCCCAAGCTGACAGGCATTGGATCCCCTTTGAATGACAGCAGTACTTAAGCCAATTGTTGAAATTGATCATCTTGTCTTCATATTGTGGCATCATTCTTGGTGAGGGTAAGATGCTACTCAAGGTCAGGGTCATACTGGCCTGGGCTACATGCTCATAGAGCTCCTTTATGTCTCTTTTCATGTAGTCCAGGGAGGTACGTCTCAGGTCATTCACACCAGCATGGACAATGACTGAGTCATATTTGTACTTGCCTTGGAGTGACCTGAGTGCTTGTGTTATGTGGCGGATCCTAGCGCCCGACAGGCTGCTCACCGTGACATATATATGTATATTAGAAGCACAACTTAGGGGTAAAGGGGTGTTAGGGTGTAGTGGGTGCAGGAGTGTACTAGTGGCATTCAGAAATGAATGCTGATCCTGCACCTGTAGGTTTTGTGTAGTAGTTGGCAGTTTAACAACAGCAAGGTGCCCCTTGCATTTGTAACATGTAGTCTGCTACAGTTTCAGAGCAAATCTTATTTTTTCTCATCAGCGTTTCCATGAAATCTTTGCCAGTCTATGACTACATGTTAATAATATTGCAGATGTTACCGGCAGTGTTACTGTCTACAATAAATGATCCTTGTTTTCCTCTGAAGTTCCCCAGTTGTGTTTTTAACTAATATTCTCTGTGATAAATTTGCATGAATAAACAAAGCTGAATATTTGTTTCCCCTGCTTCCCTGTAGACTTTCATGAAAATTCCAAGTTTAGAATGCTTCACTGGAGAAAATGAACTACTGAATTGCACCCTGATGAGTTTGCATAAAATGAGAGCTGCATCAATGCCACATATACAAATCTGCACTAATGTAAACAAATCCCATAGTTTAACCTTGGTGTTTACTATTTTATGTCCAGTAACACAAAGTAATGGCCCTCAAAACATGCAAAATTTTTGTTTAAATGTACTGCAGTTTAAAAGCATCAAAG
Source organism: Protopterus annectens (assembly GCF_019279795.1). Lineage (NCBI taxonomy): Eukaryota > Metazoa > Chordata > Ceratodontiformes > Protopteridae > Protopterus > Protopterus annectens. Next base: position 1,441,047,818 of record NC_056745.1, read on the forward strand.
CTAAATGTCACTGATAAATAAACAGATATTTAAGTAAGAATTATGTAGAATACATTTTTATTCACCATATCTGTGCTGCACAGTCTTGTTGACCTTTTATATTAAGATAATTTGAAACTTTTCCATTTCTGTTCTGAATATTGACGATGAACGAAACATCACATCATACAGCAAAGGGATAAGTATCAATGTTTACCGTAAGAAAAATGACATCACAGCATTTGATGACTGCTGTAACTAGGGGAAAAAATGCATTAGCTCTAGACTCAAAGTATATATAGTTTTTACAGGAGCCCCTTACACACAGTCAAGATTTATATATATATATGGATCTACTACTTTTGATCGACAGCACATTTGATCGAAACTCATTTGATCGACAGCACATTTGATCGAAAACCAGTATTCATGGCAATTAACAGGGGTTGTCCCCCTCCCCAAAGTCATGCGACCCTGGAGTTGATATATAAAGGTGGGGGGGGGTGGGGGGGTACATCCCCCCCACATTGGGGTGTGAAGCCTCCTACCTAATTTCCTTTAAAAGATGAAAATAAAAGAAAATGTATATGTTTTATATATCAACTCCAGGGTCACACGACTTTGTGGAGGGGGACAACTCCTTTTTAATTGTCATGAATACTCTTTTTTGATCAAATGTGCTGTCGATCAAATGAGTTTCGATCAAATGTGATGTCGATCAAAAGTAGTTCATCTATATATATATATATATGTATGTATGCATGTATATGAGTCTACTTTTACTTACCAAAATTACACTTTTTCAAATTCCAAACAGCCAGCTCCACTTCAGAGAACTTCCACTTTATCGAACGACGTACAGACTACTGAAATCCTGTCTCTGGGAAACAAACCACTTGGCCATCAGGTAAAAAAAACTAAATGGAAACAAATTCAACCCACCCAAGTGGAGGGCTTCAACCCCCACAACCCCAACCCCCTCCCCCCCTACTTAAATATGCCAACTCCAAGATCACACTACACTGGGGAAAAGGACAAAGTTCACCCTGGTGGCCAAGTGGTTTATTTCCCAGGGAAAGGATTTCAGTAGCCCGTACATTCGATAAAGTGGATGTTCGCTAAAGTGGAGTTGGCTGTTTGGAATTCAAAGAAGTGTAATTTCGGTAAGTAGAAGTAGACCCATATATATATATATATATACATATATATATATATATATATATATATATATATGAAACATTCAATTTCAGTATTTCAAGATGAGAATGTCTAAAAACAATTTACGATGAAAAACTAAAACAAACGTCACAGTACTGTAAATTCATAATACCGAATTGAGAGTATGCAACGCTCTGTTTTTTAATGCACCCTTCACCACACAAAGACAACCATCCAACTCTCACCATAACAAAAACAACACAACACACACACCAAAAAAAAACCCAATAACTCTATAAATAAGCTGGGGGGCTGCACCCCCCACATCCCGCTACTTATATATGCAAAGTCCGAAGTCACACTACCATAAACAAAACAACAAGCCCACACCGACATGACCTACACTTCCACTGCACACTTTCACATGTACAGCCATGAGAAACACACACACTACACATGTACAAAAATCAACACTTACACACACACACTCTCACCTTACCTATTTCTGGACATAAACATACATTGGCCACCATGCCTAAACCCCAGAATACTTCTTCTTCTTCTTCCGGCTGCTCCCGTTACGGGTCGCCGCAGCACATCAACTGTCTCCATTTCTTCCTGTCCTGTGCATCTTGCTCTGTCACACCAACCACCTGCATGTCCTCTCTCACCACATCCACAAACCTTATGAGGCCTTCCTCTTTTCTTCTTCCCTGGCAGCTTCATCCTTAGCATCTTTTTCCCAATATACCCAGCATCCCTCCTCAGCACATGTCAAAACCAATGTAAGCTTTCCTCTCTGGCTTTGTCTCCAAACCTTCCAACCTGGGCTGACCCTCTAATATACTTAATTCCTAATCCTGTCCATCCTCATCACACCCAGTGCAAGTCTTAACATCTTCAACTCTGCCACGTCAAGCTCTGACTCCTGCCTTTTTGTCAGTGCCACTGTCTCCAACCCATATAACATAGCTGGTCTCACTACCCTCTTGTAGACCTTCCCTTTCACTCTTACTGGTACTCGTCTGTCACAAATCACTCCTGACACTCTTCTCCACCCACTCCATCCTGCCTGTACTCTCTTCTTCACCTCTCTTCCACACTCACCATTACTCTGGACTGTTGATCCTAAGTACTTAAACTCATCCGTCTTCCACACCTCTACTCCCTGCATCCTCACCATTCCTCTATCCTCCCTTTCATTCAAACACATATATTCTGTCTTAGTCCTGCTGACCTTCATTCCTCTTCTCCCAAGAGCATATCTCCACCTCTCCAGGGTCTCCTCCACCTGTTCCCTACTCTCACTACAGATCACAATGTCATCTGCAAACATCATAGTCTACTAGGACTCCTGTCTGATCTCGTCTGTCAACCTGTCCATCACCATTGCAAATAAAAAAGGGCTCAGAGCTGATCCTTGATGTAATCCCACCGCCACCTTAAATGCATCCATCACTCCAACCGCAGACCTCACTGCTGTCACACTACCCTCGTACATATCCTGTACCACTCTTACATACTTCTCTGACACTTCCGACTTCCTCATACAATACCACAACTGCTCTCTAGGCACCCTCTCATATACTTTCTCTAAATCCACAAAGACACAATGCAATTCCTTCTGACCTTCTCTGTACTTCTCCATCAACACTCTCAGAGCAAACATCGCATCTGTAGTGCTCTTTCCTGGCATGAAACCATACTGCTGATCACTAATCATCACCTCCCTTCTTAACCTAACTTCCACTACTGTTTCCCATAACTTCATGCTGTGACTGATCAGTTTAATCCCTCTGTAGTTACTACAGCTCTGCACATCACTCTTATTCTTAAAAATCGGTACCAAAACACTTTTTCTCCATTCCTCAGGCATCCTCTCACTTTCCAAGATTTCATTAAACAATCTAGTTAAAAATTCCACTGCCATTTCACCTACACACCTCCATTCTTCCACAGGTATGTCATCTGGACCAATAGCCTTTCCGTTCTTCATCCTCTTCATAGCTATCCTTACTTCCTCCTTGCTAATCCACTGCACGTCATGATTCACTATCCGCATATCATCAACCCCAGAATACACTATACCTTAATGAGGAGCAACCAAAAACAAAAACACCGCACAACTACTACCGCAGATTCGATAACATAACATTCATGAAAATGAAGTTTTGAATAACTGCATTTTTGATACTTTTGACTTGAGATACTGAAATTTGATATTTCAATATTTGAAGGTGGACCAACATATATATATATATATATATATATATATAGATAGGTTCATACTAGGCTAATTTCCCTTGTGGACCATTTCAAGCCTAGCCATAGCCAATTATTCCATGTGAAAATCAAACCTTGCACCTTGTGTCTGTAAGGTAAACACCTTAAGCATTATGCCATCTTCCCACCCAACAAGTATATATATATATATATATATATATATATATATATATGTGTGTGTGTGTGTGTGTGTGTGTGTGTGTGTGTATATATATGTATATATATATATATATATATATATATATATATAATGTGTGTGTCTGAAAGTATACATATATATATATATATATATATATATATAATGTGTGTGTCTGAAAGTATACATATATATATATATATATATATATATATATATATATATATTTTTTTTTTTTTTGTTTGCACTTCTACAGGAAAGTGATCACAGATCACACAACCAAAGCCGTGTCTGGCCTGTGGCAGAGGTATTAATGTGAGCTCTGCTGCTTCACAACAATCATTGCACCCTAGGGGTCTCAAACTCAAATGACCGCTGGTGCTGTATGACTAGCAAACTCAGACAAGAGCCATATCTGTAAGACAAACAGAAATGAGGACGTGTAGTAGAAAAGTAATGTAGTCACTTCCCTCATCTCGAATTATGCTGGTTTGATGGCTGCTTGAGATCCATGTGCCATTAACTTGAAATCATTGCTTATACCAAGACAAAGTTCTTCTGCATATCCTGTAGGGCTAAAGCTACCAGTTTTTTTTTCACCTCAAAACAAAACTGAATTTAAGTAGAGGAATATTAAAAAATATGTGAAACACAGTCCCTGATTTTAACAAAAGCTATGTAAATGAGCGAAGTTAGGGATAGCTGAAATATTGAAGTGCCAGGCACCTAGTATTTGCATGAGAAACATGAAACCTCCAATTGCAAATTGACCTGACAGAGAAATTAAAATTGTTATAGGTTGATTGAGGTTGCAGGTGTCTGTATGTATGGAATGGGAAATCACAGAGTAGATTCAGCATCATTATTATTTATTTTAATATATTGCACAGAGCACTTACAACAGTCATTTGCCTTCTGATATAGCCACTGAGATCTGAAACATCCTCTTCTTTGGGATGCATGGTGCATAATTTGTTGCTTAGTTATTTACAATGTCATTTACAAGAAAAAGCAGCTGAGAACAAATCATGTTCATTCTTCTCCAAAGTGACTTCATCTCTTCTAGCAAAATTATTATCTCATTACACCAGTTTTGAAATTCATTCCATGCGTGTTAGTAAGATGTTTGAAGATTAACATTTCTTCACAACAAACTAATAAAACAGTTTCATCATGGGAATTTTTCTAATCTAGAAAATAGGACTGTTAGTGCATTTAAAACCCAATGGAAGTTAAAACATTGTTTAATTTGAGTAATATTTTATAGAAGACGGTGTTAGATATATTTTACTGAAGCCCAAAGCACTGCATATGAGAGCTGTTTATCAAGCTTTACCTTTGTATTAAATTGTCTTTATTTTATTTTATCCTCACACAGTAAGGAGGTTCTACCCCTTTGGCCCTTGGTTTCATTTTTATTTTTGCATCTGTATTGAAAATCAAATGAACGACTTGTTAAAGAGTGCAGTAATATTGCCCTGTTAATATTCACATAGGTAGACACACCTATTTTTATATCACATGTAGTTTGTTTGTATTCTAGCAATATTTATGTCTGGCATTGACTATGTTTCTTTAATAATGTGAAATCAAGCTTGAAAATTAACATATGGAATGCATCCTTTGGCAAGGTTGAACCGCTATAACCAGAATATAACAAGATATTTATTTCTCCTTTTATGTGGCAAACCTTATTTTCTAAAGATTAAGTGAAGGCTGGTCCAAATCTTTAAATGCTAACAAATTAAACTCTAAATGTATTGGATTCCTGCATAAGGCAGAAACGACAAAATTACTTTTCACAATAATTACTATTCTTGTACACATTTTGCTCCATTTGCTAACTTTTAGCTGTCTTTCATCATGATAACATCACCCTCAGGGTTCACGATAGCCTCAAAATGAAGTTTGGCTCAGATGATATTATTCAGGCCTGTGACACCTAATTCCTTCCAATATTCATGCATGGAACCATGTGAAAGGAATTGAAGATTTCCTGCCTTAAGTTGTGTTATAGTCTACTTTACGTTATTTTTATTTTTTTTGTAGTCGTTGCTTTTTCTTTTATCTTTCTTTTTTTTAACTATTGCAAAACACAAAGCAAGGCCTCCAGTAATAAAACCCAATTCCAGAAATGTCTGATGCAGAGGATAAAAAGAAAGGCATCTCAGACAGTATATAAAGAAGAAGATGCATGAAAGGTTATTACTATGTGAAAGGTTTGTTTTTCTAAATGCCCTAGCCTCTTCCATTAGGCAACAGTTAGTTGGCCCCATTTTAGAGCCAGCATGAAGGACAGAAGGTTTTCTTCTTGGGAAAAAGTAATTTAAAAAACAGCACTGCCAAACAAGACATTGTGAGTGATCTGCTTGTTCAAACAGTATTATACAACGACCCCCCATTAATATTCAAAAACGTGCACGCTGATTGGTCAGCATGCACGTTGTAAATCAGAGTTATAGTAATGGAAAAAGGTCCGGTCACCCGGACTTTTTCCATTACTCTAACACTTTTTTTACAGCAACAGAGAATGCAAAATCTCTGTTGCTTCACACTGTCTCGCTAAGTTAAATGAGTTTAACATAGCAAGACAGCTTTAAAAAAAGCAACAGAGATTCTCCGTTGCTTTTTTTAAAGCTGTCTCGCTATGTTAAACTCATTTAACATAGCGAGACAGTTTGTAAAAAGCAACGGAGATCTTGCTTTCTCCGTTGCTTTTTCAAAGCTGTCTTGCTATGTTAAATGGGTTTAACATAGCGAGACAGCTTTAAAAAAAGCAATGGAGATTCTCCGTTGCTTTTTTTAAAGCTGTCTCGCTATGTTAAACTCATTTAACATAGCAAAACAGTTTGTAAAAAGCAACGGAGATCTTGCTTTCTCCGTTGCTTTTGCCCACAGCTCTGATGTACTGCATAGGCATACGCATGCGCAGTACATCAGAACTGCCGCAGAATACCAGACAGCTGTGGAAGGGCAGCAAGGAGGCATTATACAATGCCATTATTTAAGAAAAGTAATTATTTTTTTTCTTAAATAATGTCATTAGATATAATAACCATGCCTGGGTGTGGGTAATGCTGGATTTACCCACGGTTGGCTTTGTTTGGCCACTCAGGCTTCACTCTCGTGACCAAACCACACCAACTGTGGGTAAATCCAGCATTACCCACACCCAGGCATGGGTTATTGCTATAATATTTATTTATTATTATTTTCTATATGGCAGACAGGCAAATATCTGTCAGCCATACTTCCAAAATCCATCAGCGGTAGCAAACGGGAGGGTGGCTTAATGGCTAAGGTGTTTGCCTTACAAACACAAGGTGCAGGGTTTGAGTCTCACAAGGGATAATTGGCTAGGCTTAAAATGGCTCGCAAGGGCAGTTAGCTTAGTACTAACCTATGAACCTATGAACCTATGAACCTACCTATTTGTTTCCTATTTAACCACAGTAGAAAGTGACATAGTAAGCCAGCCATCTGAGAACAATCCTGCAATCTGATGGTTGTAGGAATCCTACTCCTCTGAATGCATAAAATAGTAGTTGTCACTACATTGTATGAAGCTGCTTTACTACAAACAAGACAATGTAACATGTAGCTTATTTTTAGTAATCTTTCCATTGGATTAGATTGTTTAGTAAACATGCTAGCAGACTAGGGTGTAATTATAACAGACAGGCTGAATAATGAGAAAGTCACAGTTAGTTGTTTGTCAGGTGCCAGAATCTGCCATATCATACACGCACTCAAGTCTCTCAACAGCAGACATTGTTATGACTCTGTCATATTCTATGTTGGCGTGAATGACTTGAGATGTACCTCCCTGGACTATATAAAAGAGACATGATTGAGCTTGCTGAATATGTGTCCCAGGCAGGTATGTCTTAATCAGCATTCTACCATTGCCCAGAATGATGCCTTAATACAATACAAACAAACAATTGGCTTAGTTTCTGGTATCATTCCAGGGGGATCCAGTACCTGACAGCCTGGGAAGATATGATCGAGAGACCACAATGCTTTGCTAGAGATGGCCTGCATTTGTCTCACCTGGGCATCAGGCTCCTGGCAAATGCTCTTGCCTCCCCTATAGTGCCTTTTTAGTAAAAGTGATGAGGTTAAAACTACCAACATAAACATTTAAACAAATCACAAATTAAAGGTCATGCTACTAAACACTAGGGATCTAAACATGAAACTGCACTCATTGCAAGCATACCTAATCCTGGAAAATGCTGACATCTGTGGAGTTACAGAAACCTGGTTCAAAGCTGTGGAAAGCACCCCAAACTTACCTGGTTACTCATCTTATAATACATTCAGACCCCAAACTGTGGGCAGTAAAGCCAAAGGAGGTGGAGTTTCAATATACATTAAAGACATACACACTTCTAGGCTGGTAAAACAGTATGATGCACAGGAAACACTCTGGGTGCAGTTAACCATTGACAAGATCCCTATTCAAATCATATCTATCTACCTACCCCCAAATCTGACACAAGATGCCCAATCTGCCTATTTGGACCTGTTTGAATCTATCAAGATTCAAACTTTTACCCTGATCCTGGGTGACTTTAACTTTTCAAACATAGATTGGAAGAACTACTCATGCCAGAACATAAATGCCCAGTAATTCCTTGAATTTTCCAATGCAAATGCCTTGGAACAGCTAGTCGATATCTCCACAAGAGGTGATAATTTCTTGGATTTGGTATTAACCAACATGAGTAACCACCGCAGCATCCCTATAGTATCATCCTCCCTGGCAAGATCTAACCACAAAGTGGTCACTTTCGAAGTCACCATCTCCCCCAACCCCCCCACCAGTTAGGATCAGACATAAAAACTTCTCCAAATCTGATTACAGCCTCCTGAGGGGTGGTATAAACAGCTTCATAGCCCCCTTCCCCTCTGTAAGAACTGGCACCAATATCCAAAACTACACCAAAGTACTATGCAAGCATTTATATAGATGCTAGAAAGCTGGAGAGGTCCCAAAAAAACACGAACTTGAGGTAACAAGGAAAAAAGTTTAAAAAGCGCTTTTCGTCAAATGCAATAATTTGACTTCCTCAGACAACGAAAAAGTTCAAAACAGTTTAAAACAGTTTAAATACATTCAAAGGAAGTCATGTGACAACATAATTTACATATTAAATAAGTAACATTAAAACTCTTTCATTATAATAAAATGACCTCACTTGTACACTTTCCTATGATTAAATAACGTTTATACTAAGTAATCTAGTGAAGTTACTAAATAAATGCTAAAAAATGTGTATGTATATGTGTATGCATTTCAATTAATCAGTTTATTTTTCTCTAAATTCCCAATTTTATGCCTAGTTGTTTATGCCTGTTATTTATAACAACAAGAACAAGGCACAGTTCTACTCTCTTTGAAATGAGATATTACTTGAAAGGTAAATAAAAAGGGTGCTTATTCTTATCTATTCAAGCTCTTAAGTTTCAAATAAGACTGGATAGAGCATTTCTCATTTAGCCCTGGGAAGTGGTGGGCATCTAACCTAAGTTGCCATAACAATTTCATCTGCTCTAACAAAAGGGAATTAGGGCCTTGTCTGAATCCTTGTGTAACCTGATCAATGGCCCTAAACCTGAATTTATGGGTTGGTTCTTCGTCTATGTGTTTTGCTAAAGCATTTTCTGTCTTGTTTCTCCTGATGCTATAAAGATGTTCGTATATCCTTTCTTTTAATTTTCTATCAGTTTGTCCCATATAGAATGCTGGGCAGAAATCACACTGGGCTAAGTACACCACCATTTTTGTATTACATGTGAATCTCTTTTTGATGTAATAAGTCTTATTCCTAATGTTGAATTTCTGCCCTGTTGCAATACACCCACAGTAGTTACATGACTCACATTTTAACATCCCAGAAATTCTGGTAAAACTTGTATCATGTATTTCTAACAGGTTCTTTAAATTTTGACCCCTTCTACATACAAATCTTGGCCTCAAATCTATCTTGTTAGCTATATGTTTGTCGTTAGCTAACAGATTCCAGTTCTTCAAAATTACTTTCTTAAGGTCAAATGTTTCCGGACTAAATGTAAAAATAAAACTAGTATTATAATTCTTGTTATTAGAATCGCTCCAATTCAAATTACTAATAATTTGTTCCTCTATTGTGATGTCTATGTTCCCTTGATTTAAAACAGTATTTTGTGTTTCTTTCATTTGTAAAATTGGTTTATAAATACCTAGCAATCTTTTCCTGGTTACTTCTGAAATAAGATCTAATAACAATAATTTCCGACAACCTCTCTGCATAAACATCCTTTTTAAATGTTCACATTCATTCACAAAGTCACTTTCAACTGTCGTCATCCTAGCTGCCCGAACTAACTGGCCTTTGATGACTGACTTTTTTTGATAGTGAGGATGTGAACTTGTAAAATATAAGAATGTATTAGAATATGTTTCCTTACGAAAGATGGATGCTATATAACAATCTACATCTTTTTTTAATATGATATCTAAGTAAGAGATGGTATTATCACTAAAGTTACTTGTAAATTTCCGAAAGTTGCTGCTATTATTAAAGAGTTCCACTAAATTCGTGGCTCTTGCTTCATCTCCATTGAGGATGATAAAAATATCATCTAAAAAAACGTGTGTAATAATGGATGTTTTCCATTATATTCACATCAGACAAAATGTTTTGGTGTTCCCAGTGGGCCATAATAAGATTAGCAAAACTAGCACCCACTGGTGAACCCATTGCTACCCCAATTTTTTGTAAATAGATGTCATTTTCAAATTAAATATAGTTGTTATCAAGTATTATATTGAGAAGTTCATTTACTACTCTGATATCTATTGTAGGGGCATCGTATTTCTGCATCATAGCTAAAGTTGCTTGAATTCCTTCCTCATGGGGTATTGAGCTATAAAGGTCGCATACATCAACTGTTAAAAAAGTATATTCTCTGTTAAATGATAGTTGATTTAAATCTGCTAAGAATGTCCAGGAGTCTCAATTAATTTGTCTTTCTTGGCTTACATATTTTTTCAATATATTATCAACTACTTTTGCTATAGTATATGTAATAGACTGCCTGGCGTCCACAAGTGCTCTCATAGGTGGTTCAGCTAAATTTTTGTGAATTTTAGGCACTCCAAAGACCCTTGGGATCTTTGGGAAAGGCATTGTTAAATAATTGTAAGTTTTCAAATCAACTGTGCCCTCTATAAACATATAATTTAAATAAGTGTTAATATTATGATATGCTGTATGTAGTTCGTTGACGCTGACCTTCGAATATGTTTCAGTGTTTAATGTTCTCTGCATTTTCTCTTTATAGTCATTTTTACTCATAACAACTAAGCCACCACCTTTATCCGGTTTAATTAATCTAATAGGTTAATTTCTTAAATCGTATAATACCTTATATTCGTCTTTAGTAATGTTGTTGTTAATACAGTTTCGATTTTTAAATACATCCCTAATGTCTAATTCACATATTTCATTAAATACAAATAAGGTGGGGTGCATTGGCGGATTAAAAGTGCTAGAAACATACAAGTCACTATTTAAACTATTGTTATTACCACAAGTAATGGTTAGGTTAAGTTTCCTCACGAAACATTTAAAGTGCAACAATACTCTTGCTATATCTAAGTGAGGTTTTGGTACGAATGTCAGTCCCTTCGAGAGCAAGTCTGCTAAATCTTGACTAACACTACTATTGGAGTAGTTGTAAATTTTAAAGTCACTTTTTTTGTTGTAAATAATGGTATAATGGTCTTTATTCTGGTCAACGACAATTTCATTTATCTCTTCTGCTTTGCTTTCCCTCGGGTGTTGTATGGGTTCTGTTGGTTTCCTGACCTAGGGTTTTTGTTTTGATTCTTTACTGAGTGAAAATGTTGCCAGTTCCTTTGTGTTACAGATGCATACGTGTTAATTCTTTGGTTGTTAGCATTAAAGCTGTTTCTGTTGTCCAACTATTGCCCTAAGTTACCTTCCAAGTTGCTATTACTTGTAGATGGCATTTCAAAGTCTACTTCCTCACTCTGAGTACTGTTTCCGGTATTCAGGTTCGGTGGTGTTACATTTGAAAGGTTCGTAGAATTCCATGTTTGTGAAGGGGGCGGGTCCGGGTAAGCACTGCCCCTAGCATAGTCTAAACGATCTCACTCAAGTTTCTTTAATTTTGTATTTTTCAGTTTGTCTATTCGTTTTCCAATACTATTAAAAATTCTATTATAGTCATAATGGTAACAGGAATAGTCAGGATGGCTTTTAATGTCTAAATTCAACTGTTCAATATCTTTAGCCAAAACTTCCATTTGCAATTTATAGTGTTTGTTCATCAGTTCCATTAACTCAATCCCTTGCCCATTGAATAATTGGATGAGTTCTTTATGAAAGGCAGACCCACTCTCCAAACCTGTGGAAACTGCCATGATCTAAGTCCCTTTGGCACTATATTAGAAGTACAACACTTGTTAAAGTAAATTATTTCTAGTAGTAACTTCTTATATTTTAACAGTTTATAATCAAATAGTTTCAAACAATCGACTAACTTATATTCATTTCCTCCAGCCGGAGACACCATTGATGTTTCTGTACTTGCCTTAGTTAAAATTGGTATATCTTGTAACCAGGCGGAAATCTCTGGTGTCCCAATGAGCCCCGAGGAAAGGTTGGTATTAGAAGTTAATGTTAAGTTGATATCATTAGTAACATTCACTCTATGCCCTAATACATTCAACTGTGTGTTAGAATGTGCAGGTTGCCTCAGTTGACTTTCAGTTGCACTAAGCCCCTTGAAGTTGTACAGTTACTTGCAATAATTGGAACAAGGCCAGTAGTCTGTTTTTGACATAAAGTTTCCACTCGTGCTGTGAGGTCATCTAACCGCTTGGTCATCAGTCCTAAAAGCAGAGGCAAATTGACTGCTTCAGTCGTGTTAGTTGTACTATCATATCCGCTGAGTTCCCTTGTCCTTCGGATGCCATCACAACAGACAAACTCGATAAAACCAAAAAGCTTAACTGCTAGAAAACTGGAGAGGTCCCAAAGAAACACGAACTTGAGGTAACAAGGAAAAAAGTTTATAAAGCGCTTTTCGTCAAATGCAATGATTTGACTTCCTCAGACAATGAAAACAGTTAAAAACAGTTTAAAACAGTTTAAATACATTCAAAGGAAGTAATGTGACAACATAATTTACATATTAAATAAGTAACATTAAAACTCTTTCATTATAATAAAATGACCTCACTTGTACACTTTCCTATGATTAAATAACGTTTATAATAAGTAATCTAGTGAAGTTACTAAATAAATACTAACAAATGTGTATGTATATGTGTATGCATTTCAATTAATCAGTTTATTTTTCTCTATATTCCCAATTTTATGCCTTGTTATTTATAACAACAAGAACAAGGCACAGTTCTACTCTCTTTGAAATGAGATATTCCGTGAAAGGTAAATAAAAAGGGGGCTTGTTCTTATCTAGTCAAGCTCTTAAGTTTCAAATAAGACTGGATGGAGCATTTCTCATTTAGCCCTGGGAAGTGGTGGGCATCTAACCTAAGTTGCCATAACAACTCCATCTGCTCTAACAAAAGGGAGTTAGGGCCTTGTCTGAATCCTTGTGTAACCTGATCAATGGCCCTAAACCTGAATTTATGGGTTGGTCCTTCTTCTATGTGCTTTGCTAAAGCATTTTCTGTCTTGTTTCTCCTGATGCTATAAAGATGTTTGTATATCCTTTCTTTTAATTTTCTATCAGTTTTTCCTATATAGAATGCTGGGCAGAAATCGCACTGAGCTAAGTACACCACCATTTTTGTATTACCTGACAGGACTAAATCATCCTACATAAGGAAGAGTAAACCTGTCTGGTGGACATCTGCAATAAATAAACTCTATAAAAAAGAGCTTTACTAGAAAGGCTCACCCAGACTCTGCTACACTTTGCTGTGAGGGAAAGGTTAGTTTGCTTTTTATTTGTTGCATTATAGGTTCATAGGTTCATAGATTAGTACTAAGCTAACTGCCCTTGCAAGCCATTTTAAGCCTAGCCAGTTATCCCTTGTGAGACTCAAACCCTGTGCCTTGTGCTTGTAAGGCAAGCACCTTAACCATTAGGCCACCCTCCCAACTTGTTTTTTTTTATTTTGAATACTGTGATTTGTTTTATTTACCTTGTGTTTTACTTGTATTCTGCTTTTAACTGCATATTAAAACTTGAAAAGAGACAGCTCTGTCTCTCGTGAGTCAGGCAGAAATTAGTACAGGTCAGTTGAACAGATCAGTTAAGGTTAATCATCTGTGAACTGAGAGGGTGGAGCTAAGAACTAAACCTTCTATTTAAGGGGTAAATTAAAACATTTCAGAGCTTTACTAGAAAGGCTCACCCAGACTCTGCTACACTTTGCTGTGAGGGAAAGGTTAGTTTGCTTTTTATTTGGTCTATTACTTTATTGCCTTTTTCTATTTTGAATACTGTGATTTGTTTTATTTACCTTGTGTTTTACTTGTATTCTTCTTTTAACTCCATATTAAAACTTGAAAAGAGACCACAGCTCTGTCTCTTGTGAGTCAAGCAGAAATTCTTTTCCCTACCCTCCCACCCAGTGACTGTAGTGTTCTTAAACACCACTGTCTTTCTAGTTGTCTTCCCCTTATGTTAATTTGGCCATATATCTCATTTCCTCTCTGTTTTTACTGGCTTGTGTGAGTAAGCACAAAATTATCATTTTATGAAATAACTCCCCTTCAACTATTTAAATTTATTGAGCATCCTACTCTATTCCATAGTACCAGAAAACAAAGGTGACCATCCCCTTTTAATCTATCTTGCTGTTTTAAAAAATAGTGACTCTCCAATAAAACATAACTTTTTAGACAGGTAAAACTTAATTTACCTACTTTCACATCTAACTGCTCTAGTGCACACTGCAGTGTTTAGGATAAACCATTTTTTTCATCTTACCTTTAAGCATCCCTGTGACAAGGACTTGCTTTAAAACCTGCTGGAAAGCACTAGGAAGTCTTAAACTGATACAAGCACTCAACTCTCCTTGTTAATAAGGATAAATTAATCTTAGGCACTAAACAGCCTATAATTGCAAAGTACCTTGCTAAGGTAAGGGAAAACAGCTCTTGTACTTTACAAAGAAAAGCACCAAACCAGGCATGTCCAAGGGTCAGCTTCCGGTGATTTCTCCTGTCCACTTGGTGAATGAGGATACTGGGGCAATGCAGCAATTGCCTCATGTACACAGACAACCCTCTCCTACCACCCAACACTGCAACCTTTGAGAGATGCACTTTCATAGCCAAATTGGAAGCAAAGCTCTCTCCACCCAAGATTGTGCTAGACAGTCGAGGAGAAGGTTAACACCCACACTACACCTCAAGCAACACATAGCCCTTCTAAACCCACACCACCAACACCCACACATAGCAACAGTAAACCCACATATGTGGAGGTCGTTAACAATAACCTGCCAAGCAACAAGGCCCTCTGAAGCTGAAATGCAAGCAAACACCAATCACAACCAAAGTGTCACATAGCTCAAAACACCAGTGTGCCACCCAACAACAGCCCCTAAGGCAAGATAACGTACCAAACACTTTAGTCATAGGTGACTCTATAGTCAGACAGACTGATGTCTCACTCACCAGGTTGAACAAGGAGAAAATTACAGTCAGCTGCCTGTCGGGTCCCAGGATCCGCTACATAATGCATGCTTCAAATCACTCCACAACAGGTAAAAATATGACTCTGTCATTGTCCATGTTGGATTAAATGACTTGAGACATGCCTCCCTGGACTACATGAAAAGAGACATGGAAGAGCTCTCGGATCATGTGACCTAGGCAGGTAAGACCCCAGCCCTGAGTAGCATCCTGCCTTCACCCAGAATTATACCACAGTATAAGGACAAAATGATTGACTTCAACAATTTGCTAAGCTTCTGGTGTCATTCAAAGGGGATCTAGTATCTGTCTGCCTTGGATGACATGATCAACAGACCACAATGCTTTGCCAGAGATGGTCTGCAGCTGTTGCCCCTGGGATTCAGGTTACTGGCTAAGGCTTTTGCCACTCCTATAGTGCCTTTTTTAGGAAAAGTTCAAAGGACAAAACCACCACCGTAACAGGTACAAGCATGCAAAATCTGAAGGTAATGTTACTCAGTGCTAGAAGTCTAAACCTCAAAATGCACTCTCTCTCGAGGTACTCCTAAAATGGAGAACATTGATATCTGTGCAGTAGCTGAGACCTGGTTCAAGGCTCCAGAGAGCACCCCTGCAATACCAGGCTACAACTCTTACCACACTTTTCGGCCACCAAACCAGGACCGAAACACTAAAGGTGGAGAAGTGTCAATATTCACCAAGGATATTCACACCACCAGGCTAGTTGCCCAACACAATGCATCTGAAATTCTCCAGGTGCAACTAACACTAGGTAAGACTGCAATCCAAATTGTAGCTTGCTACAGATCCCCCACCATGCCCCAAGATTCTCACTACACCTTTCTAAGCATACTGGAAAATATTAAGATACAACCAAACACCCTAATACTGGGTGATTTTAACTACCCTGCCATTAACTGCAAAAACTACACATGTACCAATACCTTTACCCAATGGTTCTTGGAATTCATAAATTCCAACTCCCTGGATCAACTAATCCTTAGTCCCACCAGGGGCTCCAGTATCCTAGACCTGGTCATTACCAACATGGGAAATCGATGCTCGACACCTATGGTCACCCCCTTGTTGTTCAGGTCCCACCATAAGCTAATCATTCTTGACATCCAGATCCCACCCCCACCCTCCCAGTAAGGAAACCTCCGTAAAAAACTTCTCCAAAGCCAACTTCATGCTACTCAAGTCACAAGTGACAAAATTCATGACACCCATGCAGACGGGAACTGAAAGTTCGACTGCTGAATCCTACACTAAGGCACTGTATGAGCACATCCACTCATACATGAATCGTGCCATCCCCAGTAGGACCAAGATGCTCTCCTCCAAAAAAAGCAAGAAGCCAATCTGGTGGTCCCTTGCCATAAACAAACTTTACAACAAAAGGAAGAAACTGTAGCAGAAAAGATGAAAATCCCAGGATGCAAAAAACTCCCTTACCAGCCTCAGTAAGAAGCTGAGATCCCTCATAAAATCCTCCAAAGCTAGTTACGAAAATAAAATTGCCAAAGATTCCAAAGACAACCACAAGGTATTCTACAGCTATGTCAAGAATCTAAATGGCAATGCTCAGATCTGCTCTGAGCTACAACAGAATGGCATTAAATATACTGATCCCAAGGATATTGCCAATATCCTGGCAGATCGATTCAGTGCAAACTTCACCCTCCTCTCACCCCCTAAAGGGCCCATCTCAATACCGAAAGATTTCCAAATTCCAGTAATAATGGCCATAGGTAACAAATGCACTCTCCAAAGCTAAGAATATAGAATCCATGGGACCAGACAACATCCCAGGCTGTGTACTACATGAACTACAAAATGAACTGGCACCTCACCTAAGTGTCATGTTTAATTATAGCGTCACCTCAGGCTTCGTGCCCACTGAGTGGCTCACAGCTACAGTTATCCCACTCCACAAGGGGGGATCCACCTTGGATCCTGGGAACTACCACCCCATCAGACGAGCCTTATCTGCAAGGCCATGGAACGTATTATCATAGAACTTATAAACAAAGACATTGGCAACCTTCAAACACTGGACCCCATGCAGTTTGGGTTCATGAAGGGCCAATCTTGTCTCCTGAACCTGATTGACTTCTTCAAATGAGTCTCCAGAGCCATGGACAAGGGTAAGGTGGTCCACACAGCCTATCTGGACCTCTCCAAGGCCTTCAACACCATCCCCCACTCTGAAATCATAGATAAACTTACTAAGCTGGGCATTAATCCCTATGTCATTCAGTAGGTTGCCAACTGGCTTACTGACAGAACCCACACTGTAAATGTAGCCGACTCCAAATCCAGCTCCAGACAAGTGACAAGTGGAGTACCTCAGGGTTCAGTCCTGGGACCTCTCTTGTTTGGCATCTGCTTCTCCGAAGTACAGGCCAAAACTAAGGGACTCTGGCTAACAAAGTTTGCAGATGACTGCAAACTGGGAGCCATTATTGAATCCCCAAATGATGTGGATATTCTACAAAAGGGCCTTACAGAAACAGATGCTTGGTGCCAGAGCCATGGGCTCAATCTCAATGCCAAGTAATGCATAGTTATCCCCGTTGGGAAAAAACATGTACACATGAATTACCACATAGGTGGCAGTACACTAAACACCGAAAGTGTAATAAGAGACTTAGGGACACAGGTGGACAGTGGTCTCATCTTTGATAACCACATCGCCACAACAGTAAGGAAATCCTTCTATGTGGCACAACTCATCACTAAGGGCTTTTCATCCAGCAAAAAGGAGGCCATTGTCCCACGGTACTCATCCCTCATTAGACCCATTATAGAATACAATGTGCCATTTGCTATGTACCTCTCAAGTCATCTGCAGCAACTGGAAAGGACGTAGAAGTACCTCACTAAAAGAATCACAGGCCTAAAGCAGATGCCCTATGCTGATCGTCTAAAAAATCTCCAGCTATACTCTGTCGCATATCGTCTACTCAGAGGCGATCTCTTCTTAACATACAAGGCCATGTCAAACCCAGAGCTGTTGGACATGTTACACTTAAAGAAATCCCAATCCCTCAAAGACACACGCTCCAGGGATCTAAACCTTGTCATCACAATGAACAAAACATGCTGGAGGGATAGGTTCCTGACCCAGAGACTCCACAGACTCTAGAATAGACTGCCCATACATGTCAAGCAGAGCGCCTCTTTGGCTCTCTTCAAAAGGAACCTTGATGATTGGATGTGAGATAGGAAATTCACCCTGGGAATCATGTCAGTCACCCTGCTAGACAGGGGTCCAGGGAAGTAAATACTGTGAGAAGAAATAGCCAGGGAATTGTTATGGCTAGGTTTGTATAGGCCCTAGGGCCGATAGCCTAGTATCAACCTATGAACCTAAAAACTTGTTGTCCAAGACCAAGAAGGAGCAGGTGCCCAATTGGAAGCAATATCTCCTTAGCCTGAACAAGCAAATAAAAGCACTAGTGAAATCCTCCAAAGCAAACTTCGAGTCCAAATTGGCCACATCTACTAGAGATAGTCACAAGGCCTTCTTCACATATGTCCACAACCTCAAAGGAAGCACCCCGGTCTGTTCAGAACTGGTGGTCAAGGACACCACATATACAAATGCCGTAGATATAGCAAACTTGCTGGCTGACAGATTCAGCAAAGTCTTTACCCCTCTGTCCTCCCCATCAGTAAATCAGGACATCCCCAGTACCTGCCCCCTTCCCCTTATATCTAGGGAACAGGTCATCACTGCTCTCTCAAAGGTAAAAAATACAGCCTCCATGGGACCCTATAGCATCCCAGGCTGCACCCTACATGAACTCACAGCACCATTAGGCACCCTATTCAACCAAAGCCTGAGTACTGGCTTCATCCCAGCTGACTGGAGGACAGCCTCTGTCATCACTTTACACAAAGCTAGAGCATCTACCAATCTGAGAAATTATAGACCCATCAGCCTCTCTAGCCTGATCTGCAAGGCCATGGAATGGATTATCATGGACCTCATTAAGAAGGACTTTGGCAACCTTCAATCATTTGATCCCACACATTTTGACTTCATCATGGGGGTGTCATGTCTGCTAAATTTGGTCGACTTCTTTGAGACAGTCACCAAAGCCATGGACGAGGGTAAGACGGTGCACATCACCTACCTTGACATGGCCAAAGCCTATGACACTATTCCCCACTCAGGCATAATAGATAAACTCTCTCAACTAGGCATCAATCCATATGTTACCAGATGGGTAGCAAACTGGCTCACTGATACAACCCACATAGTCAAAGTAGGGGAAGCCACCTCAAGCAGTAGACCCGTAACAAGCAGCATACCCCAGGTTTTGGTCTTTGGGCCTCTGTTATTTGGGATATACTTTTCTGAGGTGCAGGCCAAAACCAGTGGGCTATAGCTGACCACGTTTGCAAGCTGAGTGCTGTCATCACTTCCCCTAGTGATGTGGACATCCTCCAAGAGGGTCTGACTCAGACAAATGACTGATGCCAGAAACATGGGCTCAAGCTGAATACCAAAAAATGCATCATCATCCCTTTTTGGGAGCGAGATGTCCCCACAAATTATCACATGAATAACAACTTCTTAAGCACACAAACAGTCATGAGGGATTTGGGCACCCAGGTTGATAGCAACCTGAGTTTTGACCACTGTGTCCCTTCTGTTGTACGGAAAGCCTTCTACATGGCCCACCTCATAAGTAAGGGTATCTCATCCAGGGACAAGGAGGTCATAACATCCCTATATTCTTGAGAAAGACAAAAACACAGGTACCAGATGAACAGCTTGGTCTTCACTTCAGAGCCAATAGTATGTATAAAAAGTCGAACTGCCACAGTAGAAGGAAAATTCTTTATTGCAAGGACAAAGTGAGCACTTTCACGACCTTCCAGGTCACTCCATTAGACTTAATAAAACATCCCATACCTTCCTTGATATATATACTTGCAAAGTAACCATTAGTTAAGACAGACAATTGAATATTTATGTCAGACTCAATTAATTTAAAAATAGTAGGAAAAAACATAAATAGACATAAAACTGTTAAAAACAGTATGCAAATTCAAATGTGAATGCCTATAGAACCATGTAGAAGGGAATTAGTGTTTTAAGGCTCTTGCCTTTAAAAATGGCTTCAAAGAAACAGTTTCATTAATGCCTGGGGGTTTGTCTGCATTTAGTTGCAGAATCCATTTTTGCTCAGCCTCTTCTGTTCTATTTCTAATGTCACCCCCTGTGATATTTTTTTTCCAGAACTTCTAAAACCAAAAATTTAAAAACATGGTGCATCCCTTCAGCTTCTACATGTTTAGCTAGGGCACTACTCTCCTTTTTATTTATTATATGTCCCTCATATGTTCTAAAATGTGTTGGTTGAGCATTCTATTTGTCTTGCCACATAACAAAATTTTACAGTATTGGCAAAAACTAAGCTAGACAATATTTCTGTATATTTCTGGTTCTGCAGTCACAGAGGGGATATCTGTCTGGCATACAAAGCTGTCTCAGACCCTGCCTTGATGAGACTGCTGCATATCTGCAAGTCAAGCTCCACTCGAGTAACCCGCATGTGTGACCTGGTCTGTGACATCAACAGGACTTGTTGGTGGGACAGATTTGTGTCCCAGAGACTCCCCATTCTGTGAAATAGACTCCCTCTCCATGTCAAGCAGAGGACCTCTTTATACATTTTTAAGCACAACCTGGATAACTGGATGGGAAACAGAAAAGACACCAGTGGGATTTCAACTGTGTCCCTGCTGGACAGGGGCTTTGGGTGCTGACTTGTCTAAACATAAGCTAAGCTCTTGGCTAGGCTTATAAGGACCTCAGGGTCAACAGCCTAGTAACTTCCTATGATCCTGTGAATCCAGAGGCCAACTCAAATTTTTGTTAGCTTTAAGGACTATCTTGTCTTCAGGAAAGACAAATATGAAACATAATCTATTTCAATAAGCTATGTCTTTAAATTACACACTGCTTTATTTAAAGTGACATTAGAGTTTTTCATCAGACTTTAAGGAGACTACCTAATAAGTACAGAGTTCAAGCATGAACACCTTATAGGAAAAAAGTTTTTCATCAAAAACACAGACACTTTTCATTCTTTTAATCAGGATATCCAAAGAGATAAAATAGAAGCCTTATTATATAAACAAATTAAATTGAGGCTTTTGAAAATGTTTAATTATCTTAAACAAATTCTTACAGATCAAATGCATACTGCTTTAAGCAAACAAATGTAAGAAAATGAGCAGATAGATACTGAAAATATGACCGTAGCTCAGGGTAAATACACAGAATTATTTCATAGAAAGCATGTTGAGTGTTTGAAATTGTCATAGTTAAAAGGAAGTATGGTTAAATTCAGTAAGGGAATTCAATAAGGTATGGTATAGGCATTTGTCAATCCTTATTAGCAGTTCCTATGCAAAATGTTATGGAAAGCATGCCCACACACACACACACACATATATATATGTGTGTGTGTGTGTGTATATATATATATATATATATATATATATATATATATATATATGGGTTCATATGAGATAAATGACACGTTGTTCCATCGACAGCCGGCAGATGGACTTAAGTACAAAATTAACACGTCAGAACAACGAAACTCACTAAACCGACAAGTCTAAACTACATACTAGCACTAAACAACACATACCTGCAAAGTACAATCACTACCACAGAAACACATACACAACTACATACATACTCGCTGCTACCTCACGATATACACCTCATACACTCCACACCACAAAAACAATAATTAAAAAACAAAACGGATCCCCACTCCAAACACCACACACACAACACAAGCAAACCAAACTCCTACCAAAGCAACAGTAAACCTGACATACACACCTATCGACAACCCTGACCCAAACCCTAACCCAAAGGTCCGTCACTCTCGCACACTCACCTAACCCGCGCCCTAACCCTAACTCACTTAACCCACCCCTTACCCAAAAGATATCACTACTACACACTTACCCGACCCTAACCCTAACTCACTTAACCCACCCCAAAGATATCAGTACTACACACTTACCCGACCCCTAACCCTAACTCACTTAACCCACCCCATCCCCACAGACCGTGAACGCCACCACACTTACCTTTCACATGCACCTAACGTCCGTCACTACTGCATACATACACATCCCTTACACATTTCGCTTACCTCCGCGTCGGTGTCGGTTGACTGACTTTCGTTGATTTAAGTTTTCATTCCTTTGACGTTTGGTTAACTGACGTTCATTGATTTCAGGTTCCGTTCCTTTGACGTTTCGGTTACTTGAAGTCCATCTGCCGGCTGTCGATGGAACAACGTGTCGTTTAACTCATAGGAACCCATATATATATATATATATAGAGAGATAACAAATCAAACCATATTTTGTCAGACCATGATTTTGTTTGGTATATATTGTTACTAGATCTAGGAAAATAGCAAATGGTATCTGCAAAAATAATGCAGTGAAGGGAACTGGAAATGGTACATGGTGAGTAGATAAACTTAAGAGATAGAATCCATACATAAGAAAAGAATTAGTATAACTACAAAAACTACAGCCACTATTTAAAGCACATTTTTGTTACGTGCTACCACCATCTGGTCACTCATCAGTCCTATTATGGATAGCCTTTCAAACCACTGCACCACAACAACATACATGATCTCTCTCTAATCATCTACAGTCCACAAAATATTTCCTCACTGTTCTAGGACTTGCTAAACATCCACCAAATACTCAAATAGCAAATCATTTACTGTCTAGTTCACCTGCTGAGTTACTTTTCAATTAAACAGGTCTTTGTCTTGAAGAAACACCAGAAAATATCATGAAATGTTTCAGTACTGGGAAATATTCAGTTAAATTAGCTATTTAGGTAGAGTTCCTCTTTTTGCAATAGGTAAGGAATTCATGACCCTTTACTTCCTGTTAGGTCAACATTTGAGGTCCAGATGATAGCCAACAAACAACATTGTTTAAATAACTAAAATGTTCTAACCTCAAAATAAGGTAGTATAGCTGTTGAAAGGAAGTAGCAGTCTAAGGATCTTTATGCATATATCAACTGGACACAAGCTGATTTAAGTATACTTTTCTCTGAACTTATTTAAGAAAGATTTGATTCAGTAAATATTGTGTGGCTCTGTCTATCTGCAGTTGCCTGAAGTGTGAAAAAGTGTAGCCATCTGGGCTCATTGAAAGTTGTTTGACTGCTTTGAAATTCCTGTGTTAGGGTTAGCCTGGGGGGTTTTCTGCTTGCTTTAAAATCTGTGTTGGTTACATTTGTAGTAATCGTTTCTAATCAAAGTTGCTGGCTACTGAGACTTGTCTGCATATATCAACTGGACACGGGCTGATTTAAGTATACTTTTCTCTGAACTTATTTAAGAAAGATTTGATTCAGTAAATGTTGTGTGTCTCTGTCTATCTGCAGTTAGTTCCCTACCCCCTCTCCCTCTCTGCAGTTAGTTCCCCACCCCCTCTCCCTGTTTCCTGTTGTGGTGTTAATCTTGGTAGCTTTGGAATTGCCCGCCCCTGCTGTAAATCTGTTTTTGGACACTCCTCCTGGACCCATCTCATTTGCTCACTCAGCGGAGTTCAGTGAGATCATATTTTGATTTCAGATACTCCTACCAGTCCCATCTCCTCTGCTGTGTACAGAGACAGCACTTGGGAAGGACATTCCCCTATAGTATCTTAATCTGCTCTGTTTCCTCCCTCTCAAAAAAAAAAAGAAATTGCACTCCATCTGCTTTACTGTATTTGTGTTTCTTCCTACTTTATTACTTTATTTTGCTTTTGCCTCTTTTTAAAAGTACTCAATTGAATATATTGTGCTGCCTTTATTACTGCTTGTTAGTAGCCTGATTAAATTGTAACTGTTATTCTAAGGCCCTTGGTTTAAGCACTTGGGCTTCAAACCAGTTGTTTTACATTAAGAAGGTTTGTGGTCTGCACTGTTGTGGAAGGACAGGTAACGTGCATCCTTCTAAGTTGGGAACTGTTGATTGAAGGCTCAGTGTCTGTTATTCTAAAAGTGTATTAGTTCTGGGTTAAGCACTTGGGCTTCAGGCCAGTTATTTTACATTAAGAAGGTTTGTGGTCTGCACTCTTGTGGGAGGAAATATATATATATATTTATATACACACTTGTTTCCCACCTTTCTGAACTAGTATAGTCCAGTTTTCAGGTCACTGCTGAATCCAGAGCTATGTTACAAGTTTCTGTGTTGCCCATACCTTACTTGGATAGAAGGAAGTTTCTCTGTTCACCTGTGAGAGAGGGGATCTTTGAGCAGCCTATCTGTCTCTGGAGGAGTGGTTTCAGCCCAAAAGTTAGTAGTTTATTGGCCATTTTGGGCTAATTTCTATCTCTTTCACTTCCCTGCTATAAAAACCGCATTTGCGCAGTTTTTGCTCTTGTATTTTGCTCAGCAAGTGCCGTCCAGGTGTTCTGCAGAGTCTACAGCAGCAGAGAGACAAAATACTGACTTTGGAGTGATTAAGTATCATTTTTCTGCTTTTCTTGCTGTCTTAAATTAATTCCGCCTAAAACACCAGTTGTTTTAGTGTTTCTGTGATTTAAAAAGTTTGTTATTGCTACATATCATACTTATTTGCTGCCTGCACTTAATTAAGTTGTTTTGTGTTTAATCTGTTTAACTGTTGTTGGTTACACATTAAAGTGCAATTGCCTTTTCTGTGCATTTAAAGTGTTGTTTTCATTGTATCTGCTCTATTATCTGAGAAAAAAAAACAAAAAAAACAAAAAAATATACTTGTTTCCTGCCTTTCTGAACTAGTATAGTCCAGTTTTCAGGTTATTGCTGAATCCAGGGCTGTATTACAAGTTTCTGTGTTGCCCATACCTTACTTGGATAGAAGGAGGTTTCTCTGTTCACCTGTGAGAGAGGGGATCTTTGAGCAGCCTATCCATGAACACAAGACCACCCCTTTATCGGGCTTCATGATATGTACTTTCTGAAGTTTAAGAAAATTCAACAGTTCTTTTTCAACCAAAGACATATTTCTATCTTCATGGGTAAACTGATTTTCCCAAGAACGTCCCTGTTTCACAAATTTTCTCAAAAACATTTAACGTTTCATGCATTGGGGGATTAAATACACTAGCAATTCTCAAATCATTGCACATACTAGAGTTATTACCAAACAGTACAGATAGATTAAGTTTACAGACAAACATTTTTAAATCTACCAATGTTTTAGCAGTCAGAGACTGCCCTATATGCCAGGCATGGGTCACCCCTTAACAACCTGTAGCAGACAGAGCACAGTGACAGGGTTTTTGGTCTTTCCACATAAGACTTGTTTTGTTTACCCTGTAATTTCTTGGTGAGAAACTTTGTGGTCTCTCCAATTTTTGCAAGGGCCTGATGAAGTACATGCAAAAGGGAGCATCATACTCAATTACTGGTCTGATGATGGCTGAGTATTATGGAATTATAACATCTTTAGATCTAGAAGCAATGCCTTTACTTATAAGATATGCTACATAGAAGGATTTCCTTACTTATGTGGATATGTGGTGGCCAAAATTCAGATTGCTATCAACCTGCATCAACTCTTAGGGGTGTGCTGTCCATAATGTAATTAGAAGGGATGTCAGCTTTCCCAAAGGGAATAATAACATATTTTTTTGCATTTAGCTTTAATACATGACTTTCGCACCAGTCATTTCTTTGTGTTAACCCTGCTTGACATTACAAGCAAATGAGACACGTTAATGATTCCTGGTCTGCCTCAAAAGTTTTGCGTGTTAACCCTGCCTGACATTACAAGCAAATGAGACACGTTAATGATTCCTGGTCTGCCTCAAAAGTTTTGCGTGAATCCATCATTTTGAGAGACACAAATATTAGCCAGGAGACTGGCAAACCATATTCTGTACTTATTAATCCAAATATTTCTGATACTAACTTTACTCAAGACGTACATACTCCTACTAAGTTTAACAAATCCTCTGGCACCAAAACCATCATAGGATTTTAAAACAATGAGTTTGGAGGTCACTGAAAAAACAATCAGTAAAAACAAAATGAAAACTCCAGCAATGGGAGAACTTCCACTGAGTGACCTCCCAAACCTCTTATAATAGAGGCACATTGGGTATATACAAATCATCCTTATGAACATCTGGTGTTTCAGCTAACTGGCGATTCTGAATGTCCATGACTTGTTTCGTCATTTTAATAGACAATTTCAGGCCAGTAAAGCCAAACGCACTAGCTGGGGATATGTGTATTTTGGCCTTGTTATGACCTCATCAGCACAAGCTGAGTGTTTGACTAAGCCTTAGAAACACAGGGCTATTATACCCTACTGATGTCCATTATCATTAGAATCACTGCAAAAATATCCCAAACAACAAACTAAAACAATGAGTGAGAAGGTCAATGAAAAACCAATCAGTAAAAACAAAATGAAAACTCCAGCAATGCTAGAATGGCCACTGAGTGACCTTCCAAACCTCTTGTAATAGAGGCACATGGGATATATGCAAATGATCCTTATGAGCATCAGGTGTTTCAGCTAATTGGCGATTCTGAATGACCATGACTTGTTTTGTCGTTTTAATGGACAATTTCAGGCCAATAAAGCCAAACCCCACTAGCTGTGGATATGCATATTTCGGCCTTGTTATGACCTCATCAGCACAGCACAAAAACTCTCAACACAAACAGTCAAACACTCTGCTTGTGCTGTTCTGATGAGGTCGTAACAAGGCCGAAATATGTATATCCACAGCTAGTGGGGTTAGGCCAATAAAGCCAAACTCCACTTGCTGTGGATATGCATATTTCGGCCTTGTTATGACCTCATCAGCACAGCACAAAAACTTTCAACACAAACAGTCAAACACTCTGCTTGTGCTGTTCTGATGAGGTCATAACAAGGCCGAAATATGCATATTCACAGCTAGTGGGGTTTGGCTTTATTGGCCTGAAATTGCCCATTAAAATGATGAAACAAGTCATGGGCATTCAGAGTCACCAATTAGCTGAAACACCTGATGTTCATAAGGATCATTTGCATATAGCCCATGTGCCTCTATTACAAGAGGTTTGGGAGGTCACTCAGTGGAAGTTCTAGCATTGCTGGAGTTTTGATTTTGTTTTTAATCATTGGGTTTTAACAAACAACTTCACCAGTATTACCCATCAGGCATTTTGTCTGACTGCTTAAGCAACCACCACCCCACTTATACCATACAGTGTTGCTCTCCAACACCTACATCTATAAAATTCAGCTATGTGTGAAACTACTCAAAGTTCAACAGAAAACAATCCTGTGAAACCTTATGCCTGTCCAACTGAAATATTCTAAAAACTCTTCTTCTTAGTTATGCTACATTACATTTCAACCACACTTTTCTAAACATTTGGTAAACTAAGAGCACCATATAGTTACCAACCATTGTTTTTTATCACTTTAATAAAGGAGTAACCATACTTGATTAGGTGGAGAAATGGTGCACTGGGTAATGTCATCTCACAACAATAGGTTTTCTTATTTTTTTTTTTTTTTTTTGCCGGAATGCTTTCTATGTGGAGTCTGCATGATGCTTTTGTAAATTGATTTTATCTGGTTACTTTGGTAACCTCTAAATAGTCCACAGGTGTGTGTGTGTGTGTGTGTGTGTGTGTGTGTGTGTGTGTGTGTGTGTGTGTGTGTGTGTGTGTGTGTGTGTGTGTGTGCACATTTGTATGTTTTTGCTGTTTGTCTGTGATACAGAAGAATGACCTAGAGATCTGCTTCTGTTCCCAATGTTGTCTAGTAAACTGTCTTGATAGTGATGCCATTCATAGGGCTGTACAAGAGTTGTCTGTGACTTGTAAGCATAAATGTATGGATTCTTGATGACAGAAATCTGGATAAAATTAAATCAAGATGCATAAAAAGACTGATAATTAAGCCTGAGTATTTGGATGTGCATGGTGGAACAGCTCACATTTGGTTTTGAACCTTTGTTGAGGCCTTCTCAGGACCTCCACCACAATAATGGTTTCTTGAAAAGTAAAATGTATTGAAAGCCTTAGCTGAAAGACTGACACATTTATTAAATAAGCATACTGTTAGATCACAGAATACTAAGCTAGCTCTGTTTATAGATGGGAACAATTTCTGCTTTGACATTGCATAACTATTCTGGAGCTGCAATTAGTGGATGTTTCCATTTAATGAACTCTGCTGAGCAGAAATGCAGCTTAAAGATGCTGTTTTATTTCATTACACTGACACATATCCTTCAGTCCATAGGGTGGAAAATGCCATATTATGTTTGAGAGCTGAATTAAATGCTGTTTTTTCTGAAATTATTCTTTGCACACATGAGGTCTTATGGATATTTGGGAACCTTTGAATCAAGCTGACTAGCACACCATCATTTTCATCAGCCTCAGCTAGTGTTACCTACAGGTAAGACTGCCTCATATCTAAATGAGCTTTGTGTCCTTCCTTCTTTCTGGGAGCCACAACTGTTCTCATTCATGGTAAGACTTCCTGTCATTATCGCCTGAAACCCTGTATTTTCGCTACACTTCTCTCTGTGTCGACCCTAACCCTGCATCAGGCTTCACCTTTTCCATTTATTAACACTTCATATCAGCATATTTGTTAGATAGAAATGTTTTCTAACTGTCCTTCCTTGGATGCCTGAATTGGGATATTTCCTGCTGTTTCCATGTCTGCTAATTTATTTTCATTTTGACTGAATAACAGCCAGTATTTGGACACTCTAACTGTTCATGAGTGTGAAATAAGTTAAGCAATGTTTGGTAGTTAGTGCACAAGATTAAAACTACGAGCTACTTTCTGAGGTTTTTATTCCATCGGCCACCCTTTGTGTACTGTGTGATCTCAGACAAGTTATTTAACCAGGCAGTCCTTTGCATTAGGTGAAATTGCTTGAGTGTCGGTAGCTCAAAATAAAAAAGGTAAAAGGCCTGATACTGAGCCCTACTTTTCATAGGAAATCATTGTCAGTGCAGTTTCTAAGTCTTTGCGCTATGGTACACTTGTGAGATTTCTCCCTTTTTCAAGTTAGTGCAACAATGAAGTTGGTATTTATAAGTTTGCAGGTGAGGCACAGAGGGTCTTGCCCCTAAAAAAAGCAATTCAAATTTATGTTTTTCACCCTTCTGTGTTTTCGGCATTTTTTCATCCTTTCAGCTCAGCAGCTTTCAGGAATTCAGTGTTTCATAGTAGAATCCAGCTCTTCAGGTCATTTGGAAAGTTGGGCTTGGATCCTAATCGTCTCCTGTACTGCATGCCTGACAACTACCTTGGAAACGCTTTAAGATGTATTTTAATGTTAGCATATTCTGCGTATCAATGACTTTAGTCTGCCATGTTATTATATTATGTTTCTTCTTCCTGTGCTTAACATAAAATTTTAAAGTAAACATATACTTTTATTTTATTTTATTTTATTTTATTAACTGGGGTAGAATACTGAAAACCTTGGACCATTTTCAGACTCAGTCTAGAAGTAGATTTCACAAAAATAGATGAAACAAACCACAACAATCATCATATAAAATGCACGGTACAATTTTACAAGCACTTAACAAGACACAGTTATATGTTCATTGTAGGCTTAAATGGAGTACATTATCCACAATATTTATGTCTTTTTAGTAACCCTGAACAGTGGAGGGATCCCATTCCAAAGATTAAAGACAGGCAAGCAGATAATGACCTATGCCTAGGGGAAGCTAAATATGCCATATTTATTCATTGATGCATAGTTCAGAAATTCCTTTAGTAACATAGACACATTTACCTCTCAAAAAAATCTGGCCAATATATTCCCCTGTGGAAGAATTTTCCTATAAAAGATATTTATTGCAATTAATTATTATCTTTAGAGGTTTTCCTTCACAGCTATGGAAAATGTTGATTATCTTTGATGTGCATGTGTGTGTGTGTGTGTGTGTGTGTGTGTGTTATGTTTGTGCACAGGTGCATATCATTATGTTTGTGTGTGTGTGTTATGTTTGTGCACAGGTGCATATCATTATGTTTGTGTGTGCGTGTGTTTGTGTGTTATGTTTGTGCACAGGTGCATATCATTATGTTTGTGTGTGTGTGTGTGCCTTTGTCCTAATCAGTGAAAACTGCTTTACATGCACGTGTGCATTTGCGTCTCTGTTTTTGTCATAATCAGCGAAAAGTGTATTATATGCACCTGTGCGCACACACATGTGTGCATGAGTTTATTATACCTGCATACTGTTACATATCTATATGTTCATGTGTGTGTTCATGTCTGTTTGTGCTTGTCTTTGTCATAATCATTGAAAAGTGCTTTATGTATGCATGTGTGAGTCAGTGGGCCTGTCTTTTTAATAATCAGTGTAAACTGCATTATGTTTTATTGGAGATGGCAAATGCTTCCTCCAAGGTATATGGGAATATCTGAACCTCATCTTCCACCATTCTGGAATCTACTTTATTTACCTTGTTAGGACTCCTCTTACAAGTACTGATAAATAAGTATCCACTAGAGTACTTTGAAGTAGATGGAATTGCACAATCCTTTAGGAAAATATTTTTTACACAGATGCTGATTAATAACACCACTGGAAGGGATCCGATGTAGTCATTCTAGTTCTAATAAGGATTTACTACAAAGGAAATTGCTATGATGTGGACAGGGAGTTTCAAAGGAGTTATGCAGTCATCATTATGTACCACCACTTTTCTAATTGCTAATCAAATAAATACTGTCATAAAGACACAGAGCATCATTTTTGTGTGCTGTTAAATGTTATGAAATTATCGTTATATGAGTATACAGCTTTAAATACTTCTTTCCATCTGAAGCTATACAGTGTGTTTTGCAGCAGAACATTGAAACCCTCTATGGTTCTCTGATTTTTCTAAACAAAATGATCATTTGTTTTCAGAACAGATCAATGCTAAGAGGATCCTGATAGATGTGTGGGCATCCAGTCTATTAGTCTATTTATTCCAGTTTTCGACTCTGCTGCCAACTCTGATTAACAAGACCCTCAATGTATAAATGTTGTGGTCATTATTTCAGACTATGATCACAGTGAAAATAACAATTTTGATTCTCATAATGTGGCTGTTTTCTGCAGAATAAGTGTCAGCAATTTTTCTGTGCATCTAGACTACAAACATAGATTTTTCCATCGCTGCATCTCTTTTTTTAATTGCTTGAAATGTACAACATTAAAAGCATGGCAAAAATTGCTATATAAAGTTAAAGGTTAAATTTTAGAAGTAATGAAAATGCACTAAGTTATGTATTTAGACCATTTTGTCATATGGAAAAATATGTAGTAACTAAAAAATATCCAGGCAATTTTAGTAACATGGGAAATATATAAACTTTATTTTCAGGTTATCAGGCATGATTTATACACGCATGTTTATGTAGCCACACACACACACACACACACACGCACACACACCACACATACACACACGCACACACACACACACACACACACACACACACACACACACACACACACAGATAAAGTGATAGGCAGATAGATGGACAGACAGACAGAAAACTGTAAAAGATGAACATAAAAATGAATGCCTGTACACAGACTTTGCTATATTGTTGTGAGGCTTCATCATTAAAACATATGCAAATATGATTAAAAGAAGTAAATGCACATGCAGTGTAGTATAACCCGTTCAGCTGGAAAATAACTTTCATGGTAGAATTTCTTCCTCAGTACTTTAAGAAGTTATAGATAAACTGCCTACTCTTCTATTGATTTTTTAGTAGTAGTTTATTGACATATTATTGGACTGAGAAATATGTGTGAGGAATAAGTCAGCTCTTGAACCAATAGTCACTTTTAAATACCAGTGAGTCATGACTTTTCTGAATTTATTTTCTTGCTGTACTTATAGTATCTGCTGTTATAATTGCATCAAAAACCCAAATAATGCAGGGGAGCAGTTTGTTTCCCCTTACCGGAAATAAAATTCACAGCTTGTTGAGGATTATAACTTCTTTTGTTTTATTATTCTACTTTATTTACGAAACTATTGCATTTATTTTCTTTTATGCTTTAGATGTCTTTTGCCCTATGGCCACTTTTCAGAGCAAAACTGAAGTGGTATTTTTTTTTTATTTATGCTTTTGTTACTGAGTTAATCCTATTCCAGCCCTTTTGCTTCATTTCAGGGTAGATGTGAGGTAGTATTCATATTGAGAACTGGGAAGTTTGTCCAAGGCACAAAAGATATTTCCCTAATCTTAATAATGTTCCTTGGCATCATTCACTAGGCATATTGGACCACAGTTTAATCAATCATCTGGAGGATGGCACACTCAGGAGTGCGACAGAATTTTTTTTTGCCGCACAGCAACATCACTTTTGGAAAATGAATCCAAGCACCTAGTTTGTCACTGGAACCCACAGCGCTTTGATCTGCCTGCATCAAAGACAAGTTTGGTACCTTGTGAACCATTGTGACTTACATGCATACTTTTGTGATATATTTGTAGTTTGCACTTAATGCTACGTGAATCTGTGTACTACAGTTACATAGCCCCCCCCCCCCACACACACACACACACACACACACTTATTGTCTAGATGTGCTGGTTCAAATATCTGTTGTCTCTTTCCCCCACATCCCGGAATGACACTGACTTTTTTAGAAAAATAATGCCATTCTCTAACATACTCTATATGCCCATTCAATTACCTCACAAATGAACAAGTTAATATCAGACACCAGAATTGTTTTTCACTGCATATCCTAACCTCAAGAAAAAAAATATTTTCAGATTAGCCATGAGTATTAAGACTAGATGGAGATCAACAAATGCCTTTTGTGAGGAATAAAGGTATATCTTCCTTTCCAGGCAAACAACAATTTTGCCTATCTCTGTAGGTAATCTGTTGTATTGTTTACACTGAGGTGTGTGAAAAAGACAATAGAACAAACAGAAACCATTCTAACTACAAGAGTCCGTCTTCAGTTAGGCAGGGTTCTTAGCATGGTTGTCTGTCCTATGTTATTAAAGACCTTGAATGTTATATAATAAAATGCAAACACTTGCTGATTGTTGCTTATTCATTATGCATTGTTTGGATTACAAATTGTTGTAATGTATACCAGCTACATTTTGTTTCGCTGGCATGAATGCAGTGTTACTGGTACATCACTCTGTGTGACCCATTCATTCATCTATAGCTATTTGTTCCCATTTATGAACATGGGGTCAGGCAATCACTTCAACAGTGACAGTCATCTAGAGCTAATGCTCACATTGCTGAGGGCCTAGCATGCAATGCTTAAACGATAGCCACTCTGCAGTTCGGAATAGTAATAGTTTACCAAATCTAGTTCCTTTTAGCCATCTTTTCATGTCTTTTTGGTGTGGGCTTAGTCAATGTTTAGTTAATTCATGCTTCAGTAAGCAAAAGGAATCTGTAAGAATAAAGATTAGAACTACAGTATGAAGCTCTGATATCTATCTATCTATTTATCTGTCTATCTGTGTCTACCCCTTTCTCTCATCTCTCTCTCTGTCTATCTTTCTTCATGTCTGTCTAAATCTAAGTCTACAGATATTGCCTTTGGAACAGTTATGTGCACTTCTCAGTAGTTTACAAGAGGCACACCATTCATAACAAGATTTAAATTCCTGACCTAGATTTGAGATGCTGAAATGCATTGTTTGTTACTGCCTTGTAATCTGAATGAATTAATTTCATGATACCCTCTGCATTTTAGCTAATGTTTTACTGGCAGCACCACCTTTGGACCAACAAGAAGTTTCTCTAGTTTGTTCTCAAACCTGTTTATGTGGTGTGCTGATAAATAAATTTCAGAAGTTGAAGTAAGTTCATACACCAAGTCTTCCTTACCCAGTGACTTAGCTATACTAAGGACTATTCGTTCAGTTTCTCTTCTCAGTTGGAAATGTAAGATAAATACTGTTGGTCTTTGCTATACAACTGCTTATTTGTTTGCTATGTATGTATGTACGTATGTAAATTTGTAATTGTTGTTTATAAAATGGTAAAATGTCATGTTGTAAATCTGGCAACTTTCTTTAATTGTTTTGATCTCACTACTGGACCCACTGCATGATATACTTATTGCAATCTTTACTGTGAATTGACTGCAGGTTTTGCCATAAGGCCTGGGCTATATCTGAAGAGTCCTCAAATTAGCAAATCATCTTAGTTAACAAATCAAAAATTAAAAAAATAAATTAATTAATAAATAGAATAATTCTATTAGGATTAAATCCACATCTGCAAGAAATGAGCACACTTTTTTACTTTTGTACTTATTAACTTCTCAACATGAAAGTGCAGGTCATTGATTTTATTAGATTTGTTATGGCTTTAGTATTGCCTTTTCATGCTACATTCTGGAAATAGAAGAAATCTGATGATTTGCTGAGGCTTAGACACTATATGGTCGGGAAATGGAATGCAAACCTAGGTGTTTAGAAATGCATCTATATTATTTTACCACTATGTTGTACTATTTCAAATGTCTTACATACTAAGAGATGAAAGAAGTCTGAGTTGGAGACTGGAGGGTGGAAAATCTGTACCTACTTAATACAATTACTAAGCAACATAAACAGTAATATTGTTGCCCCACAGCAGGAATTCCTCTGGTTTGATTCTTGGTGAGGGTGTCTTCTATGTGGAGTCTGCATGTCTTCCCTGTGCTCTTGTGGATTTTCTCCTGGTGCTTCAGTTTCTCCCATATTCCATGGAGATACAACAGGTGGATTGGACACTCTAAACTAGCCATATGTGTGTGTTTGTGTATGAGTGTGTAGTATGGAAAAACAACTGAGACAGATTGTCAATGCTGAAGAGACACCCTGACCCCATGTACAAAAATGTGAAAAACAGGTTGTGGGTGAATGGATAAACAGTGATACATAGTCAAGCATGTTATCATTCTCCTGACTTTGACATCACATTTTACAGAGGTTTTATATTTGCCCATTCTCCATGCCTGTGGTATATATTTTATGAAAATTATGTAAATGGAACAGTGCAATAAATGAAACAAACAGGAAAAACTCTAGTAATAGGTAAGATTCTACTCTGTCTCTAAATAACAACAAAATGACATTCCGTTACAAGTTTTCAGAATCACTTCCTTCATCTGGTAAAAATAATAAATCAGGATTCATCAACCTTAAATATTCCATTTTTAACTGACTAGCCATTCACTGAATTACACATCACCACCTAGGACCAATCCTTTTTGGCATCTACTTCTCTGAAGTCAAGGCCAGTTTCAAGGGCCTCTGGCTGACCAAATTTGCAGACAATTGCAAATTAGGAAAAATCAAAGAGTCCCCCATCAACACAAATGTTCTCCAAGAAGGGCTGCCACAGAGAGATACCTGGTATCAGAGCCATGGAGTAAAACTAAATGACAAGAAATGCATGATGGTATCCTATGGGAAGTGATCCATCCCTAGTAACTATCATATCAGCAACATGTACAAAGAACTGACTCACAAGTAAGGGACTTGGGGGGCATTGACAGTAATCTAGCCATTGACCATCATGTGTCTATGACAGTGAGGAAATAATACTATATTGTGCAACTTATAAACAAGGGTATGGCATCTACTTACAAGGAGGTCATTGTTCCACTGTATTCAGCATTGTGTACAATGCCTCCTTTGGTATGTACCTAATCAGGTGCATCCAACAATTGTAACATCTATACAAGTTCCTCACTAAAATAAAACAGTGTGTAAATAGCATGTAATATGCAGATCACCTCAAAGCCCATTCCCTGTATTCTGTCTCCTTCAGGCTGCTGAGGGGGGATTTATACCTGGCAATCAAGGCATCATCAGACCCCACTCTGATAGTACCAGCATATAAAAAAAAAGCAGTATAACTACCTGTTTTAAAGACGTAAACCTTGCCTGTGATATAAATAGGGCCTGCTGGAGAGACAGGTACCCCTTCTGTTATGTGAAGTCAGCTCCTCCTTAACCCAATTCAATTGTAACTTGGACAATTGTACTGGGAACAAGAAATGCATCCTTGGTTTGGCACCTATGCCGCTAATGGATACAGGCAGCCTATAAATGATTCATCTACCAGGACCCTGCTTGTAAATGATTTGTCTCACAAGGCCCTGTTTACATTTACCAAGGTACCAGAACATGTCAGAGATTTGGGATTCATGGCTAGACTTAAAAATGCCCCAGTGATCCTTGACCTTGTATACACCTATAAATACGTGAACCTATGAGCTACCAATAAAATTTAATTCAAACTAACACTACATTACTAAGGAAAAGTCACATTATTTCATTTTGTATTTCTTTTTAATACCTTCATTAAAACCATTGTCCTCCATACAATCACACTGTAATTGCCATTATAGTTACATTGTAACAAAAACATTTTTATACCACATTCCAATCTTTTTTTTAAATCAAGTTCAGTACTTGAAACTTCACCAACTTGCATACACTCACTATAAATGTGTTGCCAAATCATTAGTTAATTAATTCTATTAAAAGCATGTAAATATTCTCTTATCCTAAAATTAAAATTTCTATCAGTCGTTTCAATATAATAAATGTGACAAGTAAGCATTGTTACATACACTAAATAAGTAGTTAGGGCCCCCTCTGTTCCCCAGGGTGAGCTTTACTCCAATAGCTACAATTCCATCAATTGCCAAGTAGTGGGATGTGTGGGGGTGCATCACCAAGGTCTCTGCCCAGCATCCTGGCAGTGCACATGATTCCCATATCTGGCCCCCCTGAGTCACCCTACCACCACTTTTGTATAGTAGGATGCTCAGCAGTCATCTTTTTGGTAAGTGGAAACATATTTTATATTTTATTTAAGTAGGTATTCATGTTAAAATGTATTGCTGAATGATAAATTTTTTTTTGTTTTCCTTTATTTTCTTCCCCCCTTTTCTCTCTCCTTCTTTTTTTTTTTTCAGGTGATGCTGGATATCCACTGGCAAGAAATGCATGTGGGTCATGACACCAGTAAGAAATGCATGTGGAGATGCTGAAAAGACCTGTAACAGATCCCTGTCCCAGACCCCATATTGTATCAAAAGTGGCTTTGGCCTTCTGGAGAGCCACTTCAGGTGCCTGGATGAGTCTGGGGGTGCCCTTCAGTATGACCCAGTTACTGTGTGCAGGATGTTTACTGCATGTTGCATTCTGCATAACATGATCATGTGCTGGACTGGCGATGACGTGACCCATACTGTCACTGCAGCTTCCAGATCCAGTCCCAATATGACTAATGATGACCAGCTGGCAGCAGTAATAAGGGACCCCATGTGGCAGGCTCTGCATGGCATATGGATGCACAAGTAAATAGACAACATCTAGACCAATACTGTAGATGATGACATTCAATTTACTGTTTACTTTCTTGCAAAAACACACAGAATATAACTGATGCATGCAGTGATGTTTGTGGACTGTGCCATGTGGTGCATGGTCTGCTGTCACTGTTTATCTAACATTCTGTCTATAATTTAAAATTTTTTTTTTTACTTTACAAAAACTACTCATATTATTAGTTGTTAAAGTCATACGTGAGTACTCATTTACTCCCGTCAAGTAATAATGATAATAAGGCATCATATAAATAATAATCACATGTTCTCTGTTTCAATAAATAAATTCTGCTGTAGTGCTTTACTTAATTATGGAAGCACTGAGTGTCCTCAACATTTTAATATTTCATAACTTAATGCATTGCAATTGAATGAAAACATATTACGCTGTTTTTATATTATGCCATTTCTTCTCAGATTCTGTTTGTTGTGTTACTGCACATCGGATTATTTTTATGTCATCATACACCATAATTTATGACTTCAGAGACATACAAATAAGATGATTTGTGTCAGCAGTGTAGTTTTACATGGCCGGATATTCATTTTAATCTGTAATTGTCTTATTATATTTCTCCTGAAACTTTTTGTGTATTAATGCTTTTATGTTATATGTGAATGCTACCTGTAACAATGGTAATGCATTTAGCATTGCAGTTAATGCCTGCAATGATGTCATACAAAATTTTTCCACCTTTTTTTGATGGTTTACCTAGTAACATTGCAAGGATAAAATGCATACATTTGCAAAGTTGCTGCCCCCACACAATATTTTTTCTTATTATTATTCTCTGTCAAGTTATGCATTCAGCTGTGTCTTCAATGGAGAAAGTTTAAAGTTGCAAAATTGTCAGACATAATTAACAGTAGTTCAAGACCAGATGAGTCCTACACATCTCCTAAAGATAGGCTGGGTGATGGAGCAAGTGATTGTGAAGAGGCTCTGCCATGAGGAACGTATGGTGAGTTGGTCCGATCTCATGACTGCAACAGGCACTGATCTGACAGTGCTGTGTGACCACAACCTAAAACAGGAGGTTATGCTAGGTGTACATGAATGGGCATACATTGCTCTTGGATAACTAGGAATGCAGGCTCAGGCTGGCAGGAATGCATTGCAGACAGCTGAGCAGTCTACAGAACTCTTCAGCAGTTCCAAGCTTGCTTTAGTAATGCATGAATGACCCTAGACTAAAATAAATCAGAATATAGTTATAAAAACAAAACAAAGTAATCTGAACGACAGTTTGCACCAACATTAGGTGTAAACCCTGCCATCTAACGTCATCTGTCATACCTTAGCAACTCAAACAACTCATCAGTTCCTAAAACTTGCACTTAAAACACCTAGTAATATATACCCCCAAAAAGTGGTAACATATACCCTCCCCCCATAAAAGTAGCAATATATATATATATATATATATATATATATATATATAGCTATAGATATACCCTCTCCCCAAAAAGGTGTAGCTGCTGTACTGCATGAGACATATATAAATGGAATTTGGGTGTAATATTCCAAAAATTTACATTATGCAATGACCAGAAGCAGTAGCAATTGTAAATCATAAGCATAACAATTAGTCTGTTACTATTTTTTTATTGTATTATACAGTTTTCTTTCTACTAACAAAATAGTTTACTAACAATGGAGCTTTTCTCCCTTGGCCTCCACTGAAAAAGGGTTTTATGCCCAGTCGGACTCTTCCGGTAAACAAATGTAAATAAAATAATAATAAAATAAATATTCAATATATTTCATTTTTTTTCCAGCTTGTCTCCCCCTTTTCAATCATTTCTATCTTCCCTTTTCTATTCTTTAAAAAAAACATCAGGCTGTCCACATAAGGATACCCCT
Source organism: Protopterus annectens (assembly GCF_019279795.1). Lineage (NCBI taxonomy): Eukaryota > Metazoa > Chordata > Ceratodontiformes > Protopteridae > Protopterus > Protopterus annectens. The sequence goes on from NC_056745.1 coordinate 1,441,087,356, forward strand.
ATATCTTCTTCTTCTTTCGGCTTTTCCCGGTTAGGGGTCGCCACAGCGGATCACCTTGTCCGCACATTGAATGGCAGTGGAGTTTTATGGTGTCGAGTTGCCAGCCCGGCGCCCAACCTTCCACAGAAGGCACACTCACACGCACACCTAGGACCAATTTTAGAGTGTCCAATCCACCTGCAGCATGTCTTTGGGATGTGGGAGGAAACCGGAGCACCCGGAGGAAACCCACACGACCACAGGGAGGACATGCAGACTCCGCACAGAAGGCACCCCAGCCGAGGATCGAACCGGAGAACCTCTTGCTGTGAGGCGGCAATGCTAACCACTGCACCACCGTGGCCGCCCTATAAGGATACCCCTATATAAAACATTATAAACCCCTTTATTTTTTAAGAATTTAAATTATAAATGCTGTGCACTCAAACAATTGTCTTATATATTTCACGTATGACTGTGCTTAGCCACACTGGTCTGTGATACTCAAAAACAAACAAAGTAATACAAATCCTCTGGCTTTTATTCATTAACTCTCAAGTTTCTAATGCTGAATTGTGCATACTTTATTCTTTTGACAGAAATGAGGGTGTTTTAAAAAAAAGAACTTTGCTTCTGCTCATTTAATCCAAATGACCTACGATGAGCTAATTTACATACCTAACTAGTGGCACTACTCATACATAATTAGTAGACGTATGAAGTCCCAGACATTGAATACCAGCCAAAGATTCATGCATCAGATATGTCGTATCTACTATATTGTTGCTTTAAATGAAACGTGTTCGATAACATTGTATAATTCAGTGATTGGTTGGTGAATAAATGGTTGATGCATGTTTTTGTATTTTAACTGGTGTAAGAGGCAATTCTGAAAGTTTGTAATTTGATGATTTTTAATGTTATTTTAATAACGTTTAGAATTATGGCTATTACTGTCATCTCTCTCATTTATTTATATTTGTTCAAATTTTTGTACTGCTTTATTTATTTCTCGTACAGGAAGATAATGATCAAAAGGGCTGCTTACAAGAAGAAAGAAAGATATAAAAGATGCATAAATGATTCAGTAACATTAATTGGCATTGAGCCAATCCATGCTTCAGAAGATTTTAAATTCTGAAGAATCCTCTCTCTCTCTCTCTCTCTCTCTCTCTCTCATATGATGAAGAAATGAGAAATAAGCTAGGAGAAGATAGTGACTTTCCAAATATAATGCTTTAAAATGCATTCTCTTGTATTTACTGTCCACCATGGAAACGATTGTGTTCTGTGGTCTGTCCATGGGTGAAGGTAGGAAAGATGTGAAACTACTATTCTCTAACTTTCTTTCTGGATCATTCTCATATTTTGTTTCATTTTTTTGGTCCCCCCATTGCTAACTATTCAGCCCTGACATCCAGGCTACAATGTCAAACTGCTGATTTCCAGGGTAAGAGACGTCTGGCTTATGTCTTCCAAAAGGCAATAGTTGAGCTACATTGTAGTGGGAGCCTCTTCTGTATACTGAGAGACGTTGGTTTTAGTACACTGTACTGGGATCCATCATCTGTATACTAGGAGACACTGGTTTAACTACACCATTGTGGGAGCCACCATCTGCATTCTGAGGGACATTAGTTTAACAATGCTATAGTGGGGGCCACCCTCTGTATACTGGGAGACTCTGGTTTAAGTACACTGTTGTAGGACCACGATCTGTATACTGAGAGACCTTGGTTTAACTACTACTGAGTCATGCAAGCCCTATTTAGTAAGGGTCTATATTATATTCTCGAAAGCCGACAATGTCAAATCAGACATTGTCGACATGAGAATATCGAATGCTCAGAATCTCGAGCATATAAACGGAAATCTCTGTAAGGGGAGATTTCCATTTACTGCAATGTAGTGCAGTCTAGGAGTTGGTATATTTAATAGCGGGGGGGTGTGGGGGTGCAGGGCGGCATGCCCCTCTGGTTAAACCTATTAGGGTACTTTTTTCTTTTTTTTTGTCTTTTTATAAGGTCAGTGTTTGAAGACATTGATCATATGGTGCTGACCATATGTTGTTCGATGTTTTCAAACATCAGTCTTATAATATAGACCCTTTAGTAAAGGCCATGAGGGAAAAGCCCAGTATAGAATATTAAAGTGATTGTTTACCATGGATATAACAGCAAAATAGAAGATTGTAGATAAATATACAAACTGTCAGCAAGAAGTATTTACACTGGATCATATAGTAGTTCAATGGATAATAAGTTGTCATTTATGGTATTTACAATAGATAAGTATAGCAGTCAAAATATTACATGAAAGATGCTGACAAACGCTGAAAAGATAAAAATGGAACAAGTGGATATTAGTGCAATATCACTAGAGAGATAAATAATGTTATGAAGGAAAATGGATAAATAGAGTGAAAGTAAGGAAAGAATCTGAGTATAATGTATAGTATACAGAATCTGAGTGTAATGTACAGTATACAGAATGTGGGTGTTATGTACAGTATACAGAATGTGAGTGTTATGTACAGTATACAGAATGTGAGTGTTATGTACAGTATGCAGAATGTGTTATGTACAGTATACAGAATGTGTTATGTACAGTATACAGAATCTGAGTGTTATGTACAGTGTACAGAATCTGAGTGTTATGTATAGTATACAGAATCTGAGTGTAATCTATAGTATACAGAATCTGAGTGTAATGTACACTTTACAGAATGTGAGTGTTATGTACAGTATACAGAATCAGAGTGTAATGTACAGTATAGAGAATGTGAGTATTATGTACAGTATACAGAATGTGAGTGTTATGTAGAGTATACATAATCAGAGTGTTATGTATAGTGTACAGAATCTGAGTGTTATGTATAGTGTACAGAATGTGAGTGTTATGTATAGTATACAGAATCTGAGTGTAATGTATAGTATACAGAATATGAGTGTAATGTACACTATACAGAATGTGAGTGTTATGTTCAGTATACAGAATGTGAGTGTTATGTACAGTATACAGAATCAGAGTGTTATGTATAGTATACAGAATCTGAGAGTAATGTATAGTATACAGAATGTGAGTCTTATGTATAGTATACAGAATGTGAGTGTTATGTATAGTACAAAGAATGTGAGTGTAATGTATAGTATACAGAATGTGAGTGTAATGTATAGTATACATAATGAGAGTGTTATGTATAGTATAAAGAATCTGAGTGTTATGTATAGTATACAGAATCTAAGTGTAATGTATAGTATACAGAATCTGAGTGTTATGTACAGTATACAGAATGTGTGTTATGTACAGTATACAGAATCAGAGTGTTATGTATAGTGTACAGAATCTGAGTGTTATGTATAGTATACAGAATGTGAGTGTAATGTATAGTATACAGAATGTGAGTGTAATGAATAGTATACAGATTATGAGTGTTATGCATAGTATAAAGAATAAGATTATGTATAGCATAAAGCATCTGAGTGTTATGTATAGTATACAGAATATGAGTGTTATCTATAGTATACATAATGTGAGTGTAATGTGCAGTACAGTACAGAGAATGTGAGTGTTATGTACATTATACAGAATATGAGTGTTATCTATAGTATACATAATGTGAGAGTAAGGTGCAGTATAGTATAGAGAATGTGAGCGTTATATATACAGAATGTGAGTGTTATGCACAGTATACAGAATCTGAGTGTTATCTATAGTATACATAATGTGAGTGTAATGTGCAGTACAGTATGGAGAATGTGAGTGTTATGTATATTATACAGAATGAGTGTCATCTATAGTATACATAATGTGAGAGTAATGTGCAGTATAGTATAGAGAATGTGAGCGTTATATATACAGAATGTGAGTGTTATGCACAGTATACAGAATCTGAGTGTTATCTATAGTATACATAATGTGAGTGTAATGTGCAGTACAGTATAGAGAATGTGAGTGTTATGTATATTATACAGAATATGAGTGTTATCTATAGTATACATAATGTGAGAGTAATGTGCAGTATAGTATAGAGAATGTGAGCGTTATATATACAGAATGTGAGTGTTATGCACAGTATACAGAATCTGAGTGTTATGTTTAGTATACAGAATCTGAGTATGTCTGCTTTGCTCTCTGTATGGAAACTGGATAAGTGATAATAGAGTATGAGTTAGTTCTAACAGGAAAGTACTGAGGAAATCAAGACAGGTAAACAGAAAGAGAGAAATGATGAGAAAACTTAAGAAGTACGAGTCAAAGGACAGAATATCGAGGGGTTAGACTATATGAGGTATGTGTATGGTTTGAGTTACGTAGGATGAGATTAGGTGCTTAAATCAGCAAGAAGATTAAATCCAGAGAGAGTTATTAAGCACATATAGGGCTAATGGATATAATATTATTACTTCACACTTATACTATAAGGTAGCATTTACATTGCCTTGTAAATTGCAGGTATTCTGTATACTGGGTGCCCATCACTGTTGTATATGTTTGAAAATGTCGATATCAGACAAGTTCATCACAAGTTCACATTTCTGTGCAGAAGAAATATTTTTTTCCATCCATCTCTCTCTGTGTATTGACATTAATTAATTTATCCATGGACTATGCTGTCAAAGACATTTATCCATGGACTATGCTGTCAAAGACTGCTTGAGACTGATAAATCAAGAGGGCTTCGATAATGGCATGTGCAGTTTATTTTATCTTCAAACTAGTTATATTACTTAGGAAGTGCATAGAGCATAGCCCTCATAGAGGGATCTGTGGGACTTTCCCCACATAAAACATTTCTTTTTAGGGTCTGGGGGACATTTCTTTTTAATAAGCGAGTGACTGTACATCTATGCTGATGGAATATGAGCCACATTTGCCTGCACCATAGTGGAAAATAAATGTTGTTAATTTAAATTTCCATGTACAGAAAACTGTGCATCTTCCACATTAACATCATGTGTACTAACATGGCAAGATGGCAGCACCTTTTAATTTCATTGCTAAAGTTTACATACAATGATTTGAACTGTTACTTGGTATAAAAATAATCAGTGCAAAGCATCAGTTATTCATAGGTCAGTGTATTAAATGGAAACAATTAGATGTAAAACAAAAATACACCACAGTATATATAAACTGACAAGCAAAATAGGTCATTGCCTGTAAGCAATTCATACCTTCTAGCAACACAGCAGTAAGAAACCGTTATCCTGCTATCCATCCAGCCATTTTCAATATCTGATTAGTCCAATTCAGAGCCCTATCTAAACAAAGCCTATTCTGGCAAGTAACGGGTGTAAATTAAAGACCGATCCTGGATGAATGCCACCCCATCTCAGGACACGTATCCAGTCATCAATAGCTGAAGGCAATTTAGTGCCACTACTCTGGCACTGAGTTCTTAGCACTTTACTTCCTCTGGTCGAGTGTTTGATTCCCTCAACCTCCACTTGCCTGTGTTTAACCTTGAGCAAGTCATTTAACCAGATAATGCTATGGGGCAATCAGGAAACTGATTATGCTTTCAGTGGTCTCCTACAACTCATGTTAAGTAGTTACCTGTAAATCAGCTCATCTGTTTACCTTTGGAATGTGGGAAGAAGCTGAAGACCATGTGAAAATGCTACGTGAACTCAAAGATGAAATGCAAACTATATACAAAAGTCATCTAAGCCAGGAAACAATTGGCATGCATCCACTTACCAGAATCACATACTCAGTATTAAATGAATAATACATTGAAGTTCAGGGGTTCCTACATGTTTTAATTATACACCCAGATTTATTTTAAGGTTGTCACACTATCCGATGAAGCCTCTGCAACCTCCATATTATCATGTGTCTGTAGTTTTTAACTTAACGTCATGATGTGTATTGTCCCTTTGCAGGTAGGGGAGCAGTGCTCACCACTACCCGCCTCCCCAGCTGCAGCATTTGTTGCCATTGCATCACCCCCAGAAACAGTCACCAGCAGAAAAAAGACATGTACTTCATTGCATGGGCATTTATTTCTACGAAAGGACTATTTATTGCATAAAACTATAAGGAACATTGTTGCCATGGTGCTGAAAAACATTAACAGGAATGTAATGCTCCGTCTCTTTTTACTTCTCTTGTATTGTGCTGTACTCCATTTATGCATGAAATAATTTCTGTAGAGAAATTATCTGTAGATATCTTTCTCCACATCTTACAAGCTTACATTTTTTTCCTTCATTTGTTAGGCTTCTGATTCAAGCACAGTCCGTAGTGACTCTAGGTGCACAGTTATACAAATGATAAATGTAACGGACTATTTGTAATATGTTATATGATCGTAGGGTCGATGTCTTTTCCCCCTTCTTCTTTATTTCTACCTTGGGAAATCAACACGGAGTCAAAGAGCCCAAAGCAGAAATAGCACATAAATAAGAAGGTCCATTCATTTTATTCACCAGCTGTGCTGTATATCCTGATCTAAAATGCCCCCTACTCATAGTCTGCTCAGAAAGTCTGAGAACAGCCCTGATATATACAGTAATGGTTTTCAGCATAAAGCGGCCCTGCTGATTCATCAATGCTGTTCAAATATTGAACAGTTTATGGACAGCAGGAGTTCGATTATACTTGCAAAGGCAGAAATGCACAAAATGGAATGTTTCAGAAAATACCAACGGTGGAAGTATTACTTGTAAAGGAGCTTCTTCCCTTTTCATTTAGATTTAAAAAGAGATATAAGAACTTAAAAACCCTTTTTCTTCACTCCTAAGAGAAACAGCAGATTTTCTTCATTATATTTTTATAATACAGGGAAGTCTTCAAAGACCTTGCAATGGTATTACTAACTATATGATCAGTTATATAAATAAAGGGTATTATTAGCTCACTGATGCTATGATGTACCCTAATCAAAGTGTCCACCACATCCCTTGATGACATTTTTTTCAGTATGCTTCAGACCGAGAATCCATAATAAGTATGTTAAGACAGAAGAAAGTTGCAGGTGGAAATATCTAGAAAAGAAGGCATGTCTTACTAAAAAAATATATGAGACTAAAGCATTTTTGTTTCATATTTTGACACAGTTTACTCAAGAAACTCATTTCAATTTCAGTCACATACTGTCATTCAGTGTACAGATCATTTTTCTAAAAACCCAGCAAGAAAAGTGCAGAATCAATGTTCAGTGTGAACTGTAGTTTCATCAAAAATGTTCAGCGTCTCTCCAGGCCAGTATAGGGTTGAATTAAAATTAGTCAAATGGACCAAATGCTCTCTTCCACAAAAAATGGATGATCATGCATCTTTACATTGGCGTCAGTAGACAGAATGCTGATATGTGTCCTCATGGAGATAGATTCCAGAAGGAAAGAAGTAATTCTTCTACTCTACAAGGCCTTGGTTAGAGCACACATTGAGTATTGTGTGAAACTTTAGAGGTCACATAAGGAAAAGGACGTCAACCTGTTAGAAGGAATTCAGAGGAAATCTACCAGATAGATGCATGGGATGTAAGGAATGAATATGACTAGAGAATAGAGGACCCAGGGCTCGATACCAAAAGAGATGGAAGGACATAACATTGATGTACAAAATCATAAAGGCGATGAGAAGTGGATAGGAGGAACACAGGTAGCAGATTACAATTACTAACTATTCCCTGTACCTCAAAGAATGTTTTCACTGTGTGGTCAAGAAGGATTCCACAGAATCATTCAAGAAGAGATGGGAGAGGTGGAAAAAGGGGTAAGAGGAAGGTAGAAATGGGGGAAGTAGAATGCTAAGACCCCTAAAATTGCACAATAGATAAACTTGCTGTCTCCTACCATCAAGTAAGATGATCTACTACAAAAAAGATAGAAAGCCATAAGGAATTCTGTGCAAATTTCCTAACTCATTACAGAATCACAATGCAGTCAGTATCACACAAAAATACATATTATGTATTGTAGTATATGAAAAGGATCACCGTCACAAAAATACACACTCATAATATGTATTATAGTATATGAAAAGGATCACCATCACACAAAAATACACACTCATAATATGTATTATAGTATATGAAAAGGATCATGGTCACACAAAAATACACACTCATAATATGTATTATAGTATATGAAAAGGGTCACCGTCACAAAAAAATACACACTCATAATATGTATTATAGTATATGAAAAGGATCACGTCACACAAAAATACACACTTATAATATGTATTATAGTATATGAAAAGGATCACCATCACACAAAAATACACACTCATAATATGTATTGTAGTATATGAAAAGGATCACCGTCACAAAAATACACACTCATAATATGTATTATAGTATATGAAAAGGATCATCATCACACAAAAATACACACTCATAATATGTATTATAGTATATGAAAAGGATCACGTCACACAAAAATACACACTTATAATATGTATTATAGTATATGAAAAGGATCACCGTCATACAAAAATACACACTCATAACATGTATTATAGTATATGAAAAGGATCACCGTTGCACAAAAATACACACTCATAACATGTATTATAGTATATGAAAAGGATCACCGTCACACAAAAATACACACTCATAACATGTATTATATTATATGAAAAGGATCACTGTCACACAAAAATACACATTCATAACATATGATTCCCAGATTCATCAGCTGGACCGGAGAGGAGATTGACAACTGACCTTTGGACATGCTAGAATATTATTGGGAATTCCTTTATAATTGAAAAAAGGGCCAATGGGGAACAAGGTACTCAAGGGGAGTTTGTGAGGGTGTAGTGCTTTTAATTTTTTAGTGCTGACTTAGTGAGCAAGTGCCAGGTAACTTAAATGCAATGTGTTACAGGTAACTGTTAAATAAATTCGTTAGAGTCAGACTGTAAAAATCATTGAGTTATTCAAAAACAATGTCAATCAATAACAAACAATAATGCAGGAGAACTTGAGTATCTTAAACTCTAATGTACATTAGGAGCCAAAAAACCATACACAAGTTTGTACAGAATTTTGTCTAACTTTATTCACAGAGTACACCTGTTTTATACATGTCATTATCAGTTTTGCCCACCTCACTGGTGTGGTCAGTGACAGGGTCTTTACATCATAGTAATTCATAAAAAGTGCTGAATTTGTGTTTTTCAAAAAGTCTTTTTCCCATGAGAATGTTACAGCCTTGCAAGCAGCTGGTCAGTCACGATGACCTCCTGAGGATGTAGCCAATTCAAGGTTCTCTGATTAGTTCAAATACAATAGATGTATGTCTTCCTTAATGCCTCTCTTTGTCTCCCTCGTTCCCAGCTGCGCACTATCAGAGATAGTGTGCACAAGGCTACTCTCCTGGTGGAGGCAGGAAAGAGGACACACATGCGAACAGATTTATTATTTTCTAACTTTGCAAAATAATCTTTACTTGAAAGACATGAGCCAGGCTGTGTTTGCAAGCTGCCAAGGTCAAATTTCTGATTACACTGCAGCTTGTGCTTCAAGCAATAATATGCAGGTTTATTTCTACTATTATTCTAGTAAGACAGAATTAAATGCATTACATAAACTTTGTTCTCTATTATGGATTTAAGTACATTTATTCCTAACTAAAGCACACATTTCTCTATATATTTGATCACACAACTTATATATGTTTGAATGTTTAAATACACATCTTCCTAAGCAGCACACATTGTAAATATATTCTTCTAGGCAGCATGTATGTAAATATATTTTCTAAGCAGCATGTATAGATTTTTCTAACATTCTCCCTCCTGTTAATGCATTTAATGCTATTTGAAACATAAACAGTATTATTTCATTTCTTAGCCTTTTCCTTTCAAGGACTCTCAGCTAAGTAAGTCATTTGTTTTATATTTCAGATAGACTTTCACTTGGTATCAACAAATTCAATTCCATATCTTGGTACATAGTTTCAGTCACTGATACATCAACTAAGTCTTTAACTAATTTTTTCACACAGGGTATCCCGCAGCAGACACATGCTCCAATTATGAGCAGTACTACACAAATTGCAATCAGAATGTTCATAAGGACCGACCCCCACCCCCCAAACAGATTCTGGAAAAAGTTCGTCAGTGGGTTTGGGCCTGGTTCCGCCATTGCTGACACCTGCTGTATTACCTCCAGGTGATCATTAATTTCATGCTGGTTGTCTGGAATGTACGCACAGCATTCTTCTTTGATAAGCGCGCACGTACCACCTCTCGCCGCTAGGGTGAAGTCGAGAGCCATTCGGTTCTGTAATACAACTGTTCTCATTGCATTCATTTCATCAGTCACAAGTTTAAGAGTGGAAAAAGTCGCATTGCTCATTACTTCGAGGAGTTTTGACAATTTCCTCAGTTCCCAAATTGATTTGACTGCTCCGTAGGTTGGGAATATCCCAGCCCAGGATATAACACTGTCACCCAAGTCCATATGGGTCAATTTTTCTTTGTCCTTCACAGACGAATGATCCTTCCAGCTTGCTTCAATCTTACCCACTGGATTAGTAGGTTTTCTGACTGTATTTTCGGCTTGATGAGCTACGTCTCTCACATTACGTATTTTACCCAGGGGCAATTCTGCAGTATGTCTTATGGCTGGAACCAGATAACCCAAAAAACAACTGCCGGACCAATTCTCAGGTAACCATTTATAGGCCTTTTTCCCACAAACAAAATAACAGTTTTCTACTTTTGTACTGATGCGGGTTAACCCTGAATGAAACATTTTCTTATCTATAACAGATAATTGTCTATATATTTCAGGAGTTTTTTGCACATCTCTCAATGTTGTTTTCATCAAGCTTAAGTATGAACCATAATTAGCTACAACTAGTACCTTGGTCTATAGGTTTTATATAACATTTGTAAGACACAGTTATGTTACAGCTACTCCAACCAACCTGGAGTGTATCATTTTTAACAAAACAAACAATTCCTTTCTGAGTAACAGGCAAATATAATGCCACTTTGTCTTGTGATCTCACAGTGCCTGTGTCAAATAACAGGTTTTCCCAAGTTTCATTTATTCCCAAGGGGACAGCAGACATCAAAAGTCCTCCATATGCTGTGGGTATAGCAGTACAAACCCAGCAATTTGAAACGTTCATAGTCTCTACATAAACTCGTTTCATAGCCAGGTATGTGTTAAAGTTTGGGTGCCAGTCTATAGCCAGTCCTTCATCACATTTCATTAATTTCACATCTGTAGTTATATGCAAGAAAAACCATAACAACAAAAAGGTTACTACAAACATAGTTATTAAGTGTATTATCAGTAGGCCAGTGAACCAATGTCTCTGGGGTTGTTTCACATTTTTATTCATTCTGCCTCTGGCCATCCTGTTCCTGTGGTATGTCCAAACTAAATTTCTTAACAGGTTTGCAGTGGGTTAAATGAACCCAAGATGATCTCTCAGCAATTTTCACTGCAGTGGGTGTTGCCAATAGTACCTGGTACGGACCTTCCCACTTTGGACTCGCCCAGTTCTTTCTCTTTATGATTTTCAGCCAAATCCAGGACCCCGGGGTCAGCACGGCCTCCGGTTTTGCTTCTTGTTTATCTGAAAAGAGTTCAACTGCAAAACAGTCTTATTTGTTAATAACTTCTTCATGTAACTAGCTAATGAGCCATCGGCCTCCAGCTCTGCAGGCATGAGGGCCTTCCATTGTGGCACACAATATGCCCTTCCAAACACTATCTCAAAAGGGGTCAAGCCCTTTACATTTGGAACAGTTCTCATGCTCAGCAGTGCTAAAGGCAGACAGCAAATCCAAGTCTTTTGAGTCTCACTCATTAATTTTCTCAACTTGTTTTCAAGATTCCATTGTACCTCTCCACCAGTCCTGCTGACTGAGGGTGATAAGCACAATGGTTTTTCAAAGAAATCCCAAAAAATCTCCCAAGCTGTTGTATTGTCTGGTTTACGAAATGTGTCCCATTGTCACTATAAATTCTTTCTGGTATGCCAAATCTAGGAATAATTTCTTTCACTAGGGCCTTTGCTACTGTTGCTGCATCCGGATTTCTAGTTGGAAAAGCTTCTACCCATTTTGAAAACATATCTATGATTACTAAACAGTATTTTTTCCCTTCACATTTATTCAGTTCTATGAAATCCATACAAATAGTATGGAACGGATAGGGTGGTCTTGGAAAGCTCCCTCGCTTTGGTTTAAATGCTCCCTGTGCATGATGCTTGCTACAAATATGACATGTTGCGCAAAATTTTTGTGTATAATTCGTAAATCCGTATGTTTGGAATGTTTTGTTAACTAACTGTACCATCCCCCCTGTTGAGACATGGCTCTGCCCATGACTCAACAAAGCTGCATATCTAAATAAATTAGATGGCAATATAGGCTTCTTCTCTTTGGAGATGTACAGTCCCTCTTCAAGGATTGCTCCTCGTTTTATCCACTTTTGCTTTTCTGCTTTTGTAGCTAATGTCTGCATTGTTTTTAACATGTCTAAATCAAGAGTCTCAGAAGGTTGTAGTTCTTCATTTAAAAGCACAGTTTCTGGGTCTGAGGCAGCTTGCTTCGCAGCTGCATCAGCCCGAGCATTCCCTTTTGAAATCCTATCTTGTTGTTTGGTATGGGCTGCACATTTACAGATAGCTATTCTAGTGGGTAACTGAATAGAATCTAGCAGGTTCAAAATCAATTGTGCATGATTAATCGGCTTGCCAGTAGATGTTATCATTCCCCTGTTTTTCCATTGTTGTGCAAAGACATGCACTGTGGAGAAAGCATACTGACTGTCAGTATATATGTTAACACATTTGTCTTTTGCCAGAGTGCAAGCACGTGTCAAAGCTATCAATTCTGCTGCTTGAGCTGACAGGTTATGTTGCAGGGGTTGTGCTTCTATGATTTCGTCATCAGTCACTACTGCATAGCCTACTAGGTTTTTCCCTGTAGGACCTCGTCTACAGGACCCATCCACAAAAAATGTCACCTCTGCGTCAGCTAAAGGTACATCAGTAAGATCTTGTCTGGGTGTGGTTATTTGTTCCATTTCCTGTAGGCAGCTGTGTGGTGTGCCATCCACAGGAATCGGAAGTAATGTCGATGGATTTAATGTTGTACAACGTTCAATTGTCATATGGGGTTGACTCAATAGTATGGTCATGCAAGAAAGATGTCTGGCAGGGGATAAAATGCTATTTTTCTTGCAGTAAAATTATCGCAACTGCATGAGGTACTCTCAACGTGAGAGGATGAAACAACACCACTGAGGCTGAAGCTTGCACTGCCATAGCTGCTGCGACTACTGCTTGTACGCAGGGTGGTAATGATCGTGCCACCGGATCTAACTGTGATGAATAGTAAGCTATGGGGCGTTGCTTGCCGCCATGTTGTTGCGTCAGTACTGACGTCATATATCCGCCTACAATCTACAGTTTGGAAAAATCTCTTATGATAATTCGGAAGCCCTAAAACTAATGATGAAGCTATCAGTCGTTTTAGTCTACAAAAGGCTGCTTCTGCTTCTGGAGTCCAGTGCAGTGTTTCTTGTGCTGCCATTGGTGTTTTAAATATTAAGTCAGCCAATGGAGCCGTTTCTAAAGCATAATTCGGTATCCAACTCGACAAAAATTAGTCGTTCCCAAGAAGGACATCATTTCCTTTTGGTAGTTGGTCTAGGTGCTTGTAAGATAGCTGTTTTCCGATCTTCATCTAATGTTCTACCTTCTTTGGATATCACATATCCCAGGTATTTAACCTGTTCTTTCCAAAGTTGCAATTTATGTTTGTTCACTTTATGCCCCTGCTCAGCTAAGAATTTCAACAATGCTATTGTATCTTCCCTACACTGCTGCTGGGTAGGGGCTGCAAGCAGGATGTCATCTACATAAAGTAGTACTTGGCTGCCCCCTGGTGGAGAAAACCCTGCCAGGTTGCTAGCCATCTCTTGTGCGAATATTGTTGGACTTTCACTATATCCCTGTGGTAGTCGGGTGTACGTATACCTTTTGCCCTGAAATGTAAATGCAAACCAATGCTGGCTGTCAGGGTGGATAGGTATTGAGAAAAATGCATTGCTAATATCTACCACGGTGAAATATTTTTGTTGCGGTTTCAAATCATTTAACAAGGTATGTGGGTCTGGCACCGTAGGTGCTCTTGGTATTACCGCATCATTTACAGCTTGCAAATCTTGTACCATCCGCCATTCCCCGTTTGCTTTTTTTACAGGAAATAGAGGAGTATTACATGGTGAATCTAAAGATTCCACCAGTATCCCTTCCTTAAGTAATGCCATTATGATAGGTTTGATTCCCTGTTCTGCATCCTTGCTCAAAGGATATTGTCTTTTCCTTGGTCTAAAGGCTGATTTTGGTGTAATAACTACTGGCCCTGCTGTTCGAATAAGTCCTACATCTGATTTTCCTGTTGACCAAAGAACATTTGGTATTTCACTCAAAGCTTTTTCTTCCTCTTCTATCAAGAACGCCAGTCAGCTGTCTTCACTCTGTTGTAAGTGTACAGCTGGGCGTGCTTGCGTTAACCAATTCAGTTTCTGTTTCTGTACTCCTAAGTCCGATAATTCTGAGTCAGTTAGTCTCTCCCATCCTGTCACTTTGTCGCCCAAGTCTACCCACCTAACATTCTTGTTTTTGGTTAGGCTAACGTGTGGTAGTTTATTGGATTTGTACAATTCCAAAAACTCCTGAGGTAACGAACAACTCACTACACTGTTGCCCTCAGTGTCCCAGTATAGGGTCCGTAGTATCAGTCTATTTGCAGGATTCCTGAACAACTTTTGTTCATATTCTTTATCAGGTCCTGGTGTGCTACAATAATATAGGGTACAATGTAATAAATGTTGCTGGTCAACATCGAGGAGAGGCACCTTGCTGGTGGCTACATTCATCAGTTCCTTGGTCACTGCCCCTGGACCGGTTGTAACCAGATCCTGGCTGTACCAATAATAAGCCTCACCCTCCGACCGTATTACAAAAGTATCAGTTTGTCTCTGTGCCTCCATACCGTTCATGGTAGGGACTACTGCTATGCCAAAAGTTGCATAAGATCTCTTCCTAATAAGTTCATGGGGCATTTGGCAGAAAGTACTATTTTACTTCTTTGGGTCATGCCCGAGACGGGGTCAGTTATTGCTATATCATGGGAAAGTGGTTCCCTGTACAGCTGTCCGTTTGCTGCTTTCACTAATATGTAATCAGGTGACTCAGAATGTTCCGGTAACTTTGAAGGATGTATCAAAGTTCGTGATGCTCCTGAATCACACAGAAATTTGACTTCTCTCCCTTCCACCAGAAGTGTAACTTCCGGTTTCGTGTCTGCTAAATAGAGCTCTAAGCTCAGTAATGCCAGATCTAAAACTTCACTTTCCCCAACTTCTACATCCGGTTGCATGTCATTTATTTCTTCTAAGGTATTTACATCATTCCCCTGCTCATTAGTCTCTCCTGGTGACTGCTGAGCAGCATAACTGTCATATAGTCAATCCTCATCTTCTTTATCCTTTTTTTCCGCAGGTGCCTTGCTCCTGCAATCCCTTGCCAAATGTCCCTTCTTACCGCAATTGAAGCACTCACCTTTTTCTTTCTGCTCTCATAAATTTCTGAGTTTCTGTCAGAGCGTTTGTTACCCTGAGTATTTTGCTTACCCTTTTTGGCTGCTTGTACTACAAAAACTTCCGCACCGTCTTCAGCTGTGAAGACCTGCGTTTTCTTTTCTTTTTACTGTTAAAATGTTTTTCGGCATGTCTAGCATATTCTAACAAGGCTTGAAGCCTACTTGTTCGGTGATCTATCATGTGCTTCGTGTGAAGCTATTGATAGGGCAATACAACCTTTCAAAAATGCATTCTTCAATTGTTGTTCATATGAGCTATCATTCTTTTGATTTTCAGGAATAGGCATGCCACTATGGTTATTAAAACATTCTAATAATCTACCATAGTATGCATCCACTGTTTCATTGTCTTGTTGTACGCATTGATTAATGCAAGTCCAGTCTGCCCTAGGTTTCCATTTTTCAGTAATGCGGTCTGTAAGACCCTTCAATCTAGTATCTAGTTCTGCGTCACTATGTGGGAGTGGCCTGTGTTGTGCGTCACGGGCATTCCAGGCGCCACAAATCATGTGCCAGTCTGGACCTAAAATTTGTCTAACTACTCTTTCTACCTCTTCCCCATTTAAGTGGTAACTCAATCTCATACCCTGTAAATCCTGTAGAAATTTCTCAAAATTAATTTTTGGATGGGGAATTCCGTCTGTAGCTTTTCGGATGTCTTCCGGTGTCCATGGTCTATACACTAAGAGAGTTGAGGCCTGGCCCTCCTGTCCTGCCTGTGGGTTTGGTACTTCTATTAATGGACAGATTTCCTCACTCTCATCTAATAAACTTCCGCTTGGCTGAACATCTATAAGCGTTTGACGTGTTCGGGATCTAGTCCCGATAGGTTCTCTTACAAATGGTTGTCTTAATATCCCTGTTGTCTCTGGGTAACGTGGGGGTTCAGCCCGCCCTCCCGCTTCATATTCTGAGTAAGGCATCGGTGGACGTGGTAGGGGAGGGACCGATGCTACTATTATATTATTATCCTCTTTGTCTAAAAATAATGTCTTTGCATTTTTATTTTTCTGTTCCCTTCGGTTCGCTTCCTCAATCCACCTATGTGCTTGAGGAACACCCAACTGTCGTTGTTTTTTTGCCTGACCTTCTGCGTCAGATTTTAACTGTCTCAAAAGTTTTATTAATGACATTTTATCCAATTTACCATCAAAGTCATACTTGTTAACCCATTTTGCAAAATATCTCACATTATCTGCTCTCTGTAATTGCATATATTTTGCATCTTCTGTTAGGGGCGGGTCACGTGACCCTTTAGTGCATACATTTCCCATGCCTCTGAAAGAGAAAAAAGGAGAGAGAGAGAAAGAAAGAAAAAGAACAGAACTGTTACGTAACCCTTTCTCTTGTACCACGTGGTATCTTATTCCCCGTATTCACAGTAGTGTCTAGAATGACTGCTTACTTTGCTTTGTTTTATTTCCTGATCTATGACTCAAGATACAATACTTCGACTACCTCTCTCCCTGCTATCACAAACCTTAGCAATAGCACAGTGTAACCTGGTCCCCGATCTAAAACAAAAACAAAGAGAGGAATTCTGCTTACCCGAGCCTCCTGCTTATGTTTGATAGGCTTTTTAGGACCCAGTTTTCCGCTTTTCGGCCACAGATCAGACAAGTGGACAGCCTCTTTGGGCACGACAATTCAGTCGGAGGTCTTTCCTTCTTCTCGCAGACTTCAGTACCACCTATATATTCTGACCTGTAGCTTACCAAGGGAATTCCGGCACGATTAGGACCAAGATGTTAAATAAATTCGTTAGAGTCAGACTGTAAAATCATTGAGTTATTCAAAAACAATGTCAATCAATAACAAACAATAATGCAGGAGAACTTGAGTATCTTAAACTCTAATGTACATTAGGAGCCAAAAAACCATACACAAGTTTGTACAGAATTTTGTCTAACTTTATTCACAGAGTACACCTGTTTTATACATGTCATTATCAGTTTTGCCCACCTCACTGGTGTGGTCAGTGACAGGGTCTTTACATCATAGTAATTCATAAAAGTGCTGAATTTGTGTTTTTCAAAAGTCTTTTTCCCATGAGAATGTTACAGCCTTGCAAGCAGCTGGTCAGTCACGATGACCTCCTGAGGATGTAGCCAATTCAAGGTTCTCTGATTAGTTCAAATACAATAGATGTATGTCTTCCTTAATGCCTCTCTTTGTCTCCCTCGTTCCCAGCTGCGCACTATCAGAGATAGTGTGCACAAGGCTACTCTCCTGGTGGAGGCAGGAAAGAGGACACACATGCGAACAGATTTATTATTTTCTAACTTTGCAAAATAATCTTTACTTGAAAGACATGAGCCAGGCTGTGTTTGCAAGCTGCCAAGGTCAAATTTCTGATTACACTGCAGCTTGTGCTTCAAGCAATAATATGCAGGTTTATTTCTACTATTATTCTAGTAAGACAGAATTAAATGCATTACATAAACTTTGTTCTCTATTATGGATTTAAGTACATTTATTCCTAACTAAAGCACACATTTCTCTATATATTTGATCACACAACTTATATATGTTTGAATGTTTAAATACACATCTTCCTAAGCAGCACACATTGTAAATATATTCTTCTAGGCAGCATGTATGTAAATATATTTTCTAAGCAGCATGTATAGATTTTTCTAACAGTAACTTAAATGCAAAAACAACAAACAGTAACTTTCTTTCAAGTGAAACAAGGAAATAAGTACAGTAAGCAATGCAGATATCACTAGGGATCCACAGAAGCGCTGAAAAGCCGCGTTTTAGGTGGAATTAACGTTTCGGGGAAATAACAAGCAAACAAACAACAAGCATACAAACAAACCTAGATTCAGCAGGCCTGGATCTAGTCTATGCTACAGCAAACAAAGTGTACCAATTTCAATAAGAAACAGTTCAAATATGCAGGCACTATAAGCCTTTAACCAGAAATTCCCAGCTCAGAAGGGCAGAGTCCAGCCTCTCCTCCCACAAGAGTGCAGACCACGAACCTTCTTAATGTAAAATAACTGGCCTGAAGCCCAAGTGCTTAAACCAGAACTAATACACTTTTAGAATAACAGACACTGAGCCCTCAATCAGCAGTTCCCAACTTAGAAGGATGTAAGCTACCTGTCCTGCCACCACAGTGCAGGCCACAAACCTTCCTAATGTAAAACAACTGCTCTGAAGCCCAAGTGCTTAATCCAAAAGACTTAGAATGATAGCTACACTTTAATCAAGTTACTACCAAGCAGTAATAAATACAATTGAATACTTTAAAGAATGCCTGGATTAGTGCTCAAGTTATACAAACAAAGGTAGAGTCAGCAGGCCTGGATCTAGTCTATGCTACAGCAAACAAAGTGTACCAATTTCAGTAAGAAGCAGTTCAAATATGCAGGCACTATAAGCCTTTAACCAAAAATTCCCAGCTCAGAAGGGCAGAGTCCAGCCTCTCCTCCCACAAGAGTGCAGACCGCGAACCCTCTTAATGTAAAATAACTGGCCTGAAGCCCAAGTGCTTAAACCAGAACTAATACACTGTTAGAATAACAGACACGTTGCTCTCAATCAGCAGTTCCCAACTTAGAAGGATGTAAGCTACCTGTCCTGCCACCACAGTGCAGGCCACAAACCTTCCTAATGTAAAACAACTGGTCTGAAGCCCAAGTGCTTAAACTAAAAGGCTTAGAATGAGTTACACCAAGCAGTAATAAATACAATTGAGTACTTTTAAGATGAGGCAAAAGCAAAATAAAGTAGGAAGAAACACAAATGCAGTAAAAACAGATACATTTTTTTATAGTATATGAAAAGGATCACCGTCACACAAAAATACACACTCATAATATGTATTATAGTATATGAAAAAGATCACCGTCACACAAAAATACACACTCATAATATGTATTATAGTATATGAAAAGGATCACCGTCATACAAAAATACACACTCATAACATGTATTACAGTATATGAAAAGGATCACCGTCACACAAAAATACACACTCATAACATGTATTATATTATATGAAAAGGATCACCGTCACACAAAAATACACACTCATAACATGTATTATAGTATATGAAAAGGATCACCATCACACAAAAATACACACTCATAATATGTATTATAGTATATGAAAAGGATCACCGTCATACAAAAATACACACTCATAACATGTATTATAGTATATGAAAAGGATCACCATCATACAAAAATACACACTCATAACATGTATTATAGTATATGAAAAGGATCACCATCATACAAAAATACACACTCCTAACATGTATTATAGTATATGAAAAGGATCACTGTCACACAAAAATATACACTCATAATATGTATTATAGTATATGATAAGGATCACCGTCACACAAAAATGCACACTCATAATATGTATTATACTATATGAAAAGGATCACCGTCACACAAAAATACACACTCATAATATGTATTATAGTATATGAAAAGGATCACTGTCACACAAAATGTACACTCATAACATGTATTATAGTATATGAAAAGGATCACCGTCATACAAAAATACACACTCATAACATGTATTATAGTATATGAAAAGGATCAACGTCACACAAAAATACACACTCATAACATGTATTATAGTATATGAAAAGGATCACCGTCACACAAAAATACACACTCATAATATGTATTATAGTATATGAAAAGGATCACCGTCACACAAAAATACACACTCATAACATGTATTATAGTATATGAAAAGGATCACGGTCACACAAAAATACACACTCATAACATGTATTATAGTATATGATAAGGATCACCGTCACACAAAAATACACACTCATAACATGTATTATAGCATATGATAAGGATCACCGTCACACAAAAATACACACTCATAACATGTATTATATTATATGAAAAGGATCACGTCACACAAAAATACACACTCATAATATGTATTATAGTATATGAAAAGGATCACCGTCACACAAAAATATATACTCATAACATGTATTATAGTATATGAAAAGGATCACCGTCACACAAAAGTACACACTCATAACATGTTTTATAGTATATGAAAAGGATCACTGTCATACAAAAATACACACTCATAACATGTATTATAGTATATGAAAAGGATCAACGTCACACAAAAATACACACTCATAACATGTATTACAGTATATGAAAAGGATTACGGCCACACAAAAATACACACTCATAACATGTATTATAGTATATGATAAGGATCACCGTCTCACAAAAATACACACTCATAATATGTATTATAGTATATGAAAAGGATCAACGTCACACAAAAATACACACTCATAATATGTATTATAGTATATGAAAAGGATCACCGTCGCACAAAAATACACACTCATAACATGTATTATATTATATGAAAAGGATCACGTCACACAAAAATACACACTCATAATATGTATTATAGTATATGAAAAGGATCACTGTCATACAAAAATACACACTCATAACATGTATTATAGTATATGAAAAGGATCACCGCACAAAAATACACACTCATAACATGTATTATAGTATATGAAAAGGATCACCGTCGCACAAAAATGCACACTCATAACATGTATTATAGTATATGAAAAGGATCACCGTCGCACAAAAATACACACTCATAACATGTATTATAGTATATGAAAAGGATCAACGTCACACAAAAATACACACTCATAACATGTATTATAGTATATGAAAAGGATCACCGTCACCCAAAAATAGACACTCATAACATGTATTATAGTATATGAAAAGGATCACCGTCACACAAAAATACACACTCATAACATGTATTATAGTATATGAAAAGGATCACGGTCACACAAAAATACACACTCATAACATGTATTATAGTATATGAAAAGGATCACCATCATACAAAAATACACACTCATAATATGTATTATAGTATATGAAAAGGATCACCGTCACACAAAAATACACACTCGTAACATGTATTATAGTATATGAAAAGGATCACCGTCACACAAAAATACACACTCATAATATGTATTATAGTATATGAAAAGGATCACCATCACACAAAAATACACACTCATAACATGTATTATAGTATATGAAAAGGATCACCATCACACAAAATACACACTCATAACATGTATTATAGTATATGAAAAGGATCATGGTCACACAAAAATACACACTCATAACATGTATTATAGTATATGATAAGGATCACCGTCACACAAAAATACACACTCATAACATGTATTATAGCATATGAAAAGGATCACCGTCGCACAAAAATACACACTCATAACATGTATTATAGTATATGAAAAGGATCACGTCACACAAAAATACACACTCATAACATGTATTATAGCATATGAAAAGGATCATGGTCACACAAAAATACACACTCATAACATGTATTATAGTATATGATAAGGATCACCGTCACACAAAAATACACACTCATAACATGTATTATAGCATATGAAAAGGATCACCGTCGCACAAAAATACACACTCATAACATGTATTATAGTATATGAAAAGGATCACGTCACACAAAAATACACACTCATAACATGTATTATAGTATATGAAAAGGATCACGTCACACAAAAATACACACTCATAACATGTATTATAGTATATGAAAAGGATCAACGTCACACAAAAATGCACACTCATAATATGTATTATACTATATGAAAAGGATCACTGTCACACAAAAATACACACTCATAACATGTATTATAGTATATGAAAAGGATCACCGTCACACAAAAATACACACTAATAACATGTATTATCGTATATGAAAAGGATCAACGTCACAAAAAAATACACACTCATAACATGTATTATCGTATATGAAAAGGATCAACGTCACACAAAAATACACACTCATAACATGTATTATAGTATATGAAATGGATCACGTCACACAAAAATACACACTCATAATATGTATTATAGTATATGAAAAGGATCATGGTCACACAAAAATACACACTCATAACATGTATTATAGTATATGATAAGGATCACCGTCACACAAAAATACACACTCATAACATGTATTATAGCATATGATAAGGATCACCGTCACACAAAAATACACACTCATAACATGTATTATATTATATGAAAAGGATCACGTCACACAAAAATACACACTCATAATATGTATTATATTATGTGAAATGGATCACGTCACACAAAAATACACACTCATAATATGTATTATAGTATATGAAAAGGATCACCGTCACAAAATATATACTCATAACATGTATTATAGTATATGAAAAGGATCACCGTCACACAAAAATACACACTCATAACATGTTTTATAGTATATGAAAAGGATCACTGTCATACAAAAATACACACTCATAACATGTATTATAGTATATGAAAAGGATCAACGTCACACAAAAATACA
The DNA here is from genome assembly GCF_019279795.1 of Protopterus annectens. Lineage (NCBI taxonomy): Eukaryota > Metazoa > Chordata > Ceratodontiformes > Protopteridae > Protopterus > Protopterus annectens. The sequence continues at coordinate 1,441,110,361 of NC_056745.1, forward strand.
CACTCATAACATGTATTACAGTATATGAAAAGGATTACGGCCACACAAAAATACACACTCATAACATGTATTATAGTATATGATAAGGATCACCGTCTCACAAAAATACACACTCATAATATGTATTATAGTATATGAAAAGGATCAACGTCACACAAAAATACACACTCATAATATGTATTATAGTATATGAAAAGGATCACCGTCACACAAGAATACACACTCATAACATGTATTATATTATATGAAAAGGATCACGTCACACAAAAATACACACTCATAATATGTATTATAGTATATGAAAAGGATCACTGTCATACAAAAATACACACTCATAACATGTATTATAGTATATGAAAAGGATCACCGTCGCACAAAAATACACACTCATAACATGTATTATAGTATATGAAAAGGATCACCGTCGCACAAAAATACACACTCATAACATGTATTATAGTATATGAAAAGGATCACCGTCGCACAAAATACACACTCATAACATGTATTATACTATATGAAAAGGATCAACGCCACACAAAAATACACACTCATAACATGTATTATAGTATATGAAAAGGATCACCGTCACCCAAAAATAGACACTCATAACATGTATTATAGTATATGAAAAGGATCACCGTCACACAAAAATACACACTCATAACATGTATTATAGTATATGAAAAGGATCACGGTCACACAAAAATACACACTCATAACATGTATTATAGTATATGAAAAGGATCACCGTCATACAAAAATACACACTCATAATATGTATTATAGTATATGAAAAGGATCACCGTCACACAAAAATACACACTCGTAACATGTATTATAGTATATGAAAAGGATCACCGTCACACAAAAATACACACTCATATGATGTATTATAGTATATGAAAAGGATCACCATCACACAAAAATACACACTCATAACATGTATTATAGTATATGAAAAGGATCACCATCACACAAAAATACACACTCATAACATGTATTATAGTATATGAAAAGGATCATGGTCACACAAAAATACACACTCATAACATGTATTATAGTATATGATAAGGATCACCGTCACACAAAAATACACACTCATAACATGTATTATAGCATATGAAAAGGATCACCGTCGCACAAAAATACACACTCATAACATGTATTATAGTATATGAAAAGGATCAACGTCACACAAAAATACACACTCATAACATGTATTACAGTATATGAAAAGGATTACGGCCACACAAAAATACACACTCATAACATGTATTATAGTATATGATAAGGATCACCATCTCACAAAAATACACACTCATAATATGTATTATAGTATATGAAAAGGATCAACGTCACACAAAAATACACACTCATAATATGTATTATAGTATATGAAAAGGATCACCGTCACACAAGAATACACACTCATAACATGTATTATATTATATGAAAAGGATCACGTCACACAAAAATACACACTCATAATATGTATTATAGTATATGAAAAGGATCACTGTCATACAAAAATACACACTCATAACATGTATTATAGTATATGAAAAGGATCACCGTCGCACAAAAATACACACTCATAACATGTATTATAGTATATGAAAAGGATCACCGTCGCACAAAATACACACTCATAACATGTATTATAGTATATGAAAAGGATCACCGTCGCAAAAATACACACTCATAACATGTATTATAGTATATGAAAAGGATCAACGTCACACAAAAATACACACTCATAACATGTATTATAGTATATGAAAAGGATCACCGTCACCCAAAATAGACACTGATAACATGTATTATAGTATATGAAAAGGATCACCGTCACACAAAAATACACACTCATAACATGTATTATAGTATATGAAAAGGATCACGGTCACACAAAAATACACACTCATAACATGTATTATTGTATATGAAAAGGATCACCGTCATACAAAAATACACACTCATAATATGTATTATAGTATATGAAAAGGATCACCGTCACACAAAAATACACACTCGTAACATGTATTATAGTATATGAAAAGGATCACCGTCACACAAAAATACACACTCATAATATGTATTATAGTATATGAAAAGGATCACCATCACACAAAAATACACACTCATAACATGTATTATAGTATATGAAAAGGATCACCATCACACAAAAATACACACTCATAACATGTATTATAGTATATGAAAAGGATCATGGTCACACAAAATACACACTCATAACATGTATTATAGTATATGATAAGGATCACCGTCACACAAAAATACACACTCATAACATGTATTATAGCATATGAAAAGGATCACCGTCGCACAAAAATACACACTCATAACATGTATTATAGTATATGAAAAGGATCACGTCACACAAAAATACACACTCATAACATGTATTATAGCATATGAAAAGGATCATGGTCACACAAAAATACACACTCATAACATGTATTATAGTATATGATAAGGATCACCGTCACACAAAAATACACACTCATAACATGTATTATAGCATATGAAAAGGATCACCGTCGCACAAAAATACACACTCATAACATGTATTATAGTATATGAAAAGGATCACGTCACACAAAAATACACACTCATAACATGTATTATAGTATATGAAAAGGATCACGTCACACAAAAATACACACTCATAACATGTATTATAGTATATGAAAAGGATCACCGTCACACAAAAATACACACTCATAACATGTATTATAGTATATGAAAAGGATCAATGTCACACAAAAATACACACTCATAACATGTATTATAGTATATGAAAAGGATCACGTCACACAAAAATACACACTCATAACATGTATTATAGTATATGAAAAGGATCACCGTCACACAAAAATACACACTCATAACATGTATTATAGTATATGATAAGGATCACCGTCACACAAAAATACACACTCATAACATGTATTATAGCATATGAAAAGGATCACCGTCGCACAAAAATACACACTCATAACATGTATTATAGTATATGAAAAGGATCACGTCACACAAAAATACACACTCATAACATGTATTATAGCATATGAAAAGGATCATGGTCACACAAAAATACACACTCATAACATGTATTATAGTATATGATAAGGATCACCGTCACACAAAAATACACACTCATAACATGTATTATAGCATATGAAAAGGATCACCGTCGCACAAAAATACACACTCATAACATGTATTATAGTATATGAAAAGGATCACGTCACACAAAAATACACACTCATAACATGTATTATAGTATATGAAAAGGATCACGTCACACAAAAATACACACTCATAACATGTATTATAGTATATGAAAAGGATCAACGTCACACAAAAATGCACACTCATAATATGTATTATACTATATGAAAAGGATCACTGTCACACAAAAATACACACTCATAACATGTATTATAGTATATGAAAAGGATCACCGTCACACAAAAATACACACTCATAACATGTATTATCGTATATGAAAAGGATCAACGTCACACAAAAATACACACTCATAACATGTATTATCGTATATGAAAAGGATCAATGTCACACAAAAATACACACTCATAACATGTATTATAGTATATGAAATGGATCACGTCACACAAAAATACACACTCATAATATGTATTATAGTATATGAAAAGGATCATGGTCACACAAAAATACACACTCATAACATGTATTATAGTATATGATAAGGATCACCGTCACACAAAAATATATACTCATAACATGTATTATAGTATATGAAAAGGATCACCGTCACACAAAAATACACACTCATAACATGTTTTATAGTATATGAAAAGGATCACTGTCATACAAAAATACACACTCATAACATGTATTATAGTATATGAAAAGGATCAACGTCACACAAAAATACACACTCATAACATGTATTACAGTATATGAAAAGGATTACGGCCACACAAAAATACACACTCATAACATGTATTATAGTATATGATAAGGATCACCGTCTCACAAAAATACACACTCATAACATGTATTATAGTATATGAAAAGGATCACGGTCACACAAAAATACACACTCATAACATGTATTATAGTATATGATAAGGATCACCGTCACACAAAAATACACACTCATAACATGTATTATAGCATATGATAAGGATCACCGTCACACAAAAATACACACTCATAACATGTATTATATTATATGAAAAGGATCACGTCACACAAAAATACACACTCATAATATGTATTATATTATGTGAAATGGATCACGTCACACAAAAATACACACTCATAATATGTATTATAGTATATGAAAAGGATCACCGTCACACAAAAATATATACTCATAACATGTATTATAGTATATGAAAAGGATCACCGTCACACAAAAATACACACTCATAACATGTTTTATAGTATATGAAAAGGATCACTGTCATACAAAAATACACACTCATAACATGTATTATAGTATATGAAAAGGATCACCGTCACACAAAAATACACACTCATAACATGTATTACAGTATATGAAAAGGATTACGGCCACACAAAAATACACACTCATAACATGTATTATAGTATATGATAAGGATCACCGTCTCACAAAAATACACACTCATAATATGTATTATAGTATATGAAAAGGATCAACGTCACACAAAAATACACACTCATAATATGTATTATAGTATAGGAAAAGGATCACCGTCGCACAAAAATACACACTCATAACATGTATTATATTATATGAAAAGGATCACGTCACACAAAAATACACACTCATAATATGTATTATAGTATATGAAAAGGATCACTGTCATACAAAAATACACACTCATAACATGTATTATAGTATATGAAAAGGATCACCGTCGCACAAAAATACACACTCATAACATGTATTATAGTATATGAAAAGGATCACCGTCGCACAAAAATACACACTCATAACATGTATTATAGTATATGAAAAGGATCACCGTCGCACAAAAATACACACTCATAACATGTATTATAGTATATGAAAAGGATCAACGTCACACAAAAATACACACTCATAACATGTATTATAGTATATGAAAAGGATCACCGTCGCCCAAAAATAGACACTCATAACATGTATTATAGTATATGAAAAGGATCACCGTCACACAAAAATACACACTCATAACATGTATTATAGTATATGAAAAGGATCACGGTCACACAAAAATACACACTCATAACATGTATTATAGTATATGAAAAGGATCACCGTCATACAAAAATACACACTCATAATATGTATTATAGTATATGAAAAGGATCACCGTCACACAAAAATACACACTCGTAACATGTATTATAGTATATGAAAAGGATCACCGTCACACAAAAATACACACTCATAATATGTATTATAGTATATGAAAAGGATCACCATCACACAAAAATACACACTCATAACATGTATTATAGTATATGAAAAGGATCACCATCACACAAAAATACACACTCATAACATGTATTATAGTATATGAAAAGGATCATGGTCACACAAAAATACACACTCATAACATGTATTATAGTATATGATAAGGATCACCGTCACACAAAAATACACACTCATAACATGTATTATAGCATATGAAAAGGATCACCGTCGCACAAAAATACACACTCATAACATGTATTATAGTATATGAAAAGGATCACGTCACACAAAAATACACACTCATAACATGTATTATAGCATATGAAAAGGATCATGGTCACACAAAATACACACTCATAACATGTATTATAGTATATGATAAGGATCACGTCACACAAAAATACACACTCATAACATGTATTATAGCATATGAAAAGGATCACCCGCACAAAAATACACACTCATAACATGTATTATAGTATATGAAAAGGATCACGTCACACAAAAATACACACTCATAACATGTATTATAGTATATGAAAAGGATCACGTCACACAAAAATACACACTCATAACATGTATTATAGTATATGAAAAGGATCAACGTCACACAAAAATGCACACTCATAATATGTATTATACTATATGAAAAGGATCACTGTCACACAAAAATACACACTCATAACATGTATTATAGTATATGAAAAGGATCACCGTCACACAAAAATACACACTCATAACATGTATTATCGTATATGAAAAGGATCAACGTCACACAAAAATACACACTCATAACATGTATTATCGTATATGAAAAGGATCAACGTCACACAAAAATACACACTCATAACATGTATTATAGTATATGAAATGGATCACGTCACACAAAAATACACACTCATAATATGTATTATAGTATATGAAAAGGATCATGGTCACACAAAAATACACACTCATAACATGTATTATAGTATATGATAAGGATCACCGTCACACAAAAATACACACTCATAACATGTATTATAGCATATGATAAGGATCACCGTCACACAAAAATACACACTCATAACATGTATTATATTATATGAAAAGGATCACGTCACACAAAAATACACACTCATAATATGTATTATATTATGTGAAATGGATCACGTCACACAAAAATACACACTCATAATATGTATTATAGTATATGAAAAGGATCACCGTCACACAAAAATATATACTCATAACATGTATTATAGTATATGAAAAGGATCACCGTCACACAAAAATACACACTCATAACATGTTTTATAGTATATGAAAAGGATCACTGTCATACAAAAATACACACTCATAACATGTATTATAGTATATGAAAAGGATCAACGTCACACAAAAATACACACTCATAACATGTATTACAGTATATGAAAAGGATTACGCCACACAAAAATACACACTCATAACATGTATTATAGTATATGATAAGGATCACCGTCTCACAAAATACACACTCATAATATGTATTATAGTATATGAAAAGGATCAACGTCACACAAAAATACACACTCATAATATGTATTATAGTATATGAAAAGGATCACCGTCGCACAAAAATACACACTCATAACATGTATTATATTATATGAAAAGGATCACGTCACACAAAAATACACACTCATAATATGTATTATAGTATATGAAAAGGATCACTGTCATACAAAAATACACACTCATAACATGTATTATAGTATATGAAAAGGATCACCGTCGCACAAAAATACACACTCATAACATGTATTATAGTATATGAAAAGGATCACCGTCGCACAAAAATACACACTCATAACATGTATTATAGTATATGAAAAGGATCACCGTCGCACAAAAATACACACTCATAACATGTATTATAGTATATGAAAAGGATCAACGTCACACAAAAATACACACTCATAACATGTATTATAGTATATGAAAAGGATCACCGTCACCCAAAAATAGACACTCATAACATGTATTATAGTATATGAAAAGGATCACCGTCACACAAAAATACACACTCATAACATGTATTATAGTATATGAAAAGGATCACGGTCACACAAAAATACACACTCATAACATGTATTATAGTATATGAAAAGGATCACCGTCATACAAAAATACACACTCATAATATGTATTATAGTATATGAAAAGGATCACCGTCACACAAAAATACACACTCATAATATGTATTATAGTATATGAAAAGGATCACCATCACACAAAAATACACACTCATAACATGTATTATAGTATATGAAAAGGATCACCATCACACAAAAATACACACTCATAACATGTATTATAGTATATGAAAAGGATCATGGTCACACAAAAATACACACTCATAACATGTATTATAGTATATGATAAGGATCACCGTCACACAAAAATACACACTCATAACATGTATTATAGCATATGAAAAGGATCACCGTCGCACAAAAATACACACTCATAACATGTATTATAGTATATGAAAAGGATCACCGTCACACAAAAATACACACTCGTAACATGTATTATAGTATATGAAAAGGATCACCGTCACACAAAAATACACACTCATAACATGTATTATAGCATATGAAAAGGATCACCGTCGCACAAAAATACACACTCATAACATGTATTATAGTATATGAAAAGGATCACGTCACACAAAAATACACACTCATAACATGTATTATAGTATATGAAAAGGATCACCGTTACACAAAAATACACACTCATAATATGTATTATAGTATATGATAAGGATCACCGTCTCACAAAAATACACACTCATAACATGTATTATCGTATATGATAAGGATCACCGTCACACAAAAATACACACTCATAACATGTATTATAGTATATGAAAAGGATCACGGTCACACAAAAATACACACTCATAACATGTATTATAGCATATGAAAAGGATCACGTCACACAAAAATACACACTCATAACATGTATTATAGTATATGAAAAGGATCACCGTCGCACAAAAATACACACTCATAACATGTTTTATAGTATATGAAAAGGATCACGTCACACAAAAATACACACTCATAACATGTATTATAGCATATGAAAAGGATCACGGTCACACAAAAATACACACTCATAACATGTATTATAGTATATGAAAAGGATCACCGTCGCACAAAAATACACACTCATAACATGTATTATAGTATATGAAAAGGATCAACGTCACACAAAAATACACACTCATAACATGTATTACAGTATATGAAAAGGATCACCGTCACCCAAAAATAGACACTCATAACATGTATTATAGTATATGAAAAGGATCACCGTCACACAAAAATACACACTCATAACATGTATTATAGTATATGAAAAGGATCACCATCACACAAAAATACACACTCATAACATGTATTATAGTATATGAAAAGGATCACCGTCACACAAAAATACACACTCATAACATGTATTATAGTATATGATAAGGATCACCGTCACACAAAAATACACACTCATAACATGTATTATAGCATATGAAAAGGATCAACGTCACACAAAAATACACACTCATAACATGTATTACAGTATATGAAAAGGATCACCGTCGCACAAAAATACACACTCATAACATGTATTATAGTATATGAAATGGATCACGTCACACAAAAATACACACTCATAACATGTATTATAGTATATGAAGAGGATCAACGTCACACAAAAATACACACTCATAACATGTATTATAGCATATGAAAAGGATCAACGTCACACAAAAATACACACTCATAACATGTATTATAGTATATGAAATGGATCACGTCACACAAAAATGCACACTCATAACATGTATTATAGTATATGAAATGGATCACGTCACACAAAAATACACACTCATAATATGTATTATAGTATATCACTGTCATACAAAAATACACACTCATAACATGTATTATAGTATATGAAAAGGATCACCGTCGCACAAAAATACACACTCATAACATGTATTATAGTATATGAAAAGGATCACCGTCGCACAAAAATACACACTCATAACATGTATTATAGTATATGAAAAGGATCACGTCACACAAAAATACACACTCATAACATGTATTATAGTATATGAAAAGGATCAACGTCACACAAAAATACACACTCATAATATGTATTATAGTATATGAAAAGGATCACCGTCACACAAAAATACACACTCATAATATGTATTATAGTATATGAAAAGGATCACCGTCACACAAAAATACACACTCATAACATGTATTACAGTATATGAAAAGGATCACCGTCACACAAAAATACACACTCATAACATGTTTTATAGTATATGAAAAGGATCACCGTCACCCAAAAATACACACTCATAACATGTATTATAGCATATGAAAAGGATCACCGTCACCCAAAAATACACACTCATAACATGTATTATAGTATATGAAAAGGATCACCGTCACCCAAAAATACACACTCATAACATGTATTATAGCATATGAAAAGGATCACGGTCACACAAAAATACACACTCATAACATGTATTATCGTATATGAAAAGGATCACTGCAGGACGATTTTATAGCTGAAGTATAATAAGGTACATGTGGCTGCTGGATTTTAGCCAACTGTTTTCAGCAGTCGGACATTCCCTAGCACAGAATGATGTGTTCTCATGCTGTGGTTATTTTAGGACAATCCAGCTATAAAGGATAATAGCTTACATGCTTCCTCCAAATCTTTTCAGCTGCCTGAAAAAAAAGTTCCGTCTGAGTAGGTAACCCTCAGTAATCTAAATCTGATAGCATTTCTTGCTTCTGACATATTGATTTATTTATTTATTTTTAGGATAAATAATAATGCCTATGTATGTCAGTAATAATAGATCTTGTTGTCATCAAATTTTACCTCCCAAGATACTTATCTCCATAATAATTTTTTTTTCATGAAAGAGCAGTTCATAATTTTGTTTATGTTCATTATATTTAATTTAATAAAAATAAACTAGTAACAAATGCGAAGAGCCTTAAAGCATTTAATTATCACAAATAATTTCAAATGGTGCCATTTTCTTAATGGATATGCAGTTTAGTTTCACTCACCCACTCTCTGAGATGAAGGTCCCTTGAGTTCCTTTGCTCTCCATAATAAACTTATTTTATACAGATTTAATAGGAGAGATGAGGAGAGAAGATACTTTGGGGTAACCTGTCTCACCTGAACAGCAGAAATTTTAGAAGTTTCAAGATGGAGAAAAAATCCCTGTCCCACATGTCAGTCTGCAGATGCCCAGATTTGGGTGTTGAATCTACTATTGATTTAATTGCTGAAATGACGCCTATTTCTTCTACTCCAATTGAAGCTTCAGTTCTTGTAGTTGTGATAGAAATGCCTGGGGTAGATTTTGATGTTAAGGTATCCGATCAAGAACCATTTTTTTTTATATTGGAACCGATGTCCTATCACAGCACATCTGTGGTGTAGACATTCAAGTCTTAGACATCAGCTGCCTGAATGTCAGAGGATCCCATTTTTATATGTTACAGTACGTACAGATGTATTTTAACCTTCTACAGAAGGCTGCACCTAGCTGCAAGACTGAGAAAAAGAGGAAGACAGGATTCATACCTTCATCATCAGACTCTAAGGGTAAGACGGAAGATTGCAAATTAACCTGCTCAGATCATGTGTTCTCATGTGAGTTAGTGTACTGACAATGATTTTGATGAGGGTTCTTTATCTTTGCATTCTCTTATAAAAGTTGCATTTTGGTGGTACTATTAATTTAGTGAAAGAGCACATTAAGTGGTCATTCAACAAAATTGTATCCCCTAAGCCGAGATATATCAGATTCCTGAATCTGGATCACCACATGTCTATCCATTCTACCTTTCCTTGGTGCACATTATAATATATTTAATAAAGTTTGCCAAGCAAATAGTGACATGTCATGCTAGCTGCTCCACAAACACAGATTTTGTAGGGTATCCAAAAAGCATAGGTATTTATACAGATATCCAGTGGTTTACAAACAAAATGCTGGACATCATCTTTGAATTAAGAACCTTTTCAGCAAGTAAAGAAAGCAAAGCACATAACTGATTTGGGAAGAAAAGCTTAACACATCAACCACTTTGGGTATCAGGGTTAGTAATGCCTCATCCATCTGACTTAGTACAAGTCCGAGTTTCCTAAAACAAACTAAAGGATCTCAATAAAGAAGTTTTAGATGTACGCCTTAGACAGAAGTTAGGTTATGGCAAATTAATCTGATAATGTGGGATATCACATTGTAAAATGTAGTTATGATGCAGTGACTGCCTGCCTTTGAGACATAGTTTCTGGTTCTACAATAAGAAAAGATACATAGCCCAGAATTCAGGATTTCACTGAGTATAAAAGTCACATTTTGGGTGTCCTCCTCATAAGATTTTCCCTTAATGTACTCCTCAAAAAAGGTCCATAACAGTTGCAAGAAAAGGGAAAATGATTCAGGTTATTATTTTCTTTTAATTTCATTTCCAAAATTGAACAGAAATTTGGTCCCACAAAAAATGTACATTTTACAGGAAATAGGCCAGGCGACAACATTGTAGAAATAATATGCAATTTGAAGAATATAGCCAGCTTTGCAGGTAACAAAACAACAGCAGCAGCAAGGAAACCCCTCCCCACAGGACAGATCACTCCCAGGTATGAGATGCAGGTCTATTATCACCGACCCGCTGCCCCCCCCCCCCCCCCCCCAGTGTAATGTGAAATCCAGCACCAGTCCAGAGGATCAGACAGGCTGTTAAGGGGCAAACTAAGCAATCCATCAAAAGTTTTCCTCTCTACACTAAAATATCAGTTTATATTGCCAATCTTAATTTTTAAATAACTGGATGTCAAGGTCAGAGAACTGGTTCCTGAAGTATAAACTGGGACAGAATCTTGTTTATGATTCTTTCTAGTTTCTATGGGAGATTATCAGTGCACATCCAGCCCAGGCCTGTCAAATCTGCACGTCTATAAAAGAAACCATTTCAAGAAGATAACCCAGCAGACTGTCTTATCTCTTCTACAGCAAGATGGCTTTTCTTTTGTAGCAGTAGTCTTTACTAAATGCCTATCCCCAGTACTATCCCATGTGAGTCTAAAACGAAAGCATAAATGGCCGTAACTGAATGGCTGTTTGATTCAAGCAGAATCCATGCAGACCTTATACTATACTTTTTAATAGATTCTCTTATGTTTCTAGCATCTAGGCTTAGTCCCAAATGCATAGAAGGACTTTTAGGATGGTAATATTAACACCATTAGATAACGTTGCTATAACACAGTAGAGTAGGATCATTGGATGTGGTAACATAGATTAATTCAAATGATTTGAAAAAGTGACAATTCTTTCACAATAAAGAATTAAACAAAAACAAATACTTTCACAATAGATGAAGTATCATATTTAAATGGAGGTTGTCGAAGATGATTGAGCAAATTACCTGATGCAGGTGAAATAAGTGGGTATACTTCATACATGGCCATTGGTTTTCTGGGATTTAATACTAAAGGTGCAATTTTCTGATTATGACAAGATTATACAGTAAAAATGTTCTTATCCAGTCTAACATACTGCATAATCCCTCTTGTTTGCACTAGAAATCATTATTACCTCATGATTTATGCAGGAGTTATCCATGACCGGCATAGTTTACCAATGAGAGAGAAGCCAGAGTAGAAGAAGTGAATATTAATAGTATAATGTGAATTTTTTTTTCCTTTCCAAAAGTAAGTCCATTGTATACTGATATTGATTCCAAAGTCTGGTAAAAAATATTGCAGAAAATAAGTGTAATCTCTATATTTATGTGTATGCTCACAATACCCTGATAGTGAGCCCGATGATTTACTGATACTTCATAGGTTCATAGACTACAAATAGGCTAACTGCCCTTCTGGGTCATTTTAAGCCTAGAAAATTACCCTGTGTGAGAATCAAACCCTATACCTTATGTTTGGAAGGTAAACACCTTAACCATTATGCCAACTCCCACTCTAAAAAATAAACAGTAGGTAATGAGTCTACAGAGTATTATATGCCTAGCCAATACTCAGTGGCCAAAGGAAAGACTCAAACACTGTACCTTGTGTTTATGAGGTAAACAACCTTAACCATTACAGCACCACTCCTTTATAGCCTTGTCTTTAAAGTTCTGTTTCAAGCACTTTGAATATTTTTTTTTAAACTGTTTACGTTAAGATAAATCTGTTCTATGGAGTGTGGTGATTATGTTACAGCTGATCTTAGCCAAAAGAAGAGGTTGGAAAAAGACAAATCAGTGAGGCACTTCTATAGCATGAAACCCAATATTAGCAATTGTTAAGCCCCTCGTGCATCACTTCTTAAGATCACGTACTGTGCTAGGTAGTTAAACCTACCAGTATGGGCCAGCAAATGACAACAGCAGAATTGAAAACAGATTTGTTTCTGCCTGATACTGCCTTGGTATTGTGTCCCTAACACATAACAGTGTGTGTTACAGCCTTTTTAACATTGCTCCCTAAGTGCTTTTAGGCTAAAACAACAAAAAACTTAGCTCTTTTTTCAGTAATTAGCAATACATGGAGCAGATAAAAGCTCCATACACAATTGTTAAGCCCCTCTTGCATCCTTTCTTAAGATCAGCTATATATATGGATCTACTTCATATGTTCGACACTTCCAAATGCTGAATTTCATATGGCTGAGACCATATGATCGACATTTGAAATGCTGAACATACGAAATACAAAAACAAAACATAAAAAAACACTTACCTAAACACTGCTAGCTGGGGGGGCAACCCCCCTGCACCCCCATGAGGGGCTCCACCCCTCCACACCCCCTGTAACTTAAATATACCAACTCTGAGATCACACTACAGTGCAGGAATGGAAATCTTTCCATTCCGCACTGTACAGAGATGCCGGTTCCGCATTGTTGGCATTTCAAATGTCGATCATATGGTCTTGGCCATATGAAATTCAGCATTTTGAAGTGTTGGCAATGTGAAGGGGATCCATCTATATATATATAGAGAGAGAGAGAGAGAGAGAGAGAGAGAAAAGAAGAATATAAAACAATATAAAAGTATAAAAGTGAGTATTTTGAAAAAAGAGTTGCAAAGTGACAGTTATTTACATTATAGTAGTATGCACAAGATAAGTCTTAAAAGGACAATTTTTAAGGTTAAGTGAGTAAATAGAAAATACATATTTTTTAACAAAGAAAGTGAACTGATGGAAAAAAATATTTTGGGACAGGGGGTACCCAATTAATGTAATACAAGAAGCAAAAAAATGAGATCACAAATTTAAAAGAAACTGGTATTTTAAATAATGCATCAGTCTCAGATAATAAGAAATTTAAGGATTATGCGTTTGGCATGTGTATTCCTAATTCAGTGGATGAGGCTAATGTTAAGCAGATATTTAATAATAATTGGAACTTTCTTACTAACTTTGTGGATTTAAGAGATATTATTGGGTATAACCCAGTTTTTGTCTCTCAAAAAGAGAAAATTTTGAAAGAATATTTTTATAGATGTAATGAAAAACTAAAAAAGTAAAAAGGAATGTTAAGGTCTGGTAGTTATAAATTTTGCCAATTTGATCTTGAAGGAAATAAAGGTAAGATAGAAGTGAGAAACTGTAAATATTAAGCTAAAGTATGAATATAATTCTAAGTCTAAATGTGTAGTTCACGTTGCCCTGTGTGGGCTTTGTTCGGCATTTTATATTAGCAGAACATCTAGAGCATTTAATAAGAGCATGTATGAGCATTTAAAAGATGTAGAAAATAAAACTACTAATAATGGCTTAGCCAAGAATGTAACACAAAAACATAGTGTTGAAATGAGTAAGGTTTATTTTAGGTTTTTCTATCATATATTAAACTATAATGTAAGGATAGAAGCAGATGATTAGTTAGATTGGAAGGAATACTGTTGGCAGATAAGATTGAATGCATGTGGTTTCCCAAGAATGACTGAAAGGGAAAATTACAATGTGGTTCTGAAGAGGAAAAACAAAGCATTGTTTTTTTGTGAAGTCATGTGATTTTTTGTGAAGTTATGTGACTTTGAAAGAATGTATTTAATGGATTTTAAAATGAATGTAACATTGTCTGAAGAAGTTTCCATAAGTGGGATGAAAGTGTTTACCAGTTACTTGTATTTTTGTTGTTTTTGTTTGAGTGTTTTAGTATTTTAGTATTTTATTAAAGCAGTATATTTATTTGGAGAGTTTCATTTGAGACCGTTAGTGTGTTTTATTTTGTCACGTATGTTATATGCCTGCAATATGTTCCATAAAGCTTCATACTGAATATTATATGCCTTACTTATATTATCCATCAAAACCTTTACTTTTACTTTTTTATTAATAATGTCATCAATTACCTCTCTAGTAACCACAACAAAACCTGACTTCCCTTTCCTTTTCTTCCAAACAAATTTTGCTCATATAACCTTTCTATTTTACATTATACTATTTTAGCTATTATTCTCATAAAAAAATTATATTCAGTATTATGTAACATTATAAGACTCCATTTTTATCATCTTTATTTCCTTTCTTAAACATGAATTTTAAAGCGTCTGTACAAATTTCCTTGTACATAATCAATGTTTCCATCCATTGATTCATATCTTGTATAAATACCATTTTTAACAGTTTTCCATTTCTTTACACATATTATATTCAATTCTATCTAGTTCTGTAGCTGAATTTATGCTAATATATTTCATAATCTCATTCAACTTATTTGTATTTAATTTTTCGCTAAATATTCATTGTCTTCTTTCTTAAATCTCTCGCCATTGTAAATTTGTTCTGTCCATTTCTCTTTTGCCATATAAATCTAGTGCATAGCTCTTATTTCATATATTCCTTCTTGCTTCTTAACTTGTTTCCCTTCTTTATTTTTTAATTCTTTTATTATTTTACTTTCTTTCATTATTTTAGATAAATATGGTGCTACTTCCTCTTTTTCCTTGTAAGCAATATTTTTGCTTATATAACAAATTATTAATTATTTCTTTTATACATTTTTCTTTTTCATATAATATTCTTTTTCTATTAAACCGTTAAACGTTATTTTCTTAATACTCTGTATCCCATTTTTTCTCTTTTCCTCTTCTCTTCTACACATTCTAAAAATAACTTTTTGTATTTCTTTTTAAATTGTGTCCACTAAATGGTTCAGTTTTCATAGAAATATCTCATACCAATATATTGTTTCCATAATTCTATAAGCTCTTTTATCTCTCTCCTATATCTAATTCTTTTTCATCAATTCTTTTTATTCCTTTCCTATTTTAATATATTCCTCATTTTCATGAATTGTTATCCAACTAGTAACATGATCAGAAAATCCAGTATATTTTATTCCTTTTTAAGTAATTTTTAAACTTTCTGATATTAAAAAGTAATCAATTTTTGTCTTTATTTCATTCCTTTTATAGGTCCAGTGTTTATTCGCCCATATTTTAATTGTCCACTCCTCATAATGTCTGTAACTATTTTAACATCACAGTACTTCTTTTTATTCCATAGATTACAATTAAAGCCACCTGCCATTATTATATCCATATTCACACAAACATAATTAAGTATACTTTTAAACACTGGTTCTCACTCTTTTTGTCACATATGCATATAAGGCTATAACCCCATATACATGCTTTTTCCATCATAAATTGACGATAGTTATTCTTCCTAGGAGAAACAGAAAAATGTAAGCTCTGTAAAGCAGAACTGGAAACTGTTGCACATCTTGTGCTACACTAGTGGCAGAGCTCTGTATACTGAAGCGCATAGTAATGTTTATTTATTTATTTTACATTTGTTGACCGGGCTAGTCCAACTGGATATATTTCCATTTTCAGCAGAGGCCTGGGGAGAAAAGCTCCACATTAAAAAAGGAAATACATTTTAAGCACAAAAAATAAATCATAATACACATTATTACCTATTTCTAAAAACAAGAATAGTAAGAGTAAGAGCAGGGCAAGAGAAATGACAGAAAGTTGTCAAAAGAAAGAAGAGGAAGTTGACAATCTAGGGAAAAAGTAACATCCAGATGAATAAACTAACATGTTTTAATACCAAGAAGAGAGCTCAAAGATCAAGGAGAGAGAAGCAGCGAAAAATGAGAGAGCAAGAATAAAGAGAAATACTAGTGTGGAAGAGATTTCTAGCCATAAGGAGGATAGATGAAGAGGAGGACTTCACAGAGGTAGAGATAGAAAGAAAAAGAGAGGAAGCAGGATGGAAAGAAAAGTAGGGAGAGAGAGATGGATTAGATGGAGCAAGTTACTTTAGTCAGGATTAGAGCAGGGACACATCCAGTGGCTTTTAAGGTAAATTCTAAGTTTTTGTTTAAACAGAACAGTAGATGCAATGGAAGTAAGTTCAGTAGGTAATTGATTCCAGTGTTTTCCAATGGTGTTCGAGAAAAGGGAATCACCTGCTAGGTTATTGGATTTGGTTAAGGTAACTAGCAGCTTACTTGATGAACGGAGGGAGTTCAGATTAGAGTAGGGGGTTATGAGGTTAGAGAGTATAGGTGTGTTTTGAGGTTGGTAGAATGCTTTTGGACAAATGTCAGTTGAGACTGTAGCAGCATGTTAGACAATTCAAGCCAGTTAAGTTGCTGCAGATTCAGACAGTGGTGAGTTCTGAAGGGTTGACCAGTGACAAATCTAGCTATATTATTGTACGTGGAACATAATTTTGAGAGATTATTTTTCTTAAGGTTCAGTATAGATTGGTGAGGCATAGAGAAGAGTCGAGATAAGATGAGAGTGGGCAAGAGTAGCTTTGGCTTGGGAGGTTAAGAAAGTTTTAATTCTATAAAGAGAGCCAAGTTTCCTGTTTACAGATTTAATGGTATTGTTGATATGACAATCAAAGGTAAGGTTGTTGTCAATCGTGACACCTAGCAGTTTGGTATCGGGGTCAGGTGATATAATGGTTCCATTGTTAGATAGGATAGTAAAGTCTAATAGAGGGGATCTGGTACTGGGCTTAAAGAGTAGGAGTTTGGTTTTTAGCGTTTAGGAGTAGGCAGCGTTTTGAGAACCAAGTTTCAACTTTAGAGAAAACAGCTTGAGTAATAGTTTGAAGTTCAGAGATGGATTTAGCAGAGCAAATTAATGTGGAATCATCCGCATATTGTATACAAGTAGCCTGGGGATAGCTGTTTGTAAGTCATTAATAAAGAGGGAGAAAAGAAGTGGTCCAAGAATAGAGCCTTGGGGACCCCGAAAGTGAAATTGGGAGAAGGGATGAGAGTTTATTATCCCAGAGAACAGCTTGTTTCCTGTTTGTAAGATAGGAACAAAACCATTGGACAGTCTTAGATTCTAAGGAGAGAGATTCAAGAATTTTTAAGAGAATAGAGTGGTTGACCATATCGAAGGCTTTAGATAGGTCAATGAAGAGAGCTGAAGACAGGGTACAATTATTTCGGTTCTTGTTAATAAGGTCTGTAAAGGTGAGGAGAGCGGTGGTTGTGCTATGAAAGGGCCTAAAGCCATGTTGACAGGGAGTGAGAATGTTATTTTTTATTAGGTGGTCCATTAACTGATAATGGACACATTTTTCCATGATTTTTGCTAGTGGGGACAAGAGAGCAATGGGCCTATAATTAGAGTATTCATAGGAGTTACCTCCTTTGTGTAAGGGTATGATGTGAGAGATTTTCCAGATGTCAGGTATGGTTTCTTCATTTATGGTTCTGTTAATAAGAATAGATATGGGGTAGGCAATTTCCGCGGCTGATTTTTGAAGGAATTCAGATGGGAGTTGGTCTGCTGAGGGGGTGCATGGTTTGAGTTTGTGAATACATTTTTTTATAATGGCAGTGGAGATGGGTTGTAGCCTAAAGGCTGGTAGTTTGGAGGTGGCAGGATCGGGGATACTAGTGTTGTCACTAGAGAGGTGTGAGGCCAAAGAGTTAATAGTATCAATAAAGAAAGAGTTGAAAGTGTTGGCAGTATCAAGGGTGGAATTCTTTTCAGATCCGGTAGGGGAAGGAGTGGTAGTCTGTCCAGGGTGTAGAAGCCTGTTAAGGGTTGACCATAATTTTTGAGGGTTGTTGTGGTTAGCTTGTTGGAGATTACTATAATAACTTCTTTTATCAGAGAAAATGGCTTTTTTGGTAGAGTTTCTTAGTTGTCTAAAGGTCTGTTGGTCTACGCTAGATTTGCTAGCTCGCCATTTTTTCCATGCTTTGTTTCTAAGAATCATTTTTTGTCTTGTGTCTTTAGATAGCCAGGGGGCAGGTTTAGATTTAATTCGGATGGAGCGTGATGGGGCATGATTATCAAGAATAGTTAGGAAGGTGGTGTTGAAGAAAAGCACAGCTTCTTCAAGGGGAAGTGTCTTTAGTGGGTTCCAATTGCAGGCCTTTAGTTCAGTTCTAAATTGAGTAGGGTTGAAACATTTGAGATTGCGTAAGGTCCTATAGATAGGTGTATTGTTAGAGGCATTTCTTTGCCTAATAATAAAGGTTAGATTGTGATCACTAAAGTCATCAGGTACTGTTCCAGACTGATATTTAAGTTGAGGTTTGTTAATAAGTATCCAATCTAGAGTACTTCCTTTGTTGTTAGATTTATTAATCCTGGTAGAGGTGTTTATTATTTGACTGAAGCCAGAGAGGTTGATATGGGAAGCTGGGTTATTAGTAGTTAAAGAGGACCAGTCCAGGTTGAGATCACCAAGAATTATGGTTTCTTGAGGATAGGAGGTGGAGAGCCAACTTAGGATATTTTCTATAGTGGTGGAATTATTTCCAGGAGGTAGATATATACAGATAATATAGATGGATTTTTTAGGGTTTAGTTGCAGCTTCGAGATGAGAAGTTCAGTTTTATTACTGTCTGGGTTATCATAGGGTATTAATGTTACATTAAGTTCTGTTTTGAATAGAATTGCAACTCCTCCGCCTTTTTTAGTTTTATGTCAAGTCTTAGGATGTTATAACCTGGAGGTAGGATTACATTGTCTTTAGTAAAGGGTTTCAACCAGGTTTCAGTTAAACAGAGAATATCAAAGGAGTGATGTTGAAGAAGGGAGTGGAGATGGGTGATTTTGTTATTGACGCTTCGTATATTAAGGTGACCTATGAGTAAAGTATTTGGATTAGAAGTTGGTAGTGGAAGGGAAGAGTTTAGTAAAGTGGTTGCCTCATCAGATGAAGTGGTTAAGGGCCCTGGGTTGGGGTGGATGTCCCCATCTGCTAAGGTAGATTGCTTATATTTGAGGTAGGCTGTGATGGGGGAGTACAGTGAGTATTTTGGTTTAATAATCAAGAGATTTAGAATTTTAATGTGGAACAGTCTGTGATATCTGGCAAGGAGGTAGCTAGGGGTATATGTAATGTTTAAATGAGTCAAATTTGCGGTTAGGAATTCAAAGGCAGTATGTTTGGGAGAGAAATTAAAGTGGTAATTGGAATTCGATTCATAACAGGTTAGGAAGTATGGTAGTGTGAGGGCCAGAGAAATAATAAGTAGAAGTGTTAACTTATTCAGAGTAGTTCCTGTTACAGGGGTTTTAGATATTGGTTTGTGAGTTTTGGTAGACATGTTGAGATGTGACAGAGAGGAGTAGGCTAGATATGGGTTTAGTATCTAGAGTGAGTAAATAACACAGGTGGATATCAAGGTATCTGTGTAGTTTTAAGTGGGGAGGGAGAGAGGAGGGGTAGAGGTAGGTATCAGAAGGAGGGTGGAGCAAGTGAGATAGATGATTAGGGTAGGTGTGGATAAAGAGGAGGTGTGGTATGTAGGAGTATAGGATAGGTGTAGATGTAGAGGGGTGTGGTCTGTTAGGTATAAGGCTACAGGTACGTGGGGTGGGTGGGATAAGGGGGTAGGGAGGGGAGCGAAGCGGGGCAGAAACAGCCAGAGAGGAGAGCGAAGTGTATCAGCAAGCAGAGTAGCTGAAACACTACTGTTTCATATGCTACGTAGTTTAGCCAAATAATAAGGAGAGTTATTTCTTTTCTCATAGAAAGGATGAAAAGAGTAGGCAGTAGTTTCCAAGAATATAGCAAGCACAGGTATACAAGGACAGTAGTAGTTAGCAGAGGGAGAGTGATAAGTAAGGATAGAAAATAGGCAAGCAGATACAAAATAGAGTCAAATGGTAAGGAGTAAGGTAGGAAAGAAAGAGAAAGGAGAGCAGCAGCCAGGTCAGTAAAATAAAGACAGTAAGGAAACAGGAAAGACAAGTGAAGTGGAGTGTTTCAGCCGTAGTAAGGCAGGCTGACAAGGGATGGTAAAATGGCCAGGGCAGGGGAGTAGCAAAGAAGAGGAGAGGTGGAGAAGGGTAACTATTATAAAGATGATGGCCTGGGAAGGGAAAGAACCTTAGCTGATATCACGTGTGTGCTGCCCACAGGAGGACAAAACTTAAAATAAAATATTTAGGCAAATATGACATACGGCCAGTACTGGAAAGTTCTAGCACCAGTATACAGTCAATTCAGTAGGAGATAGGGTGCTTCTTGAGTGCCAACTTGGCCTGCTTTGTTGTTCCAGGGATACCAGGTGAGGTAGGTCAGCAGGGAGGGGGGCAACCCGTTGAAGAGCACTAGGCTTTCAATGAGCCAGTACTGGAAAGTTCTAGCACCAGTATACAGTCAATTCAATAGGAGATAGGGGTGCTTCTTGAGTGCCAACTTGGCCTGCTTTGTTGTTCCAGGGATACCAGGTGAGGTAGGTCAACAGGAGGGGCAACCCGTTGAAGAGCACTAGGCTTTCAATGAGCCAGTACTGGAAAGTTCTAGCACCAGTATACAGTCAATTCAATAGGAGATAGGGGTGCTTCTTGAGTGCCAACTTGGCCTGCTTTGTTGTTCCAGGGATACCAGGTGAGGTAGGTCAGCAGGGAGGGGGGCAACCCGTTGAAGAGCACTAGGCTTTCAATGCTGGAATACAAAACAAAGAGATAAAGGGTTAGGAAGACTAAAGGAAAGAGTAATAGCATAGGTGGTAAAGCAAAGGAGTGGGTAGAGAGTTACCAGACTAAGAAGTATGTTAGCAGAGAGAGGGAAAACAAACATCTGCAACGGTACTCTAACATGTGTAACAAGATAATATGCAACAAGAACAACAGTTGACCTCTTAGAGACTAAAGCAGAGGTCCAAATCAAAGGCAATGCACAGCTAACCAGTGTTAATGATACACAGGGTATAAGACCTTGTAGCAGCCCTAGGTACTAGCTAAACACGAGGCCAATAAGAGCCAAAAACAGGTAATACAGTCATCTCTACTTTGTAATATCAGGCGGCTAGTCCAGACACTAGAAACCAAGGCAGTTTACTAAAATCAAAGCTGTAAAATGTGTAATATAAGACAGCTTATCAACTAAGTACTTTAGTCAATGGACATAGGAAGTAGGAAAGGTGATAACATACACTAAACAGGCTATAGGAGGCTTTAAGAGTCTCTAGTAACTGTATACAGTGCTTATTGCTATAGTACTAACTAACAATTGATTGCTAGGAATAAGACAGTCATAAACAGCAACAAAAACAGCTCGTACTAAATACACAACAGGTTGGAACCTCAGCGACTACAATATGAGGAGTTTGAAATCATTAGTTGGTAAAAAAGCAGTGGTTGTGTCTTCAGAATCACTAGCGACTAATTGCAGAGCTTGGTAAAGTAGCAGACCACCATTGGAAAGCGTTTACTACACGCAGGGTCTCAGCTACTGCAATTTAAAACAGTAAAATATTAAAACATTAAAAAAGCAGTGGTTGTGTCATCAGAATCACTAGCGACTAATTGCAGAGCTTAGAAAAGTAACAGACCACCATTGGAAAGTGTTTACAACACGCAGGGTCACAGCAACTGCAATTTAACACATAATCCAGGTTGGGACCTCAGCAACTGCATGAAAAACTACAATATATAGTGTTAGATAAACACTAGTGAGTAAAAAAGCAGGGTTATGTATTCAAAAGTACTAGCGACTAGTTGCAGAGCTTAAATTAATAACAGGACATCATAGAAAAGCGTTTACAGCCACACGATCTGGGCAGCTACACTTAAGAAACGCTATTCTCAGGTTCTGCCAAATAGTAATCCCTGGTAGTTAGTAAACAGTGACTTTGAGAGCAGAAACACTTGCGACCAATCTCTGGGCTTACAAAGTGAGAGGTCACCATAAAAAAGTCTAAAAAACAACGCCGGATAACAGCGACGACAACTGAAGTCACTAATAACAAGTTCTAACAAATGTACATTCCAGAAAAAGCATTGTATGAGTAAAAAATGCAGCAACGAGCAAAACGAGACAATTTACTGTGAAGAAATGTTCACTTACCGGCAGCACACCACGCGGACAGCCTGGGGGAACCTACAGTTTGCAGGTTGAAATTTAAAGATGGCGCCTTAGCAAGGAGGGCTCTACTAATAGAGTCCGAGGGGATAGGGGGGAGGGGAAACAGAAGGTATGTCCAATAGCAAGAAGGGTAGGATAAGGGCAGGAGATAGGAGCAACGAGAAACAGCCAGAGAGGAGAGCGAAGTGTATCAGCAAGCAGAGTAGCTGAAACACTACTGTTTCATATGCTACGTAGTTTAGCCAAATAATAAGGAGAGTTATTTATTTTCTCATAAAAAGGATGAAAAGAGTAGGCAGTAGTTTCCAAGAATATAGCAAGCACAGGTATACAAGGACAGTAGTAGTTAGCAGAGGGAGAGTGATAAGTAAGGATAGAAAGTAGGCAAGCAGATACAAAATAGAGTCAAATGGTAAGGAGTAAGGTAGGAAAGAAAGAGAAAGGAGAGCAGCAGCCAGGTCAGTAAAATAAAGACAGTAAGGAGACAGGAAAGACAAGTGAAGTGGAGTGTTTCAGCCGTAGTAAGGCAGGCTGACAAGGGATGGTAAAATGGCCAGGGGCAGGGGGGAGTAGCAAAGAAGAGGAGAGGTGGAGAAGGGTAACTATTATAAAGATGATGGCCTGGGAAGGGAAAGAACCTTAGCTGATATCACGTGTGCTGCCCACAGGAGGACAAAACTTAAAATAAAATATTTAGGCAAAAATGACATACAGCCAGTACTGGAAAGTTCTAGCACCAGTATACAGTCAATTCAGTAGGAGATAGGGGTGCTTCTTGAGTGCCAACTTGGCCTGCTTTGTTGTTCCAGGGATACCAGGTGAGGTAGGTCAGCAGGGAGGGGGGCAACCCGTTGAAGAGCACTAGGCTTTCAATGAGCCAGTACTGGAAAGTTCTAGCACCAGTATACAGTCAATTCAATAGGAGATAGGGGTGCTTCTTGAGTGCCAACTTGGCCTGCTTTGTTGTTCCAGGGATACCAGGTGAGGTAGGTCAGCAGGGAGGGGGGCAACCCGTTGAAGAGCACTAGGCTTTCAATGAGCCAGTACTGGAAAGTTCTAGCACCAGTATACAGTCAATTCAATAGGAGATAGGGGTGCTTCTTGAGTGCCAACTTGGCCTGCTTTGTTGTTCCAGGGATACCAGGTGAGGTAATGTTGCAAGATTGTTCCATTGGGTAATTGCACAAACATCACACTATTGAAGTACTGAGAAGCATTGGAAACATGAGCCACAAAGCATTATAGAGAACGATGACATTTTATATCACATGGGATCACCCCATTACCAGCAGTTCAAAAAATAGACGCAAGAAAAACAGATATAGTCGTCCATGAGAAGAAGACAAAAGTAGCATCGATCACTGAAATTGCTGCACCCAGGGATTACGGTGTCTTATATATGAAGAGACATGAAGTCATAAAATGCCAGGATTTGCACGCAGAAATGAAGGCAATATGGCAGAATGATATCCAGACAGTTCCAATAGTAGCAGGAGTAATGGGTTTCATAAACAAATATTTACAGCCATATTTAGATATGCTACCGATACATGTAACTCTGCATGAATTGCAGGAGTTAATTCTGGGCACATTGCAGGTGCTGCAAAGGGCACTTTTAACTAACATAAAAGACTGAAACAATAGTAATTTCCTGAACTTTAATCATAATTTGACTTAGGAATGTGGTTCATTCCTGTCATGGTAGAAACCCAAAAAACCTGGGAAATTAAACCCAAAAAAAAATTAATTGTTAACAGATAATGGCCTGCCAGATTCAAATAGGCACATCTCCATTTGTAATAGTTTTCTCAAATTTTCTCCTAAAAGAATAAACAAAGAAGAGCTTGTTTGATTTCACCAAGCAGTTTTTCAATACTGCTCTTTCTGGATGTGAGTTCTTTAATCCATTGGTGTGCATCTCAGTACAAAGGAGTATCAATGTCACAAAATAAGAAAACAGTGGTAGTCAGTAGGCCATGGTTACACATTTCTGAAGACTTCCAGCTGTGCACTGTTATCCAGGTGTGACAGACAAGCTCAGAATCATGAGTGTTCTATAAATGTAAACTGCACTGGAGCTCTAGGCCTAAATGGTAGACTAATTTCTAGGCCTATATGGCAGAAAAATCGTAACCATTCCTCAATGGCCATCCTGTTATGACACATTACGCATGGCTAGTGTTCAGCAAACATGTACTTCAGTAGAGTGTCAGCATTCTAATGTAGACAAAGGCCTATTTCTTCTAATTATTCCATGAATGTGTGCATACCCTGTAGACGAATTAATAACTGTTTCCCAGTGGTAGGTGACAGAAATGTGATAACATTGGAAGTCAGTGATAACTTATACTTGTCTAAGTTCTTTTTTAGGTTTGGTATATCATTATGTTTGGCTATGTTCATTTCAAATTGTTGTTTAGATCATTTGAATAACTGATTGCAAACTACTGTGCTTCTCGTATTGCATCAGCGTTTCATTTATGTATACCAGCTTGGCCTGAAAATGGTCCCCGTGAATAATAAATAAAATAAAGTGAGTCATCTTGAGTATACAGTTTGGTTTAGCACTGAACTAGAAAAGGTTATGAACTAAAGTATAGTTTTGTAATGGAAAAAGAGGGGAAGGGACTGCAGTTACCATTTTGCAAAAAGTATTAGCTACCTCCACCATTGTTTCTTTCTTCCCCCAACCCTCTGTTTGACTATAAAACCATGTTCAGCAAAAGAATACTTACCAAGATACAATCATGCGCCCTAAAGTGTGCTTAGATGTTGTTTTGTTAAACATATATGGCATTCAGGGCAGCACAGATACACAGTGAATAGCATTGTTGCCTGAAAGCAAGAAGTTCTCCTGTTTGATTCTCAGCTGGGGTGCCTTCTCTGCGAGGTCTGCATGACCTCTCTGTGTTCATGTGGATTTCCCCCAGGTGCTCTGGTTTCCTCCTACATTCCAAAGACATGCAGTAAGTGGACTGGATACTCTAAACTGGCCATAGGTATGAGTGTGTGTGTGTGAATGTGTGGTGTGGAATAATTATCACAGCAGGGCTAGCCACCCGGCAGTATAAAACCTTGGCTGTAGATGATTGTCACTGTTGAAGTGACACTCCAATCCAATGTGCAAAAATGGGTAAAAGGGGTTGTGGATGGATTCATAGGTTCATAGGTTGGTACTAGGCTATCAACCCTAGGACCTATGCAAGCCTAGCCATAACAATTCCCTGGCTATTTCTTCCCACACTATTTACTTCCCTGGACCCCTGTCTAGCAGGGTGACTGACGTGATCCCCAGGGTGAATTTCCTTTCTCCCATCCAATCCTCAAGGTTCCTTTTGAAGAGGGCCAAAGAGGCACTCTGCTTGACATGTATGGGCAATCTATTCCAGAGTCTGGGGAGTCTCTGGGTCAGGAACCTATCCCTCCAGCATGTTTTGTTTATTGTGATGACAAGGTTTAGATCTTTGGAGCGTGTGGCTCTGAGGGATTGGGATTTCTTTAAGTGTAGCATGTCCAACAGCTCTGGGTTTGACATGGCCTTGTATGTTAAGCAGAGATCGCCTCTGATTAGACGATATGCGACAGAGTATAGCTGCAGTTTTTTAAGGCAGTCAGCATAGGGCATCTGCTTTAGGCCTGTGATTCTTTTAGGGAGGTATTTCTGTGGCCTTTCCAGTTGCTGCAGATGTCTTGAGAGGTACATACCAAACGGGGCATTGTATTCTATAATGGGCCTAATGAGGGATGAGTACAGTGGGACAATGACTTCATTTTTTTCTGGATGAAAAGCCCTTAGTGATGAGGTGTGCTACATAGAAGGATTTCCTGACTGTTGTGGTGATGTGGTTATCGAAGGTGAGACCACTGTCCACCTGTGTCCCTAAGTCTCTTATCACACTTTCAGTGTTTAGTGTACTGCCACCTATATGGTAATTCACGGGTACATGTTTTTTCCCAAAGGAGATAACTATACATTTCTTGCCACTGAGCTTGAGCCCATGGCTCTGTCACCAAGCATCTGTTTCTGTAAGGCCCTTTTGTAGAGTATCCACATAATTTGGGGATTCAATAATGGCTCCCAGTTTGCAGTCATCTGCCAACTTTGTTAGCCAGAGTCACTTAGTGTTGGCCTGCACTTCAGAGAGGTAGATGCCAAACAAGAGCGGTCCCAGGACTGAACCCTCAGGTACTCCACTTGTCACTTTTCTGGAGATGGATTTGGAGTCGGCTACTTTTACAGTGTGGGTTCTATCAGTAAGCCAGTTAGCAACCCATTGGAAGTAGGGATTAATGCCCAGCTTAGTAAGTTTATCTATGATTCCAGAGTGGGGGATGGTGTCAAAGTCCTTGGCAAGGTCTAGATAGGCTGTGTGGACCAACTTACCCTTGTCCATGGCTCTGGAGACTGATTTGAAGAAGTCAATCAGGTTCAGGAGACAAGATCGGCTCTTCATGAACCCAAACTGGGTGGGGTCCAATGTTTGAAGGTTGCCATTGTCTTTGTTTATAAGTTCCATGATAATACGCTCCATGGCCTTGCAGATAAGGCTCGTCAGACTGATGGGACGGTAGTTTCTGGAATCCAAGGTGGATCCCCCCCTTGTGGAGTGGGATAACTGTAGCTCTGCACCACTCAGTGGGCACGAAACCTGAGGTGAGGCTATGATTAAACATGACACTTAGGTGAGGTGCTAGTTCATATTGTAGTTCATGTAGTACACAGCCCGGGATGTCATCTGGTCCCATGGATGCTGTATTTTTAGCTTTGGAGAGTGCGTTTTTTACCTGTGTGGCCATTATTACCAGAATTTAGCAATCTTCCGGTATTGAGATGGGCCATTTAGAGGGTGAGAAGGGGGTGAAGTTGGCACTGAATCGATCTGCCAGGATATTGGCAATATCCTTGGGATCAGTATATTTAATGCCATTCTGTTTTAGCTCAGAGCAGATCTGATCATTGCCATTTAGATTCTTGACATAGTTATAGAATGCCTTGTGGTTGTCTTTGGAATCTTTGGCTATTTTATTTTCGTAACTAGCTTTGGAGGATTTTATGAGGGATCTCAGTTTCTTACTGAGGCTGGTAAGGGAGTTTTTTGCATCCTGGGATTTTCCTCTTTTCTGCAACAGTTTCTTCCTTTTGTTGTAAAGTTTGTTTATGGCATGGGACCACCAGATTGGCTTCCTTTTTTTGGATGAGAGCATCTTGGTTCTGTTTGGGATGGCACGATTCATGCATGAGTGGATGTGCTCGTACAGTGCCTTAGTGTAGGATTCAGCAGTTGAACTTTCAGTTTCCGTCTGCATGGGTGTCATGAAGTTTGACACTTCTGACTTGAGTAGCATGAAGTTGGCTTTGGAGAAGTTTTTTATGGAGGTTTCCTTACTGGGGGGGGGGGGTTGGGATGTGGATGTTAAGGGTGATTAGCTTATGGTCAGACCTGACTAATGAGGGGGTGACCATAGGTGTGGAGCATCGATTTCCCATATTGATAATGACCAGGTCTATGATATTGGAGCACCTAGTGGGACTATGGATTAGTTGATCCAGGGCGTTGGAATTTATGAATTCGAAGAACTGTTGGGCAAAGGTGTTGGTACATGAGTAGTTTTCCCAGTTAATGGCAGGGTAGTTAAAATCACCCAGTATTAGGGTGTTTGGTTCTATCTTAATATTTTCCAGTATGTTTAGAAAGGTGTAGTGAGAATCTTGGTGTATGGTGGGGGATCTGTAGCAAGCTACAATTTGGATTGCAGTCTTACCTAGTGTTAGTTGCACCTGGAGAATTTCAGATGCATTGCTTTAGGCAACTAGCCTGGAGGTGTGAATATCCTTGGTGAATATTGACACTTCTCCACCTTTAGTGTTTCGGTCCTGGTTTGGTGGCAGAAAAGTGTGGTAAGAGTTGTAGCCTGGTAGTGCAGGGGTGCTCTCTGGAGCCTTGAACCAGGTCTCAGTTACTGCACAGATATCGATGTTCTCCATTTTTAGGAGTGCCTCGAGAGACTGCATTTTGAGGTTTAGACTTTGCCTTCAGATTTTGCATGCTTGTACCTGTTACGGTACAAGTACAGGTAAGGTGGTGGTTTTGTCCTTTGAACTTTGCCTAAAAAAGGCACTATAGGAGTAACAAGAGCCTTAGCCAGTAACCTGAATCCCAGGGGTGACAGGTGCAGACCATCTCTGGCAAAGCATCGTGGTCTGTCGATCATGTCGTCCCAGGCAGACAGATACTGGATCCCCTTTGAATGACACCAGAAGCTTAGCCAATTGTTGAAGTCAATCATTTTGTCCTTATATTGTGGTATCATTCTGGGCGAAGGCAGGATGCTACTCAGGGCTAGAGTCATACCTGCCTGGGCCACATGATCCGAGAGCTCTTCCATGTCTCTTTTCATGTAGTCCAGGGAGGTACGTCTCAAGTCATTCACTCCAACATGGAGTTATATTTGTACTTGTTGTGGAGTGACTTGAGTGCATGCGTTATGTGGCGGATCCTAGCACCCGACAGGCAGCTGACTGTAATTTTCTCCTTGTTCAACCTGGTGAGTGGGACCATCAGTGGGTCGGACTATAGAGTCACCTATGACTAAAGTGTTAGGTACGTTGTCTTGCCTTAGGGACTGTTGCTGGGTGGCACACTGGTGTTGTGAACTATGTGACACTTTGGTTGTGATTGGTGTTTGTTTGCATTTCAGCTTCAGAGGTCCTTGTTGCTTGGGCAGGTTACAGTTAAGGGCCTCTGCATATCTGGATTTAGTGTTGCTATATGTGGGTGTTGGTGGTGTGGGTTTAGAAGGGCTATGTGTTGCTTGAGGTGTAGTGTTGGTGTTAACCTTCTCCTCTTGACTGTCTAGCACAATCTTGGGTGTAGAGGGCTTTGCTTCCATTTTGGCTATGTAAGTGCATCTCTCACAGGTTGTAGTGTTGAGTGGTAGGAGGAGAGGGTTGTCTGTGTACGAGGCAATTGCTGCATTGCCCCAGTATGCCCAGATTCACCAGGTGGACAGGAGAAATCACCGGAAGCTGACCCTTGGACATGCCTGGTTTGGTGCTTTTTTTTTTGTAAAGTACAGGAGCTGTTTTCCCTTACCTTAGCAAGGTACTTTGCAATTATAGGCTGTTTAGTGCCTACAATTAATTTCTCTTTACTAACAAGGAGAGTTGAGTGCTTGTATCAGTTTAAGGTTTCCTAGTGCTTTCCAGCAGGTATTAGAGCAAGTGCTAGTCACAGGGATGCTTAAAGGTAAGATGAAAAAAAATGCACACTGCAGTGTGCACTAGAGAAGTTAGATGTGAAAGTAGGTAACTTAAGTTTTATCTGTTTAAAAAGTTAAGGTTTAGTGGAGAGTTACTATTTTTAAAACAGCAAGATGGATTGAAAGGATGGTCACTTTTGTATTCTGGTACTATGGAATACAGTAGGATGGCCAATACATTTAAATAGTTGAAGGGGGGGGGGGATTTCAAAAATGATGATTTTGTGATTACTCACACAGGCCAGTGAAAGTTGAGAGGAAATGAGATATATGGTCAGATTAACATAAGAGGCAGGCAACTAGAAAGACAGTGGTGTTTAACAAGACAACTGTAACTAGGTGGGAGGACGGGAAAAATTTCTGCCTGACTCAGAAGAGACAGCTGTGGTCTCTTTTGAAGTTTTAATATGCTGTTATAGCAGAATGCAAGTAAAACACAAGGTAAAGAAAACAAACCACAATATTCAAAATATAAAAAGGCAATAAAGTAATACAAAATACAAAAAATAAAAGCAAACTAACCTTTCCTTCACAGCAAAGTGTAGCAGAGTCTGGATGAGCCTTTCTGGTAAAAATGGATGGATGTGGCATTCACAAATAAAGAGCAATGAGGTAGTATTTTCTGATACCGGCACTGAATTCAGTGATAGTTTGCACTGGATAACTTAAGCCTCAAAACTTCCCAGAAGTGTGTACACTTATATTTAGTCCACTATTTCTACTTTATGGTAAAAAAGAGACTGACAGACATGTATATTTACCAATTAAATGGCTTTTCTAAACTTAAAAATATTAACTTTTTAAACTTTTAACTTTTTTTTACAGAAGTTTCTATCCATGGCCTATAATAATATTTTAATAATGTTTCAGTAAAAAGCAAACAAGCGTGTTGTATTGATTACAGCAAACGTCAAGCACACTGTTAGGCAAGTGGATGGAAGGGTCACTTCATGCCCTGACATCTGAAACTCAAATTTAATAATGTATAACTCACTGTGGGATCAGCGTAGAACACTGCCGGTGGCAGGCAGTCTAATCTTGTTAACCCAAAGTCTTTCTGAGACAAATCAATATATTAATTAAGGAATATTGTGGACTTGTCAGTTCAATTCTTAACAATAAATTCTTAATAAGAATCACTTTTTGCTTAATGATATGGAAACTGTAAAAACCTTTGTCAACCACTTTACTTACTCCAAATAGTTCATCCAGTTTCCCTCTCTCTCTCTCACAGAAACCCCATGTCCAAAGAAAAATGCTAACAGTTAACATAATCTGTGCTCAGAAATTAGACTTTCATCTCTGTAGTAGTTATGTACTCTTATCTTACATTGATATTTGCATATTAGTGGTACTTGTATCATATGAAACACCTCTACATTGGGTGTCTCACATTTTGATATATGTGTACTGGTTCAGCTCACATGTTGCATCTGTATAACTGGAACACATATGGCAATACTGGCCTGGGTCTCAGATTAAAAGGGTTTTTTGTCAGTCATCTTACATATTTAAGAAATAAACAAAATTGTCTCATCCTGTAAAGTAAAATAAATAGTAACCATGCAGCTGGATATGACATTCTTTTAACTCTATTCAAATATTGTTTCCCCAGCAAAAGTTATTTGATCATGTGGATTTTGCTAGAAGAGGCTAAGTTTTGCATTGCAGAATTATGCCTGCATTATCACTGTTGACAATCAATCTTTTACGTAAATTTTTAGTAACTTCAGGTCTATTTTCTTATTTCCTCTAATAATCAAGACCCTAGAAATTCCCATTGGTAACCCATGTGTGACTACTTAAATGTCATTAGTTGCCACCAAGTAGTCAAAGAACATCTTTGTTAAGAGGCAAGTTATTAATCTATTACCAGTAAAGTAGCCAGTTTTCATTTTCGAAGCAGACGACATTAAGGTACCCTATTCCATCTCAAGCACCTTTGATTTTCTGAGCCATTTGCTGCCCCACACTAAAGCAGAGTGCTTTTCTCTTGAAACACACAGCATTGCCAGGCTCAGAAAGTACATATGCAGTCATTTAGTGGAAGTCAGGTGATGCACTGCACAATGTAACTTCTGTTAGAAGTAGGGTGAAACAAGTGTGTGTTTTACATGTTTTTTCAAAGTGCTTTGTATCAGTGCTTACACTAATGTTGAAGTGATGTAATATCTGACATCTGCCAGCATCATACACATATCTTCACACTGCCTGAAGACTGAGAGCATCAG
Source organism: Protopterus annectens (assembly GCF_019279795.1). Lineage (NCBI taxonomy): Eukaryota > Metazoa > Chordata > Ceratodontiformes > Protopteridae > Protopterus > Protopterus annectens. Next base: position 1,441,143,722 of record NC_056745.1, read on the forward strand.
ATGTTGTTTGAAGGGGGCTTGATATCAGACAAATCACCTTTCATGTTTTCATATAGTGCTGTTAGGATCTTTCCATCCATCTGAACACCCACATCTACCACAGTGCTATATGAAAGGCAAGAAAGAATCATGGTTGAATATTTCATTTATATTGCAGTACACTCCATGTGTGTACATCACCACCTTATGATGCAATTAACTCTAGCCTCAGTTCTGGCATGGGTTTAGAACCCCAGTCTTTTCTTTCAGAAGCAGTACTGTTGCTAAGCTATTTATCTGATGAGCTGCTGCTGATGTTTTGTGCATTAATTAATCGCTTCATAACTCTTTATCAACATGTAAAATCTTACAATATGCTGAGCTCTTTACATTAAATGAGTGCAAACGTACACAACAGAGTGACTTACAGTCAAACTGCCTTACGTCAGTGGTAAAAGTATGAATGTGAGTGAGAAAAAATAGGCCAGCACTCCAATGTGGAAAATATAAAATTTAATGTAGTCACACAGTCCAAAGGTACGTGCTAAGCACAAACCCACAAATTCAAACTGTTTTGGCAAAACATGCCTTCTTCAGTGAATACAACCAAACACACATAATACATACATTTAAATAGGGAGCCAATTAGCAAACCTGTCTCTGATTGGACATTTACAAATATTCATTCAAACCTGGAGGGAATAACCCCCCCCAGTCTTATAATCCAGCCATTCTCTTTTCTGTTTAGTATACCGTGCCAACCAATTTTATTTATTCTAGCACCCTCAATTCTGTCAATAATTATAAACCTAAATTGCACAGTAGGGTGATTAATAGAATGTTTATATAATGCATTAGACAATGTCTTATTTCTCATATCACTCGCAATACTAATATGCACTTGTTCTGCTTTTTATGTTGGACAAACCTCATGTACCTTGAGAATTCATATTTCTGAACACAGGGGTGATGTGAGAAATAATATGTTGTCTAATGCATTATCTAAACATTATATTAAGCACCCTACTGCACAATTTAGGTTTATAATTATTGACAGAAATGAGGGTGCTAGAATAAATAAAATTGGTTGGCACGGTATACTAAACAGAAAAGAGAATGGCTGGATTATAAGACTGGGGGGTTTATTCCCTCCAGGTTTGAATAAATATTTGTAAATGTCCAATCAGATACAGGTTTGCTAATTGGCTCACTCTTTAAATGTATGTTTTATCTGTGTTTGGTTGTATTCACTGAAGAAGGCATTTTTTTGCTGAAAGCAGTTTGAATCTGTGGGTGCGTGCTTAGCACGTACCTTTGGACTGTGTGACCACATTAAATTTTATATTTTCCACCTTGAAGTGCTGGCCTGTTTTTCTATAATTGATTTTCGCTTTTTGGCCATTCGCACTTGCCATACTTGCAGAGTTTTCACTTGCAAAAGTATGAACGTGACTTGTTAAATTTCACAAAGTCCAAAACAAGTCTTTGATGTAAACACAGGAAGCATGGTCTGAGGTATCCAAATCTGAGCAGATACCTTAGATCTGTGGTCTGTTCAGAAACAAAGTAATCTGAAATATGTGTGCTTCTTATGACATCACGCATTCAAGATAAGGCTGGTATATTTGTGACTTGTACAAGTTCACTACCAATGATGAGGGATATTGCTGCTTCTTTTGTCCGCCCAACTGCCTTAACCTGTTAGATAAGTTTTACATGTGTTTTGTAATTAGGCATTGAGAGAAGTAACAATATCTGCATGTCTACACTTCAAATTTTATTTTTTTTTTCAAATACATTTGAATGAATTCCATACTATGTATACATAACATTTTAAATAACTATGTACACTATTTACATTAGCCTGACACTATCACATCTTAATGTATACACTTACTTTATAAGTATGTCCAATCCATTATCAGAGTGTCTGATCAATTATTGTATAGTGTCAATCAACGATAAGACTTTTCGCCAAGGGTTGTTGATAAATAAGTTCATAGGTGTGTACTAGGCTGATGGCCCTGGAGCCTATATAACCCTAGCCCAAGAAAATTCCTTGGCATCATGCCACCCAGAGTTAGTACCCAGTGCCCCTGTCACGCAAGGCAAATGAAGTGATCCTCGGGGTGAACTTCCTATTGCCCATCCACTTGTCAAGATTTCCCTTAAAGAGGACCAGTGAAGTGCTTTGCTTGACATGAATGGGAAGTATGTTCCAGAGTATGGGAAGTCGCTGGGTTAGGAACCTATCCCTCCAGCATGTTCTGTTTATTGCGGTAATGAGGTTTAGGTCCCTGGAGCGTGTGGCATGGAGGGATTGGGATTTCTTTAGGTGTAGTATATCTAGCAGCTCTGGGTCAGACATGGCTTTGTAGGTCAAGCAGAGATTGCCTCTAAGTAGGCGATAAGAGACAGAGTATAGCTACAGTTTTTTGAGTCTGTCCATATAGGGCATGTGTCTAAGGCCTAAATTCCCCTAAGTGAGGTATTTTTTTGGCCTTTCCGGTTGTTGTAGGTGTCTAGTGAGGTACACACCAAATGGGGCAATGTATTCTATAATAGGTCTAATGAGGGATGAGTAGAGAGGGATTATGACCTCTTTCTTCCTGGATGAGAAACCTTTTGTAATGAGATGTGCCACATAAAAGGACTTACTGACTACAGCGGCAATGTGGTTATCAAAGGAGAGGTTGCTGTCAACATGTGTCCCCAGGTCTAGTATCACACCTTCAGTGTTTAGTGGACTATTACCTATGTAGTAGTTCATGGGCACCAAATGTTTCCCAAATAGAATGACAGTGCACTTTTTGGTATTGAGTTTAAGGCCATGGTTCTGGCACCAATCATTGGTGTCAGTGAGGCCTTTTTGTAGAATGTCTACATCAATTGGAGAATCAGTAATGGCTCCCAGTTTGCAATCATCTGTGGACTTGGTCAGCCAGAGTCCCTTTGTGTTGACTAGATGCCAAACAAGAGAGGGCCTAGGACCAATCCCTGTGGGACACCGCTTGTAACTGGTCAGAAGTCAGATTTGGAGCTACTTTGGATAAATTCTTAGTTCTTTAATTTTAATTTTAAATGATGCTGTGGTCTTCAGTAGGTGTAGAAGTCTTCCAAAGTCGGTATCGTGTTTGTGTTCCATCTTCTTGTTATACACTTCTTTAAAATTGCAAGTATAGGCCATACTAGATACATGTTTGACCTATTCAAATGAGGACCTTCGTTCACATTTAATAATACAAGAGCTTTAGTTAAATAAAATGATTCATTAAATAAAGCTCATAGAAAGTTATTAATATCATTCCAAAATGGATTAATTTTAACACAATCAAAGAAAATGTGGTTCTAATCTGCATTGTGTTCTTGCTCACATGTCCAACATATTCCTTTTATGAAAGAACTAATTTTACTGATTCTCTCTCGGGTTAAGAATGCTCTGTGCAAGCATTTAAAATTAAAAACTTTCTAGTATTGTGTAAAGGATGTATATTTTATCGATAATAAAATATCTGTTTTAATATCTTCAGTTAACTGTATTGAGTGTCCTTTTGTTATATATTTCTAATATGAGGTTTTTGGGTGTTGTTTTATAATGTATCAACATTTTGTAAAATTTTGAAATACTGTTTCCCATGTCAAAGTCATTATATATGATTTCATATATGTATTTTGTAAATTTAGGTATTTCTTTAAATGAATTGTTAATTAATCTATTTAATATTGCAAATATGACAGAATACTCTGTAAAGTTAGCCAGTCCTGTTGTGGAATTTTGTATGTTGTTTTTATTACTTGCATATCTAAAACTTTAGTTCTTTGATACATTGGAACCAACAAACAAATCCTTTCTGTTCCCAGGAATTAATAATTTCTCTATATATTTTATGTGGAAAGTTCTTTGTGACTATAAATGGTGTTAAAAGATCAAACCAGATTTTTAAATCTATATTTGCAATAATAATTTTCCTAAATGAGTCAATGTAATAATTAATCATACAAGTTTTAGTGGGTTTAGTTATGTTATATTGCATACTAATACATAATATGTGCCATGGCAAATAGTTTTTATCTATTATTTGATATTTTTTTTGTAAATCAAATTAATTTATTGATATTACAGTTAGTAATTCTTTCCAATTTGCAGAGTAATTTGGACGTATCCAATCTGAGATTGTTTTAGATATTTATGCTTCTATATATGCTTCTATACCAGGAAAGTTTAATACTTCCTGTTTCCATGGTCTGATATGATGTATTAAAGTTATTCTGTTTTTTTTTGGGAAACCATAACAATTTTATTAGGCATGAATTTATTTTTTTAAATATATTCCGTTCTGGTAACAGTTGTATTGCCAAGGCTATATATAGGATCTTGGGCAGTAAAACCTTTTTTATTAACTGTAGTCTATCTTCAAATGTTAATATTATTTTGTTCCATTTTTCCACAGATATTTTAATTGCATTGATGATATTATTGTAGTTTTTTTAGACTAATTCATTATTATCCTTGCATAACTCAATTCCTAGATATTTTAAGGTAGATTAGTGTTTCCATGTGATGTGATCCCCCTTGGTCTGCAGTTCTTTTTTTTTTTAATTTAAAAATAAAAAAATGTGATTTTGATTTATTGAAATGGAGTCCTGAAGTCATGTGACATTTGTCAATTAATATATCTAGTTCTTCTAATGTCTCTTTTGTATTAGATATTGTTAGTAATATGTCATCATTAAATAGCATTACTTTAGAATTGCATTGTTCATAAACATCTAGTCCTTTGATTTTTATACTGTTATGTATTAAATCTGCTAATATTTCAGTAGCCAGAGCAAATAGAATCGGTGACATGGGACATCCTTGTTTAGTGCCATTTGTTATATGTAAAGATTCAGAGGTAAAAGGACCTAACTTGACATATGCAAAATTATTTGTATATATATATATATTCTTTAGGAGATGAACAAAGGATGCAGGAATTTCAAATAGCATTAGGATTTTAAATAAATACTTCCAATTTAGGGAATCAAAGGCTTTCTCTAAATCTAAACCAATTATGAGTGTTTCTTTATTTTCATTATTAACATGATCTATAAGAGAAATTATCCTTTTAATATTGTCATGTGTGTGTCTATGATATATAAATCCAGTTTGATCATTATTTATTGTTTTGGATAGGGGTATTTTCATTCTGTTAGTTAGTATTGTCATAAATATCTTATAGTCACTATTTAATAATGATATAGGTCTATATGAGGTACAGATGTTTGGGGATTTGTTTTCCTTTAGGATTGATGTGATTAAGGAATATCTCCAAGAGGGAGGTATTAAATCTTTTGATTGAATTTCTAATAGAGCTTTATGGAAGAGGGATAATATCTTTGAAGGAAAAAGCTTATATATTTCCATAATTATGCCATCTATACCTGGAGTTTTATTATTTTTACTCTCTTTTATTGTAGCTGTAATTTCTTTGTAGGATATGGGTGCTTGCTGATCTAGTTTTAATTTTTCTGGTATTTTTTTATATTAGAACATTTTTCATCTAGATTTAATTGATTGATATGTATATTTTCTTTTTGGAAATGTTCCATATAATGATTTCTATAGGTATCAAGAATGCCACCTATATCCAAGATATTTTCCCTTTCTTTTCATGGAAGATACTTTTAATGTTATTAGCTTTTGATTGTAATTTGATTCTTGTGGTTAAATTATGTTGATATTTGGGAGAAGTGGCTAATGTGTTATTTTTTATTTTTTCTAAAGCTAAACTAGTTTTATGTGTTAGAATTTCATTGTATTTATTGTTTAATACTTCTGCTTTCTTTTTCGTCTTCAAATAAATTTGATTTTTTTTCAGCTTTTACTGACAAAAGTTTGGATTGTAGCTCTAATAATTCAGAATCCCATTCTCTGATTTTATTTTTATACCAAGTTAGGGTTTTACCATATATGTAAGCTTCTAATGAATCCCATATCATTATTTTATTTATCTCTGTGGTGTAATTAATATCTAAGAAGAACTGTAATTCAGATAATAACCAGGGTTTGAACTCTTTAATTTTAGTATGTATGCTGGAATTCTGGAGTTAAAGATTAATGGTTTGTACCCATTTTGAAGTTTTTGTATCAATCAATTGTGGTCTGAAAGGGGGCAGGGAGTGATTGAGAAATTAATGATTTTACAGTGTAAGTCATGGGCAGCAAATATTTTATCTGATCTAGTTTGGGTACCAAATTTATGATCTTGATGGGAAAATAACAAAGATTTATCTTCTTTAAATTTGAAAGTATCTAGAAGATGAAATGATTCTACCCACTTGTTTAAAGCTTTTGATACAGCAGATGTGCACAGCAGTCTTTTATTTGTAGTTTCAGAAATATGAAATATAGAGTTAAAATCTCCTCCTAATATTAAGTTGTCTTTATAATTATTGGAAATGAAATCCAAGTGTTTTTAACAGTTCCTGTTCCAATGCCTGGGAACCAGTATAGATTGGCGAGGGTCCATATTCTGTTATTATATTTAACTATTACTAATTCCATAAGGTCTTCATTATCTTCATATTATAAATGATTTCTGGGTTAATCACGTTTGTTTTTCCATAAAATTGTTACCCCTTTTGTCTTTGTCTTATAAGTGGATTGCACCAATATGATATATTCCTTAGGATTCTGTTTGTAATTTTCATTTATTTTGAAATTAGTTTCTTGAAGGAAGACAATTTGTGCTTTGTTCGCTTTTAAATATTTCAGTAGATTTGATCTCTTGCTAGGATTGCTTAAGCCATTGGTATTTAAAGATAATAACGTTAAATCCATCTTAGGTTATTTAGACTATGTATTTTTTGTTTTATTGTGACTATTAAACATTTTCCTCTGATAACTATAAAGTATATGTTTGAACTTTTAAAGGAAATTATCACTTTTATACTTTGAGTGTTTATCAATAAAGTAATGTTTTGGTCAGGCATACTAAAAATGTTTTTTGTGAAATAACAAATTTAAATTAATAAATGTTTACAAAACTAAGATCTGCACTAGCCATGGAAGGAAAACCTAAGTCCATCAGATTATCACTCATACCTTGACAATCCAGAACATCTGAGCTCCATAAATTGAATTATCATATGGAGAATATTTGTAATAGGAATAAGCAATATTTATATTATATTGAACAGATATAGTACTACTGTAGATTAGATAGAATTCTAATACAATATAGATGTCTACTTATTGTATAAGCAATTAATATTTACATGAAAGATGGATGACAAGCAATTCAGTCATAGTAAAGTAGGATTTATCATGTATAAAACCTCAGTAAAAGATTATAGCACACAGTTATTTAACATATTCACCCTTACTGATAAAGTCTTTCAAAATGTATTACTTAATATAAATAGATGGCAATAATATTTATACCTAATGTTTATAATACAGTGTATTTTACTGGATATATCAGAAGTTATATTTCATTGTTTGCCAGCATTTAAATAATCAGTTTGCTTGTTGCTAACTTATTTAAAGCATCAAGTTTGTTTTATGTGAACATTGATGAAAGTCATCCCTCTTCCCCCCATTTTATAAGCACAGGGTTTTCATATCTGTCATTTCTTATTATAAAATGAGTGAAATTATAGGTTAAAAACAACAAATTCACTTATTGTGATTAATGATTACACGTTCCCTTTCCATATTCATAAATTGCCATTTTATGGCATATACTGAATGTTTTTAGATTTAAATGGCAACATTCTATTTTGTATAATCAGCAAAGGTTAAACTGAGTGATTATTGTCAATTTAATATTATTTGTTCTGAATGTGATTGTTACATTCTGTGGCATTCCAAGTTCAGGCTTCTATTGTCTCCCTTGAACAACTTTGTCAGTTTGATGTCATGTATAAAACATTAGTTACCTTGGTAACAGCTTAAGTATTATGTATGATAAAGATGGGTTACAAAACTACAGTTCAAGTTAAAGGAAATATATGACTTGTTATGCACATTTACTTATATGAGAAAATCATCATGCTTCCCCCTTGATGTTCAAAATAGTGTATGTCATTTATGATAAGTTAAAACAGTAGTGTTATTATACACAAGCCCATGTTATTAAACTGAGTGTCTATTGTCAATTTAATACTATTTGTTCAGGATGTGATTGTTACATTCTGTGGCACTTCAAGTTCAGGCTTCTATTGTTTCTCTTGAACAACTTTATCAGTTTGATATCATGTATAAATCATTAGTTACCTTGGTAACCACTTAAGTATTATATATGGTCAAGATGGGTTACAAAACCACAAATGAAGTTAAAGCAATTACATGACTTGTTATGCACATTTACTTATATAAGAAAATCATCATGCTTCCCCTTCATGTTCAATGTAGTGTATGTCATTTATGACAACTTAAGACAGTAGTGTTATTATACACAAGCCCATGTTATTAAATCCTGTCTTTAATATCTAAATTCAGCCAACAGCTTCATCTTATATGATGATTATATATTTTATGTCTAGATTTACTAAAATCATACATTACATAACTATTGTGTGTATTTTTTTTTTTGCCTGTTGCTTAGTTATTTGAGAGACCACAAGCTGTAATACTTATTCTTATTACTATCTCCTTCCAAGCATGTTTATACAGTCCATAGATTTTAAATTATGAGACCCTTCTAGTTTCTTATTTGCTATAAGTATATTTCCATCCTTAAATACACACGTTAGTACTTCAAGCACAGGAAACAATGCCCATCCAGTTTTGCCAGAATAGCATTCATTAGTTCATTTGGTGTGTTTCCAGGCTCTTCTTAAAATATCCAAACCAATATTTGTCCTGTTCCATTTTACCAGCCTGTTCCATGCAGTGGCCACTCTGCCAGTGAACCACTCAACACACTTTCCATTCCCACAGATATTTCCACAAAGGAAATCTGATGACTCTCTAGCCTTCCCAGCAACCCCAAACACCCCTAAAATCAGCTATCCCCATGTGCCCAATACATCCGAGCAAGCTCACCTCCCAGACCACTGCAAAGGGTTTTGCACAAGACCAAGTGCTCTTAGTCTTTCACAGTAACTCAGACTTCCACTCTTATGTAAGTCCTTAATGTGTTTGGACCAAAATACATTTTAAATATAAAATTGCACTTATTATTTATTTATTTATTTTTTATCAAGAATCAACTTAATGAGCTAAATGAAGTGTTGGGAGACAATCAATATGTGTACATGTGGTTTAAAACACCCCTTTTATTTTATATATATGTATGTATATATATATATATATATATATATATGTATATATATTTTTTTATACCAAAAACTTCATTGCCAAGAATCATCTCAGAGGCTCCTGAGAGCCATTAAGCATTATAGTCACTCTGTCTCCATTACCATAGCAACCTGGGAGAATCTGTTTCTGTTAGTGTGTCTGTGTACTGCATACCAGAGGCTCGCAATGCACCTGAAGCAAAGCTTCACTTCACTGCAACTTCAAGCCTAAATTCCCTCCCTTTCAGCGAGGCAACAGCCAGGAAAAGAATGGAGAGCAAACAGATCAGAAAAAAAAACTCCCAACAAGCCGCCACAACAAGAGATAACACATTCTTCCAGCCTTCCCACTTCTCACTCAGCAGATGTATAAACAAACTATTCTCTGCCAATATATCCCAAATCACAGTTTTATCCACCCCTTCCCCTGGATCCAGGTTAAAACACCAAATGTCTCTTCCTAATACACAAGCATCAGTAAACCTCGATCACGAGCTACAACCCACAGCTTCCTGGAGATGAAAACAGCAACATACAACAGCTGTCAGACACAGCTGCATCCACACACACCATACCAGGCTTAACCAAACAGCACTTGAAGCTATGATACCTGCCATAATTGATATTAACTGTGTTTAGACAGAATAATAATGACATTTGTACTAGCTGCCAGACATGGCTGCATCCATGCACACCATATCAGGATTGATCAAACAGCACTCAAAGCTATGATATCTGCTATAATTGATATTAACTATGTGTAGATATAATAATAATGACATTTGTACTAGCTGCCAGACATGGCTGCATCCATGCACACCATATCAGGATTGATCAAACAGCACTTGTAGCTGTGATACCTGCCATAATTGATATTAACTATATTTAGACAGAATAATGATGACATTTGTACTAAGAGCTTGCTGCTATTATTTAACTAGGATATACATGACATTTCTTAATCATACTTTAACTGAAGAAGGGCATTAGTCTCCATGACAGCATTTTTTTTCAAAACATTCTACTGTTACTGCTATTATGTATGATGTTAATTTGTTTCATTTGAGTCGGAACTCTGATGAATGGTAACTTGTTGAATTAGTTAATTAATTACTTAAATTATTATAAGTAAAATCAATGAAAAATGAACTAGATAAGTATTCATTGTGTTCAAGTAGGGGAACAGAAACATATGTGTTTGTATTATATGTTGCTTTGTTTGGCTTATATATAATGTAAATAGTAACCCATCTTGACCTACTTTGTTTGTGAAGAATTATTGGACTCTTTGAACTTTCTGAATAAATCATTACTGTTTCTCAGTTGTTTAAGAAACCCTCCTTTTTTAAATAAAAACAGATGACAAGTGGTGTACCATATCAGTTGATACTTTGAGAGATGTAGTTGTAAGAGTTATTTTGTGGGACATCTATCTTGGAATCAGATTTTTGTTTCTTCTTTCTAGCATCAGTCCAAGGATTTGTTTTTTTTATTCTTTTAAGACTAGGGGCTATCCATTCCATTTCTTCTGGGATAGACACTATGTTGTTGTTTTTGATGAATATAGTAGCTTCTAAGTCATTAAAGGTTCTCATCTCATTGGCAAAAAGTATTTTTATCTTGGCTGGAAAAGCCAGCTGTGCTTTAATGTTATTTTGTTTCAACAATTTTATTATTGATCAGACTTTGTTTTCCTTTGTTCTAGTATTCATGAAGAATAATCTTTGCCAAACCTTATCAGGCTTTGATTGCATTTTAAGGGTGATTTTCTCCAAGCAGATTTTAATATTAGTTTCTTGTCGATAAATGAAATAAATTGTATAACTATGGATCTAGGTGGAGTATTTGTTGAGTCACAAGCAGGTTTCCTCAATCCTCTATGTGCCCTTTCAATTCCAAATGAAAGTCCTTCTTTCAAGTGTAAAAAAGTAGGAATCCAGGTTATTAAGAATGAAATAATATCTTCTCCTTCAGTGTTTTCAGGCAGACCAAAGATTCTTATGTTGTTTCTCCTTTCCCTGTTTTCTATTTTGTTAAGCAGCCATGTATTCTGTTTAAGCAGAAATACTTTTTGGAATTCTTCATCTTTGAGTCTCCCTTTAGTGTCATTTAGAGAAGTCTCTATATTTGTTATTTTTTATGGTGTTGCTGTAATAGTTCCTTAAGAGTATCAGTTTGTTTTTAAGAATTTAATTTGAGGTTTTCTAAGTCATTTTTAAAGTCATCCATCTTCAAAGATAGTTCCTGTAAGGTAGATGTCATCAATTGCAGTTCTTTTTTCAAAGCAGCATCTGTATGAGATTTCCTCAAGTTGTTCATATTCAGCGACTCAATATATCTCCAAGTTACTTGACAGGAAATGTTTTGTATATCTCCACCAAAATTGATATTTATGTAGTTTAGTAGTTTATCTATAGATTTCTGATGTTTTAAACTTGAAAATAATAAAATTTTCCTGTATTATTATGCTAGTTTATGGAGCTCTCAAAATTCACTGCTCTCAGTTGGCCATCTAGGCTCCACCCCCTGCATGTCTACATCTTGTGTACAACAGGGTCAGTAGAGTCACACCAGCTGGTTTACATGAGTTGTATTTTTTTCATAAGCCCACTTAACAAGATACTCCAGAATCCTTGGGAGAAAAGCATACCTCTCAAACTGCAGATATCAAAATCTGGCCAGTAGCTTTTGAGGAGGATCATCTGGCAAAATATCTAGACAACTAATTAGCATAAAGGTTTACATACCTAATATCATTGCCCCTCCCACATCATTAAGATTATGGGATACCACCATTCAGGAACACAAGCTTAAAAAAATGAGAGAGATTATAAAACAGATGATGTAACAATACTGCAGGAGCATAGATCATTAGAAAGTAACATATGAACATGACGGGTCTACTTCACATCATCAGACTCACTAATCGTTGAACGCCTCTTCGTCAAACCCTATTCAGTGAAGTCTTCATCTGTTGAATGATAATTTCAGCAAACTTTTCCCACAGTACGTAAACAGTGGGCCATTTTTGGGAATTTGCCCTTTTCCCCACTGTAGTGTGATCTTAGAGTTGGTATATTTAGTTAGGGGGGTATGGCGGTGCAGCCCCCCCACCTGAGTGGGTTTTAAAAATGCTGTTTTTGTTGTGGTCAGTAATTTGGCCCACTAGTTACTTACTCTGGGAAAAAGTTTTACTGAAACGATTGTTCCACGGATGAAGACCTTTTCTGAAGTACAGGCCAACACTAAGGGACTTTGGCTAACAAAGTTTGCAGATGACTGCAAACTGGGAGCCATTATTGAATCCCCAAATGATGTGGATATGCTATAAAAGGGCCTTACAGAAACAGTTGCCTGGTGCCAGAACCATGGGCTCAAGCTCAATGCCAAGAAATGTATAATTATCTCCTTTGGGAAAAAACATGTACCCGTGAATTACAACATAGGTGGCAGTACACTAAACACCGAAAGTGTGATAAGAGACTTAGGGACACAGGTGGACAGTGGTCTCACCTTCGATAACCACATCACCACAACAGTCAGGAAATCCTTTTATGTGGCACACCTCATCATTAAGGGCTTTTCATCCAGAAAAAAAGTAGGTCATTGTCCCACTGTACTCATCCCTCATTAGACCCATTATAGAATACAACGCCCCATTTGGTATGTACCTCTCAAGACATCTGCAACAACTGGAAAGGCTGCAGAAATACCTCATTAAAAGAATCACAGGCCTAAAGCAGATGCCCTATGCTGACCATCTAAAAAAAACTCCACCTATACTCGTCGCATATCATCTACTCAGAGGTGATCGCTGCTTAACATACAAGGCCATGTCAAACCCAGAGCTATTGGACATGCTACACTTAAAGAAATCCCAATCCCTCCAAGACACATGCTCCAGGGATCTAAACCTTGTCATCACAATGAACAAAACATGCTGGAGGGATAGGTTCCTGACCCAGAGACTCCCCAGACTCTGGAATAGACTGCCCATACATGTCAAGCAGAGCGCCTCCTTGGTCCTCTTCAAAAGGAACCTTGACAATTGGATGGGAGATAGGAAATTCACTCCAGGGATCATGTCAGTTGCCCTGCTAGACAGGGGTCCAGGGAAGTAAATACTGTGGGAAGAAATAGTCAGGGAATTGTTATGGCTAGGTTTGTATAGGCCTTAGGGCCAATAGCCTAGTACCAACCTATGAACCTATAAGAGTTGACAAATAGGGTTCTACAAAGAGGCATTCGATAATTAGTGAGTTCAACAATGTGACATAGACTCAAATATGACAAACTCTTCTGGAAGAAGAGAATTTCAGAAGGAAGTTAATTAAAAGAACAAAACTACCTGCTTATGACACTAAATTTCATGTGCTGAAAAAAGGTATGATACCATCATTTTTCAAACACACAAAAGGAACTTCACAAGATTTTTGTGTATGGAAATTTGAAAAACAGATCCAAAAATATGTAAAGGAACCACTTGACACAGACATTATAAAATATCAGTGTTTTAATAAATCATTCCAAAGTAAAACAATATGCATAAGCAAATCTCTCAGCCTTGTAGCACAAGAAATCTAGACAAAGCCCAGAGTACTTGGGGATTTTACATATTATTTTTATATGCATAGAAAGTCACTAGAATAACATGCATATACTAAAAATCTAATATCTGGCAACAATGACCAATTGTAATCATCTGTGATGCAAGAGGGTAGTGAAAATGTGAGAGTAAACATCGAGGATGATCTGTCAACTCAGGGTCAGGAAAGGGTTTTGTAGTGTGTGTGTGTGTGTGTGTGTGTGTGTGTGTGTGTGTGCATGCGTGTGTGTGTGTGTGTGTGTGCGCGTGTGTGTGTGTGTGTGTGTGTGTGTGTGTGTGTGTGCGCGCACGTGTGTGTGTGCCTTTATGTCTGTATTGTGTATGGCAGAATGAATCGCGGGTTGCCTGTGCTAACATAAAGTATGGCCACCAGTGTTGACTATTGCAAAAACATGCTGAGCTGCACTTGCAGTAGTTAATGGTGAATAAGATACCTCCAAAATAGCCATTAATGAGGCTAATGTGTCTCAGAAACACAAATGAACACATCATAGAAACAGGACCTTTTGATCACAGCCTTTACTGCAGACTCGGGTTCATTCTGAATCCCTAAGGCACACTCCTGCACACACGCACACACACACACACACACACACACACACACACACACACACACACACACACACACATACAAACACCTTCCACATGTCTAGACCCACAAAACTTAAGTCAATAGGGAGTAACCTTACATTAGCTAAGTTACGCAATAGTGACAGTAAATCATAAAATAATACATAATAATACATAGATCGCTAAATGAGCTAAAATTAAATGATAATCCACACGATGCAGAAAAATTACTATTCCATGGGCCATGTGACATAATGCATATCCAGTAGCACAAAGTGAAAAGCTATGCTAATATGTTTATCTACAAACTGGAGGTGTTACTTGAATGTATTCCCCATAAATAATATATAGTGAAAGAATGTTAACTTGCAGCTTCCCATAATCAGTTTGTAATTTGTATTCCTTTATTGCTTGATACTATAGCCCTGCTGATATTTTCACAATGACATTGTTCTTTCTATAACAGAAAATACCTAATTAAATACATTTTTGTATCTGACATTAAGGCTGCTGGATGCTGCCCTGGTAAACTCGACTGTTAGAAAAAATAAAAGAATCTCAACAAGCTAAACATAACAGCTTAATGGGAAATCCTGTTTTTTTTTTTTTTGTTGTTTTGTTTTGTTTTTCTGTTTGTTTTCAGAGAAATGATCCTCTGTATACACTCTCTTTGCTGCTTATATCTGTGGCTGCCCTGACCTTGCAGTTATGCATCAGATGACAGCACGGGTCAAACTGACAACAAAGTTTAAATTGCCCACTCAGAATTATGTTGCACCCTGTTATTTTAGGTCAAACGTTAGTATTTTCCAAGAAATTTGGGACAGTTGAGCAATGTATAGACATGCTGTTTGTCAAATATTTTTGATACAGAATCTTGAGGCATTTTTCTCTGAATCCTGTGTTATAATAAAAACTGTTCTCAACTAGTGTAAGAATACATAACACTAGGAGTATGGAAGTTTCTGCTTCCTCCAGTATTGTGCAGTTTCAGAGTTAGTATGTTTAAAGTTTCAGGGGTGTTAGGGGTGCAGGTTTGCCCACTGCAAAAATGTTACTTGTTCACTTTTTTGTTGAAGCTGACAATCTATTACTTCCATCATTCTTTTTTTAACTGATGTAGATGCAACAAAAGATATGTAACCATTTTTGCCATATACCCAAAGTCTTCATGAATCAAACAGCTGACAAAGAATGCAGTATTTGCTGCTTTCAATGAAAATGCATTAAAACACGTTCTCAGAAGTATTTAAACAAGTTTGAAGAGCTATCATTTTATCATGTATAGTTATGATTGCACCATCTAGAGTCTATTACTGGAAAGAAAAACACAGGAGAGTGAGTAGTATCGGTAATATCCCCTCCCCCGAACCCCAACCTCCAGAAAATTATCTATTATGAATGTACTAGTAAGAGAAGGATTTGGGGCCATTCATTCTACTCACTTAGTCTTTCAACTAAACATCTTTCTCATGGAAACCTACTTTATCATCCTTCTGCCTTTCAGAATTCAGGTGTGAATATCCAACCCCTTCATGAAGTCTGTTGTTTTATTAACCTTCACCTCTACATGTAGCTGTGTGCCAAACGTTGGAGGTTGGTATAACAGGTAAAGTATTACCACACAGTCTCAAGGTACTGAGTTTGACTCACACCTTTGAAAGGAAAATTGACCAAGTTTAAAATGGTCCACAAGGGCAACTAAACTAATACTTATCTATGAATCTAAGTCATGTCTTTATTTATTTAACATTTTTTTACTGGGAAAAGTCCAACTGGGAAAGAACCCATTTTCAGCAAAGGCCCAGGGAGAAATAATTCTGATGCATGTCTTTGGAATGTGGGAGGAAACCCACTTGAACACAAAGAAGACATGCAGACTCTGCACAGAAGGCATCCCAGCCAAGAATCAAACTGAAGAACCTCTTGCTGTGAGGAAACAACTCTAACAGCTGCACCACTGTACCACCTGGCCTATCATGGGGAAGACACCCCAGCTGAGAATTGAACCAGAGAACCTCTTGCTGTGAAGTGACACCACTAACCACTGCACCACCTGCACCACAAGGCCATTCATGCAGTTCCTGGAAGATTTTTGTTGCCATTCACATCAATAATGTCTGTGTACGTGTACATATGTTCATAGGTTCCTACGTAAGCCTAGCCAACAAGGTTCCCTGACTTAAGCCACCCAAGAAAGGCATTTTCCTGTGCCACTGTCGAGCAGAGACACAGAAGTGATCTACATGGTGTATTTCCTATTTCCCATCCACTCATTAAGATTTTTCTTCAAGAGTGCTAATGAAGAACTTTGCTTGACATAGATGGGTAGCCTGTTCCAGAGTATGGGAAGTCTCTGGGACCAGAATCTATCCCTCCAGCATGTCCTGTTTATTGTGGTGACAAGGTTTAAATCCCTAGACCGTGTAGCTCAAAGGGATTGGGATTTCTTTAGGTGTAGCATGTCCAACAGCTCTGGGTTTGACATAGCTTTATATGTTAGGCAGAGATCACCTTGGAGTAGGTGATATGCTACGGAGTAAAACTGGAGTTTTTTTAGATGGTCAGTGTAGGGCATCTGTTTTAGGCAAGTAATCCTCTTTGTGAGGTAAGTCTGTGGCCTTTCCAGCTGCTGCAGATGTCTTGTGAGGTACATTCCAAAAGGGGCGTTGTACTCTATAATGGGTCTAATGAGTGTCGAGTAGAGGGGAACAATGACCTCATGACCTCTTTTTTTCTGGATGAGAACCCTTTTATGATGAGGTGTGCCACATAGAAGGACTTCCTGACTACTGTGGCAATGTGACTATCAAAGGAGAGACTACTGTCCACCTGGGTCCCAAGGTCTCTTATCATGCATTTGGTGTTAAGTAGATTGCTGCCTATGTGGTAGTTCCTGAGTACACAGTTTTTAACAAAGGGGATGACAATGCACTTTTTGGCATTGAGCTTGAGGCCATGGCTCTGACACCAGGCATCTGTCTCAGTGAGGCCCTTCTGTAGGATTTCCACATAATTTGGGGACTCGACTATGGTTCCTAGTTTGCAGTCATCTGCAAACTCCTTTAGCCAGAGGCCTTCTGTGTTAGCCTGTACTTCAGAGAAGTAGATACCAAACAGGAGAGGTCCCAGGACTGAACCCTGTGATACTCCACTTGTCACTGGTTTGAGGTCAGATTTGGAGTGTGCAACTTTTACAGTGTGTGTTCTGTCATTGAGCCAGTTGGCAACCCATCTTGTGACATAGGGATTTATACCTAGTTTAGTGAGTTTAGCTATAATTCCAGAATGGAGATGGTGTTGAAAGCCTTAGCAAGGTCGAGATAGGCTGTGTGAACCACCTTACCCTCATCTACGGCATTGGTGACTGCCTCAAAGAAGTCGATCAGGTTCAGGAGGCATGACCTGCCTTTCACAAACCCGAACTGGGTGGGATCCAGAGTTTGGAGGTTACCAATGTCTTTGTTTATGAGTTCCATGATGATATGTTCCATGGCCTTGCAGACCAGGCTCGTCAGGCTAATAGGGCGATAGTTCCCGGGATCAGTGGTGGCTCCCCCCTTGTGGAGTGGAATAACTGTTGCTATACGCCATTCAGTGGGCACAAAGCCTGATGTGAGGCTATGATTGAATATGGTGCTTAGGCGGGGAGCCAGTTTGTTCTGAAGTTCATGTAAAATGCAGCCTGGGATGCTGTCCGGTCCCATGGATGCTGTGTTTTTGGCTTTAGAGAGTGCAGCTTTTACCTGTGTAGTTGTGATTACACAACTGAACCTATCTTCCAGGATGTTGGCAATATCAGTTGGTTCTGTAATTTTCGTGCCGTTGTGCTGTAACTCAGAGCAGATCTGGGTGTTGCCATTGAGATTCTTGACATAGCTATAGAATGCTTTGTGGTTGTCCTTAGAATCAGTGGCGATTTTATTTTCGTAGCTAGCTTTGGAGGACCTTATAAGGGATCTCAGCTTCTTACTGAGGCTGACCAGGGAGCTCCTCCACTCATGGGATTTTACTCTCTTTTTGCAACAATTTCTTCCTTCTGTTGTACAGTTTGTTTATGGCAGGGGATTACCAGAATGGATTCCTTTTTTTGGAGGATAGTGTCTTACTTCCGTTTGGAATAGCACGATCCATGCACTCGTGTAAGTGCTTATAGATTACATTTGTGTAGGATTCAGAAGTCGTAACTGTATTGTCCATCTGCATGGATGTCATGAAGTTCACCACTTCTGCCTTAAGAAGCAAGTCCAACTGGGACAGAGCCCATTTTCAGCAGAGGCCCAGGAAGAAATAATTCTGATGCATGTCTTTGGAATGTGGGAGGAAACCCACATGAACACAAAGAGGACATGCAGACTCTGCACAGAAGGCATCCCAGCCAAGAATCAAACTGGAGAACCTCTTGCTGTGAGGAAACAACTCTAACTGCTGTACCACTGTACCACCTGGCCTATCATGGGGAAGACACCCCAGATGAGAATTGAACCAGAGAACCTCTTGCTGTGAAGTGACACCACTAACCACTGCATCACCTGCACCACAAGGCCATTCATGCAGTTCCTGGAACATTTTTGTTGCCATTCACATCAATAATGTCTGTGTACAAATACATAAGTTCATAGGTTCCTACGTAAGCCTAGCCAACAAGGTTCCCTGGCTTAAGCCACCCAAGTAAGGTATTTTCCTGTGTCACTGTCGAGCAGAGACACAGAAGTGATCTCCAGGGTGTATTTCCTATTTCCCATCCACTCCTTAAGATTTTTCTTTAAGAGTGCTAATGAAGAACTTTGCTTGACATAGATGGGTAGCCTGTTCCAGAGTATAGGAAGTCTCTGGGACAGGAATCTATCCCTCCAGCATGTCCTGTTTATTGTGGTGACAAGGTTTAAATCCCTAGACCGTGTAGCTCGGAGAGATTGGGATTTCTTTACGTGTAGCATGTCCAACAGCTCTGGGTTTGACATAGCTTTATATGTTAGGCAGAGATCACCACAGAGTAGGCGATATGCTACAGAGAAAAGCTGGAGTTTTTTGAGACAGTCATTGTAGGGCATCTGTTTTAGGCAAATAATCCTCTTTGTGAGGTACTTCTGTGGCCTTTCCAGCTGCTGCAGATGTCTTGTGAGGTGCATTCCAAAAGGGGCGTAGTACTCTATAATGGGTCTAATGAGGGTCGAGTAGAGGGGAACAATGACCTCTTTTTTTCTGGATGAGAAACCTTTTATGATGAGGTGTGCCATGTAGAACAACCGTATCGATGTGACTATCAAAAAACAGACTACTGTCCACCTAGGTCCCAAGGTCTCTTATCACACATTCAGTGTTAAGTAGACTGCTGTTTATGTAGTAGTTCATGGGTACAGAGTTTTTACCAAAGGGGATGACAATGCACTTTTTGGCATTGAGCTTGAGGCCATGGCTCTGACACCAGACATCTGTCTCAGTGAGGCCCTTCTGTAGGATTTCCACATCATTTGGGGACTCGACTATAGTTCCTAGATTGCAGTCATCTGCGAACTTCATTAGCCAGAGGCCTTCTGTGTTAGCCTGTACTTCAGAGAAGTAGATACCAAACAGGAGAGGTCCCAGGACTGAACCCTGTGGTACTCCACTTGTCACTGGTTTGAGGTCAGATTTGGAGTGTGCAACTTTTACAGTGTGTGTTCTGTCATTGAGCCAATTGGCAACCCATCTTGTGACATAGGGATTTATACCTAGTTTAGTGAGTTTAGCTATAATTCCAGAATGGGGATGGTGTTGAAAGCCTTAGCATGGTCAAGACAGGCTGTGTGAACCACCTTACCCTCATCTACGGCATTGGTGACTGCCTCAAAGAAGTCGATCAGGTTCAGGAGGCATGATCTGCCTTTCACAAACCAGAACTGGGTGGGATCCAGAGTTTGGAGGTTACCAATGTCTTTGTTTATGAGTTCCATGATGATATGTTCCATGGCCTTGCAGACCAGGCTCGTCAGGCTAATAGGGCAATAGTTCCCAGGATCAGTGGTGGCTTCCCCCTTGTGGAGTGGGATAACTGTTGCTGTATGCCATTCAGTGGGCACAAAGCCTGATGTGAGGCTATGATTGAATATGGTGCTTAGGTGGGGAGCCAGTTTGTTCTGAAGTTCGTGTAAAATGCAGCCTGGGATTTTGGCTTTAGAGAGTGCAGCTTTTACCTGTGTAGTTGTGATTACACAACTGAACCTATCTTCCAGGATGTTGGCAATATCAGTTGGTTCTGTAATTTTCGTGCCATTGTGCTGTAACTCAGAGCAGATCTGGGTGTTGCCATTGAGATTCTTGACATAGCTATAGAATGCTTTGTGGTTGTCCTTAGAATCAGTGGCAATTTTATTTTCGTAGCTAGCTTTGGAGGATTTTATAAGGGATCTCAGCTTCTTACTGAGGCTGACCAGGGAGCTCCTCCACTCATGGGATTTTACTCTCTTTTGCAACAATTTCTTCTTTCTGTTGTACAGTTTGTTTATGGCAGGGGACCACCAGATTGGCTTCCTTTTTTTGGAGGACAGTGTCTTACTTCTGTTTGGAATAGCACGATCCATGCACTCGTGTAAGTGCTTATAGAGTGCATTTGTGTAGGATTCAGAAGTCGTAACTGTATTGTCCATCTGCATGGGTGTCATGAAGTTCACCACTTCTGCCTTAAGAAGCAAATCCAACTGGGACAGAGCCCATTTTCGGCAGATGCCCAGGGAGAAATAATTCTGGTGCATGTCTTTGGAATGTGGGAGGAAACCCACATGAACACAAAGAGGACATGCAGACTGTGCACAGAAGGCATCCCAGCCAAGAATCAAACTGGAGAACCTCTTGCTGTGAGGAAACAACTCTAACTGCTGCACCACTGTACCACCTGGCCTATCATGGGGAAGACACCCCAGATGAGAATTGAACCAGAGAACCTCTTGCTGTGAAGTGACACCACTAACCACTGCACCACCTGCACCACAAGGCCATTCATGCAGTTCCTGGAACATTTTTGTTGCCATTCACGTCAATAATGTCTGTGTACAAATACATAGGTTCATAGGTTCCTACGTAAGCCTAGCCAACAAGGTTCCCTGGCTTAAGCCACCCAAGAAAGGTATTGTCCTGTGCCACTGTCGAGCAGAGACACAGAAGTGATCTCCAGGGTGTATTTCCTATTTCCCATCCACTCCTTAAGATTTTTCTTCAAGAGTGCTAATGAAGAACTTTGCTTGACATAGATGGGTAGCCTGTTCCAGAGTATAGGAAGTCTCTGGGATAGGAATCTATCCCTCCAGCATGTCCTGTTTATTGTGGTGACAAGGTTTAAGTCCCTAGACTGTGTAGCTCGGAGAGATTGGGATTTCTTTAGGTGTAGCATGTCCAACAGCTCTGGGTTTGACATAGCTTTATATGTTAGGCAGAGATCACCTCGGAGTAGGCGATATGCTACAGAGAAAAGCTGGAGTTTTCTGAGACAGTCATTGTAGGGCATCTGTTTTAGGCAAATAATCCTCTTTGTGAGGCACTTCTGTGACCTTTCCAGCTGCTGCAGATGTCTTGTGAGGTGCATTCCAAAAGAGGCGTTGTACTCTATAATGGGTCTAATGAGGGTCGAGTAGAGGGGAACAATGACCTCTTTTTTTCTGGATGAGAACCCTTTTATGATGAGGTGTGCCATGTAGAACGACTGTATCGATGTGACTATCAAAAAACAGACTACTGTCCACCTGGCACCAAAGTTAGTTGCACTTAGATAACCTCGGATGCATTATGCTGAGCAACTAGCCTGGAGGTGTGGATATCCTTAATAAATATGGACACACCTCCGCCTTTGGTGTTCCGGTCCAGGTTACATGGCTGAAAAGTGTGGTATGGGTTATAGCCTGGTAGTGCAGGGTTGATCTCTGGAGCCTTGAACCAGGTCTCAGTCACTGCACAAATATCGATGTTCTCCATTTTAAGGAGTGCTTCGAGTGAGTGCATTTTGAAATTTAGACTTCTAGCATTGAGTAACATTACCCTCAGTTTTTGCTTGCCTGTTCCTGTTACAGTGGTGAATTTGTCATTTGAACCTTGCCTAAAAAAAGGCACTATAGGAGCAGCAAGAGCCTTAGCCAGTATCAGGAATCCCAGGGGCGACAGGTGCAGGCCATCTGTGGCAATGCATCGTGGCCTGTCGACCATGTCATCCCAAGCAGACAGATACTGGATCCCCCTATAATGACACCAAAAGCTCAGCCAATTGTTGAAGTCAATCATTTTGGCCTTGTACTGTGGTATCATTCTGGGCTATGGCAGAATGCTACTCAGGGCTAGGGTCATACCTGCCTGGGCTACAAGATTGGAGAGCTCTTCCATGTCTCTTTTCATGTAGTCCAGGGAGGTACATCTCAGGTTGTTCACACCAACATGGACAATGACAGTCATATTTGTACTTGTTGTGGAGTGACCTGAGTGCGTGGGTTATGTGGCGGATCCTGGCACCCAACAGGCATCTGACAGTAACTTTTCCTTGTTTAGCCTGGTGAGTGGGACATCAGTGTGCCTGACTATATAGTCACCTATGACTAGTGTGCTGGATACGTTGTTTTGCCTTTTTGGCTGTGGTTGAGTGGCACACTGAGTCTGTGGGCTATGTGTCATTTAGGTTGTGTTGGGGGGTGGAAGTTGCTTGCATTTCTGCTTTGGAGGTCTCTATTGCTTGGGCAGATTATTATTGAGAGCCTCCGCGAATGTTTTTGTGTTTCTATGTGTGGATTTTGGTGGTGTAGATTTAGTGAGACTATGTGATAAGTGTGGTGTGGTGCAAGTGTTTACCTTCTCCTCTTGAATGTCTTGGTTGGAGAGAGCTGTACCTCCAGTTTGGCTAGATAAGTGCATCTCTCACAGGTTGTCATCTTGGGTGGTAGGAGGAGAGGGTTGTCTATGCATGAGTCAATTTCTACATTGCCCCAAGATGCCCAGATTCATCAGATCGACAGGAGAGAACACTGGGAGCTGACCCTTGGACATGCCTGAATAAAAAACTGTTTTCCTCTAGATAAGTGAGGAAAGTGAGTACAAGAGCTGTCTTTCTCTAAGCAAATGAGAAAAGTAAGTGCAAAAACTGTCTTCCTCTAGGTAATGAGAATGTTTTAGTGCTATAGTAATTAGTAGCTTATTTAGTGCTTACAAGTTCTGAACAAGTGCTTAGCAGGAATAACAAATTCAAGTGTTAAAACTAAGAATCTGTATCTGCACTAGACTAGTTACAGGAAAGAAACAAGTGCAAATGCAGGCTTTCAAATCAGAAAGTTGTGAGAGATGGAAAAGATTGCCCAGACGGCCAATAACTACAATTTCTGGACCAGAACCACTCCTTATGTGGTAGACAGGTTACCTAGTGCTTACCACTCCCACTGACAAGCTAGAAGGCTTCCCTCCAACACAGAAAGTCTTGGGGGGGCTCAGAAGCTTACATACAGTCCTGGATACAGCAAATCTGTAACTGGACTACACTAGTTACAGAAAAGTAGCTAAAACAGCAGTAAAAACAATTCAAATGCAGTGCAAGGTAGCACACTTGAGTATGTAGCAATATTAGACCAAACACAGTTTAAAAACATGCAATTAAATTAAAAATGACTAAAAACAAGTGCAGAAGGAGTGTATTAGGTAGAATGTGGTAAAGAGATGGAACAGGGGGGGAGTGTCCCAGATCAAATCTACAGTGGGGCGGGCAACTGCAAAAGCCACCAAATTTAAATAACAAACCAGAGATAGGGAGGATGGGTGGGACAAAACACTTTCAGCAGAGATCTGAAAAACTATACAGTGAATTAAAAATAACAGTGCACAACTCTGTTGGAAGCATGGAAGCTCTTCAGGAAAATATGCAAGCCATAAGATATAAAAATCAGGATCTTAGTGATATACTGTACACTGTGATCTTTTTTATGTATTTACTTACTTAGTTGCTTTTCTGATTGACTTAATGATTGATTGAGATGCCACTTCCTGTGTAACTCAATACACTGCTTACTTTCTTTGCACTTTTACACTATTTTCTCAGCTTTAGGTAATACATAATAGCCTTACTTTTGCTGTCCTGTATTGGCATTGTACCTGCTTTTGCTCCCACACTACTAAGAAGTAGGGTCGTTGTATGAAGTCTACATTATTAGTGAAGTTTCATTTCTTCTGTCCTTTTACTTTCAGTTGCAGACACTCCTGATGATTCTGTTAAGTGAAGGGTCACTTGTATACAAAGTAATGCATGGTCTGCAGTTGTACTTGTGAGGTCAGGCCTGAGGCCAATAATCCTGTGTCACTGTGGAGAAAAAAAAACATCCTTCATGTTCCAAGTATAATACAGAGGTAATAAAGATGACAGTTTGATGATTACTGGTAAGTAAATATGTATTTCAGTGCAGGACTGTTTGTGACAGGATACAGTCTGCCCTCAGGAGGTTCTCAGATTCCCCAATGAGATCTGTTTTTATTAACTACTAATTAAGTGGGAGAAGGAATTAATATGTATCGTGGCATGTTGTGATGAATACAAAGCAATTGCATAAACTGAGTAACTGTGAAGCTTAGGGTTTCCTTAGGCTAAGTGTATGTCAAAGTTAAGAGGCCTAATTGTTAAGAAAGAAAAATGTGAAATCACATAGGTATTAATTATTGTCCTCTTTAATTAAAAGGAAGCAAAAACCTGCGCATCCGATGCTTCATATGATCATGTCAATTTCTGCGTGCGAGCATTCGGTGCTGCATATGATCATGTCAATTTCTGTGTGCGCGCATTCGGTGCTGCATATGATCATGTCAATTTCTGCGTGCGCGCATCCGGTGCTGCATATGATCATGTCAATTTCTGCGTGCGCGCATTCGGTGCTGCATATGATCATGTCAATTTCTGTGTGCGCGCATTCGGTGCTGCATATGATCATGTCAATTTCTGTGTGCGCGCATTCGGTGCTGCATATGATCATGTCAATTTCTGTGTGTGCGCATTCGGTGCTGCATATGATCATGTCAATTTCTGTGTGCGTGCATTCAGTGCTGCATATGATCATGTCAATTTCTGTGTGCACAAAAAGAAACAATTTATGCTCAAAATGTAAATCAAGATCAGGAGCGAGACAAGCTTCTGTTTCGCTTTAATCTCACCCCCCCTCCATGTACAGGGTTAAAAGATGCACCTTCTTTACCCCCCTGCTAATAGTATATTCCAAATTGCACAATGTTGGAGTGAAGGAAATACTTGGTTTTATTCGTTAAAATATTTAGTGACGATGCAAGAAAGTTTCTACCCCAGCAAAAATCAGCACATTGTTCTTATGCCACATTTCCCTGTTGTATTCTACTGACACTGTGTTTGAACTGTACTGTATTATTACCTCCATGAGTTATAATTCAATCAGGTGGGATTTGATCATTTTGTTTTTGTGATAGCGACCTACTCCTCTTGCCAAGAGGTACATAAAACTGTACATTTCCTTACTATCAAATGAAAAGGCAGATCAAGTTTAAGCAAAACTGATAAGAGCTACACCGTTTCAAGGATTTTGCATTTAACCATAGGTGTCCTCATGTCATCATCACATCTGCATAAGTTGTGATATACTCATGGAAGCTATCCACTACAGCAAGCTATGGCTGTTGATTGCTCAAATCCAGAGCGTCATCTCCAGATTTCAAAAATATAAATTTTTGATATGCAAAGAAGCTTATTACACAGTTTTCTTTTGCATTCATAACTACTTGCATCTTAAAAGTACAGTGTAGAAAAGCAGGAAAAAAAAATAAATGAAGTACCGTGATCAAATAATATGCATCCATTAATAAGAATTCTATTCAGTAAAAATGTAAACATGCTGAGATAACACATTTATTGTTAATATTACAATATTTATACTCTGACCCTTCATATTCCTTACAATAAAAGAGTATTAATTTCATATAACATATTAATTACAAAGGAGGGTGTGTCTGATTATTAAGCATCATGAAAATATTCTGGGGATATCGAAAGTGTGTTTGCTTTATTCTGGGCATGTTGTTAATGTTGTAGCCATTGCAAAAACAACCTTAAAAGTCATATTAAGCCAGAGCAGCACCTCTGACAAATTACTGTGGTGTTTAACCGCTATTTCATAAGTCATTCATGAGCACCAGAAGAACATAATGTACAGACTGAAACCAGCAATTAATACTCTAATTTGGTGATCATAAAACTGGGGCAAAGGAGATAATTTAAACAAGCTATTGCACAGATATTATGTTCCTTCTCTGATATGCATCATTAATCATAAAGCAAACAGCAACACAAAGATAGACAGTTGTGTTACACCTAATTGAGGACAGACCTACAAATTCAGGAGTACATTTGGAGCCCAGCAGCACCAATGTAACTTGTGAAATTAATTAAGTTCCCTGTTGCATATCTTTGGGGATGATGGTTTTGCACACATATGAATAATTTTCTTCTGACAGTAATACATCTATACATTTTACAGATCATTTTGCTATTTTTATGAAAAATGTTCCTTGTTTCTGGCCTGTAATACATATGGAAAATTATATAAATTTAAAGAAAATTAGATATGTGTCATATTCAGGGCAGCTGCAGTGGTGCAGTGGTTAGCATTGCTGCCTCACAGGAAGAGATTCTCCAGTTCAATCCTTGGCTGGGGTGCCTTCTGTGCGGAGTCAGCATGTCCTCCCTGTGGTCACATGGGTTTCCTATGGGTGCTCCGGTTTCCTCCCAAAGACATGCTGTAGGTGGATTGGACACACTAATTTGGCCCTAGATGTGAGTGCGTGCGTGCATGTGTGTGCCTTCTGTGGAAGGTTGGGTGCCAGGCTGGCAACTCAACACCGGAAAACACCACTGCCAATCATGAGCAGACAGGTGATCCACTGTGGTGACCCCTAACCAGGAAAAGCTAGAAGAAGAAGATATGTGTCATATTCAGTCACATAAAGCATACGACAGAGTAAAATTATAAACAGTAACTTAAAATTTATAGCTGAAAAAATCTGTTGTTTCATGAAAAAATTAAATAACTCCAGTGGTTATAGACAATATTAATGATTCAATTAAGCATATATATAAAAATGAATATTATCTTTGGAATGTATCCGTTATGCAGCAACAGCAAATAAAGTTCCTTTTAATGCATGCATAAAAGAAAACTGTATTATATTTAATACATATAGAGCATTTAAATTTGAAGAAGAAACAGTGTTTTGCAGTGATCCAACAAAGACACTGAAAATAGAAAATACAGAAAGCACTCTGCTGTTAAGTCTTGTAAAGACAAAATGTGCCCTCTTGTGGTCACATGAAAGATTGCACATCCCTTTCTACTATGTTAACGAATCAGAACCATATAATATGCTAAAAGATCTCATAATGTTTTACATGTATATATCTATATCTATATATATATATAAATATACACACACACACACACACACACACACACACACACACACACACACACACACACATATATATAGATATAGATATAGATATGGATATATTACAAATATCTTAGCAACCATTACTATAAAGTACATTTCTTGCACACACTTTTAAATACATAAACATAAAAGCACAAACACATGTGTGTATGTGTGTCCATGTGTCTGTGTGGTCAGAGATGCACACTACATATACATTCACCCACATACTAAGAGAAAGATTTCCTGTTTCATAAGAATTACATGGGCTGATACAGCAAATATTATGTTTGATTATCAAATATTACGTTTGATTATTTATTTTTGTATTTATTTTTATTAATCAGAGTGGTACCACAAGGCATGTGGTCTATTTTAATGCAGACCCAAGGTTGTATTTTTGCTGTAAAAATGGTATATATTTTAGGTGTATTTTAACATAAACTATTTAAAAATGACAAGTTAGCAGAGTCAGTTAATTGTTTTAGTCAAACTGTAAATAGAGAAACTGTGATTGCAGCTTGCATAGACTGAAACAGTGAAATCAGTACTTTAATAACTAATGTTTTAACATGAGAAGAGAGTCTCCATGCAACAGGATGCAGGTCACTGTATCAGCACCATCAGTGACAACAGGTGGTAATGTAGTAATGTGCTTATTAATGTAGCAGGATGTATGTTAATAAGTCTGTTTTCATTGGCCTGTTCAGTAAATACTCTGAAAGGTACACTCCTATGCAATGATAGCAAGTACTCAGAGTAGAGTACTGCCATGCTTCAAACTGGTGAAACATAAAAAAAAAAAAAAAATTAAGTCAGCAAATGAAGCTGTAATTGAGGGACCAAAACCTCAGTGTGACTGAGACATATACTTCTTGCCTGTCTTGTTCTTCACCCATGGCTTTTTACTAACCATATGGGCAGGTGCTGGGTGCCAATATGAAAATATAGGCAACAGCCTGAAACCCCCAAAAAATCATCCTATGGGAAGGAAGATAAAGTTACACTCTGTTTTGCTGAATGGAGATATAGGACATTCGGACATCAGTCTTCATGGAGGCAGAAGCAGACCGAGGGTGCCTCCAGTTTTGAATGATGGTTTCCATTGTGGATGACCAGGGCACTGACAGATGATATCTCTCAGGATTTATTTTAGCCCAAGAACAAGTAAGCATGTATGCATCACATTAGGTCCTTAAAGGAGGTTTCATCCTTCTAGAAGTAAGATGAGTTATTAGACTACAAAGCCTCATTTGCCTCATAAACAGACAAAAGATGAAGGGAAAAAACATGATCAGGTGAGCAATAACAGGCAGAAACACCTCAGGTTGTGGCCACCAGCATGGGAGCCAAAGGTGTGCTTCTCGCAGGCTTTAAGTCCTCTGTAGCGCTGAAGCTTTACCCATGGATGATCTGAGCTACTGAAAGATGAAAAAAGGTTAATGCCCAAGTGGACTTCAAGGAGACGATGACCTGAAAAAAATCTTCACATCTAGACAGTGTAAGTAACAAAGAAATAACAGGA
Organism: Protopterus annectens; assembly: GCF_019279795.1. Lineage (NCBI taxonomy): Eukaryota > Metazoa > Chordata > Ceratodontiformes > Protopteridae > Protopterus > Protopterus annectens. The sequence goes on from NC_056745.1 coordinate 1,441,173,127, forward strand.
GGATATGAAGAGGGATGGCTATACTTATGTGATTAGCACTTGTTGTCACTGTCTGCATCCTCACAAGTGTAAATCCAATCCAGAAACAAACTTTGGGTAACAACATGATAAATTCTGATTAGTGAGTAGATATGCCAACTATCAGACTAGTCAGTGATGGCTCCTCATGGCTAAACCGATAATAAGAACATAGTTTTAATTTTATCTTTGTTCCTTAACAAATCAGTGACCTTAATGTTCAATATTTGTTCTGCATTTAGACACCAAAAGGGTATCAGACATGAGAATTTTCCTTTGCGTTACAACAAAGGAATACAGAAGCTATATGGGAACCATTGTAAGATTGAATTAGACTATATTATGCATTAGGAATAAGCTAGCAGTGGGACAGCTAACTGTGACTAATGTTGCAAAATTATTCTTAAAAATATGGCAATGCCATAACTAAGTTCTTGTCAATTTTGCTTTCATAATCTAATTTTCTTGGCAGTGGTTCCTTTATAGGTTCATAGGTTTATAGGTAGGTACTAGGCTATCTGCCCGAAGGCATTTATAAGCCTAGTCAGAATGTGCTGGCTTTCGCCGCCCCTTTAGATTAATTCCCTGTGCCTCTATCCAGCAGAGCCACTGAAGTGATCCCCGGGGTAAACTTTCACAGGGAAAGGAATTTGGCAGCCCATGCCTTTGTTGTGATGCAGCTTCAGTGGATTCAGCTCTGGTAAATCAAATTCGTTTAAACATGCTTTCATTTAAACGAAGTAGACCCATGTGTGTATATATATATATATATATATATATATATATATATATATATGTGTGTGTATATATATATATATATATATATATATATACACGTCTGTGTGTGTGTGTGTGTGTGTGTGTGTGTGTGTGTGTGTGTGTGTGTGTGTGTGTGTGTGTGTGTGTGTGTGATCTTAAGTGCAAACCTATTTTCGCTACAGAGATGAGATGTTAATGGAAAATGGCATTATTTTCAAAGGTCCTAAAATTGTTGTTTCTGCTTCCTTATAAGATTAATATATCCAGATTTTGCATCGTGGTCACCCAGGTTCTGTATCTAGAGAGAGGAGGGCAAGACAACTAGTTTTTTGGCCTTCATTACTGAAAGATATTGATAAAGTACTTTCTTCTTATTCAGTATGTGATATTACTAAACCGCATTTGCAAAGAGAACCACTTCAGCTAAGTCCAGTTCCTAAACTACCTTGGTCAACAGTAGCCACTAATATCTTCGAGTGGGACAATCAACATTACTTGGTATTGGGAGACTCTTATTAGAACTGGTTTGAGATTGATCTATTGCCTAATCTAACATCAACTACTGTTATTACTAAGTTGAAATGTTATTTCTCAGTCGATGGTAGTCCACACAAAGTTATTTCTGACAATGATACTAAATTTACTAGTCAGTTATTTCAGAAATTTGTAAGAGAATGGGACTGTATACATGTTACTAGCAGTCTTGAATATCTACAGTCAAACGGACTAGCTAAACATGCAATGCAGAGTACAAAGCAGTTGCTTGAAAGGTCAAAGCGTGACAATACCGATGTCTTTTTGAATTTACTTAATCTCAGAAACATACCCCATGACGATATACTTGGCCGCCTGCTCAAATACTTCATTATTCAAGAAGCATTCTTTCCAGAAGTCCAGTTATGATAAATTGAACAGATTTCTTTGTCAATTAAAAGAAGGAGAGACAGTGAGGATACAACTGGTGAAAGGTTTCGACCAGATTGGTCAAGTTACTTGTATATGTACCGAGATGAGATCCTACTTTGTAGAATCTGAGGGTGTGGAGTACAGAAGAAATCATAGACATCTTCCTGTACTATAATCATTGTCGCAGCATTGTTCCTGTGATACAAACTCTAGATCTCAGAGCAAGTCAGACATTGTTCCCATCTCAGAACATGTCTTAACCTCTCCTTCCATTCCTGAGGATGTTCCAGATACTCTTAAGGTTAAACATTCTGTAGAGAGAGTTCCAGTTGCTAAATCTAATTCTCAGTTTTAAGTCACACAATTTGGTCATATCTCCAGGCCCAGTGTGAAATACACAGTGACATGGACATAACTGTATATATGCACCTAGTTCTGTATAATTACATGACAAATAACTATTTGTATTATCTGCATGCCAAATGTGATTCATAATGTTGTATGATCCATTTCTCAAAGAGGGAGGAGGTAGATCAGAGTGCATGTGCTGTATCTTTAAGAAGCATATCAGGGACTGAATGTGCACATATAAATACCGGGCACATGCTACACCCAGTGCCATTTTGAGAGTGCAGCCAGAGAGTAAGCATGCATGATTGCAATATACTTTGCATATAAGTTACTTAAGTTAAAGTCAGTAATCTTTTATTGTGATGTGTTTTTATATAATAAAGCTACTTGAACAGAAGCCATGAAGATTCTTCTATTGTATCCTGAGTAGGAGAGAGATAGAACTCATTCTTGCAAGATATACAAAATAGTTGTGTTAACTCTCAAAAAATGTTATATTGCAAAGACATGTTAAAAAAAAACAAAGAAAGAAAAAAGTCTCTTTAGTATAGCAGAAGGAATATTGCTGCAGTTGTTAAATTGCCTTTATCCTTCCTTTACTCAGGAAGTTAATATGCTCATGCAACCACTGGAATCTTTCTCTGTCCTGAATTTGAACATCTGTGCTGCAATACACATAGTTTATAAAATCTGAGACCTTTAAAATATATTTGTTTAACAACAGAAGGATCACACAATCCAGATTTAACGTGCTAATAAGTAGATTCCACTTTCCTCTGTCCTTGTCTTCCCAGTTCCCGTATATCCTTTTTCCTTCTTTCATAATGCTTGGCTGGTTAGTTGTCTTCTCTTTTCATTAAACCTGATTTTACTAAAGTTCTGGGGACACAGAGGCATCTGCCACTGAAGCGAACTATGTTCAGCTACAAGACAATTGCCAATCTGCTGTACCTTAATGCGTTTACGGCTTTTTGTCGGGTACCGCTCTCAGGGTATACATTCCACTTGGGATTCAAAAACAACACTGAGCAACTGGTATTTACAGCTACTGAAGTAAGCAATTCAGAAAGCAGACTGTGAATGGAGTTATGATAAATAATGAATTACCACAAGTAGTATGAGATTAGACTGGGAGATTTGACTTCACTCAGTATATAGTGCACAGGAGATTCTTCACTAAATAATGCAGAATAATATCCATTCATAGAACCTCAACAGGGCAGCTATGGCAGTATGCTATACTTCCATTGACTGAGGTACACAAAGCCACAGGTATCATTGGAAAACCTTAATGTGCACTGCTGCTATGCAAGGCTACAGGTGCCCTGTTTCAGGATTATGGCAGCATTTTCTGGATTGTGAGCTAGGCAACTGTATGGTACAGAACATATACAGATTGTGATAATCTATGACAAAACACGCTCAGCTCACAACATTTTTTGAATCGTGATCGGCAGTATGTCTCCGCACATAGCCAAGGCTCACCCTTCTGGGTGTGTGCGTGTTTTTTGAATTTCACACCAACAGGTCTGACACTTCTTTTGGAAGAATAGTTTGGAGATGATTTATTTTAGATTGTTATGAATAACACTGGCCATGGTGGTGCAGTGGTTAGCATTGCCACCTCACAGCAAGAGGTTCTCCAGTTCGATCCTCGACTGGGGTGCCTTCTGTGTGGAGTCTGCATGTCCTCCCTGTGGTCGCGTGGGTTTCCTCCAGGTGCTCCGGTTTCCTCCCACATCCCAAAGACATGCTGCAGGTGGATTGGACACTCTAAATTAGCCCTAGGTGTGAGTGTGTGCATCTGTGTGCCTTCTGTGGAAGGTTGGGCGCCGGACTGGCAACTCGACACCGTAAAACTCCACTGCCAATCATGAGCGGACAAGGTGATCTGCTGTGGCGACCCCTAACCGAGAAAGAAGAAGATGGATAACACCCTTCTTTAAATCTGGGTACAACTTTACAGGAGTGCCAAGTGTAGAGAAGAAAAAAAACATAAGCTCTATAAGCTCCATAAGGGAATACTGTTAGTGACGCAGGAGTATTTTTTTTCACTGTATCCTTTCTGCCTTTTTTTTATAACCCATCTTATTTATTTGAATTAGATCTAGTTTTTTTTTTTCACTGTATCCTTTCTGCCTTTTTTTTATAACCCATCTAATTTATTTGAATTAGATCTAGTCTGAGCATTTTATCAATAATTCTTAGGCAGTAAAATCTGTCTGACAATCTATCATGGAAGTTTGAAAACT